>NC_086319.1:140532100-140832100 GCF_036172605.1 Pelobates fuscus
AAGTGCAAAAATATATAGAACATTATTTTTTGTTTTAAAATACATTATTGACAATAAATAATTTATACTAAAAAGGACTAACCACATATATTGTGGGTTACAAACTATCCACATATCAATATATACACTAATAATCATTAATCATACTGAGACACAAGTTTAAAAACCTCAAAAACAGCATAATACTATAGCAAAAACAAATATTGCCTATGCTTATGAATTGTGGACCTACTCTAGGCTGTAATTCCTATCTAGGCTACAATTATTGTGGCCTGTGTCTCAGAATGTATTAATTAAAAATTAAACTAAATTGGATTAAAACAATAATCTTAACTGGAGCGCTGTAACCCATATTGCTTCTGGGTTCAAAGAACAGTGTTTATGCAAACTAGGAGTGACAAAGAGATTAATGCATACAACTTCATTTTAATCTTAGGGAAATAGACCTCTAATTCGGAACTATCTTATATAGTAAAGGCTATAGCTCAGATGACAGATGTTAAAGGAGTCTCCTTAATCAAAACAGTCCAAACTTGATTTATAAAAAAGAATGAAAGGAGATATGCTCGTTCAGGCCTTTTGGGGACACCGTGTCCAATTCATAAATCCAGAAAGTTTCTCTGTTCAATAGCAATTTACCCCGGTCTCCAGCTCTATTGGATAATGGGACGTGATCAATAGCTACAAACTTCAAAGAAGTTAATGGATGTTTCAACTCCAAAAAGTGTTTGGCTACTGGTTTGTTGGATATCCCATCCCTGTACGCCAGTCTAATGCTGGACCGATGTCCTCTAATCCTCTCGCATAATACGGTTTCAGTCTTGCCTATATACACTAAGCCACACGGACATGTCAGCTTATGTATAACATGTGTGGTTTTACATGTGATAGTCCTCCTAATGGGGTATTGCTTGTTCGTATGTGGATGAGAAAAGGTTTTGGATAGCATCATGTGCCCACATGTTACGCACCCGAGACAACGAACGCTGCCCCGGTTCTGGATAGTGGTGCTGTCCATATAGCTTGAAACAGGGTCCGTGTGGACTAAGAGATCTTTTAAATTCTTATTCTTTTTGAAACAAATGAGTGTTTTTTCATGGAAGACCTTAGGGAGGGTATTGTCTGCAGCCAAAATTCTCCAGCTTTTTCTGATAGTTGAAGAGATAGAATTAGTGGATTGGTGGTACGTGGTGGGAAAAAACAGTCTCTGGACTGTTTCCCAGTTTCGCATTTCCTCCTTGGATACTTGAGGTTTTCTAGCTTCGTCTAGAGCTTGGTCGAGAATGGAGCGCTGATACCCACGTTCCAAAAATTTCTCCGTCATTTCTGACAACTGTCTTTCTTTGGTGATCTCATTAGAGTTGTTTCTCATCACCCTTAAATACTGGGCTTTTGGAGACTTGATGAGCATTTGAGGGTGAGCACTATGCACGTGTAACAGTGTATTTCGATCTGTCGTCTTGGTATACAAGCTATATTCTAGCTTGTCTACTCCAACAGATAATTCAACGTCCACATATTGAACCCTCTCAGGACTGATGTGTGCTGTCAGTCTGATGGGTGTTGGTAGCTTGTTGAGTTCCTCCACCATGGTATTTGCTTCTGATGCTGTACCTTTCCATATAATTAGGAGGTCATGTACATAGCGAGAGTACCCTTGTATTAGATGGCCATATGGAGCCAAACTGTGCAGTTTTTCATATATATACATGTATGCGTTAGCATACATGGGGGCCATAGCTGCCCCCATAGATGTACCGGATACCTGTAAATACCATTGGTTCTCAAAACGGAAATAGTTCTTTTCCAGAGTTAGTGCCAGAATTTCCAAAATGAACTCAATAGGAGGCCCACTATATACTGTTGAAGCTGACAGAACTTGACGCATGGCTTCTACTCCTGCTTCGTGTGGAATCACCGTATAAAGACTCTTCACATCCATGGTGATAAGTAACGGTTGATAATTTTTATAAATCAAGTTTGGACTGTTTTGATTAAGGAGACTCCTTTAACATCTGTCATCTGAGCTATAGCCTTTACTATATAAGATAGTTCCGAATTAGAGGTCTATTTCCCTAAGATTAAAATGAAGTTGTATGCATTAATCTCTTTGTCACTCCTAGTTTGCATAAACACTGTTCTTTGAACCCAGAAGCAATATGGGTTACAGCGCTCCAGTTAAGATTATTGTTTTAATCCAATTTAGTTTATTTTTTAATTAATACATTCTGAGACACAGGCCACAATAATTGTAGCCTAGATAGGAATTACAGCCTAGAGTAGGTCCACAATTCATAAGCATAGGCAATATTTGTTTTTGCTATAGTATTATGCTGTTTTTGAGGTTTTTAAACTTGTGTCTCAGTATGATTAATGAGTATTAGTGTATATATTGATATGTGGATAGTTTGTAACCCACAATATATGTGGTTAGTCCTTTTTTTTTTTTTTTTTAAATTCTTTATTTTTGTTGCGCAGAGAGTGTACAGAAGATGCTTGCATCGCCACAACAGCGGGGCAAACAATGCTTTTTCATACATTTTATAACAGGAACATGGCGTTGAAAAAACTTGCACAAATATATATTTTTTAACTCATGCTATACAGAACTGTGGTGTGTCATAGCCTTTTAAAACTACTAAACATAGCAAAACGATTAAGCTTAGTAAATTTGTGTATTATGCTTTATGGATTAAATGCTTAAGGGCACCACTGGGTGAATTACTTGGTCAGTTGCTAGACACTATTGAACTCTAATTAATCCTGTGCACGAGAGCAGGTATCGTAGCGTCCAATAGTGGTTATCAGCCCACACCGCTTGGAGGCTCAGGGGGGGAGTCTCTTGTTGCGGTATTCAGTTTGGCCCTAATAACTCATGATGCAGGTGGTTTAAGCTATCTAGGGGAAAGTACTACATGAGGAAGTTTACAGTCCGCTGGTACCTGCTTCACTTTGCTGAGGTAAGTAGATTTGGTGTTTAAGTAGTCGGGTGGGGAGCACCTCAATGAGTGATGCAGGTTGCGAAACAAAAAGAAAAGAAAAGGAAACAGAGTCCTCGGCAGTCCAGTGGTGCACCTGGCCACCTTGTGGGTAGGAGCAACAAGTATCCCTGCAAAATGACAGGTAGGTATGGGACACATGAAGCTAGTCCGCCTTAGGCTCTCAGCCTACGCCAGTCCTTGAGGCCCGTCGCCCGGCAGTAAGAAACCACTCGGCATTATGCTGTGGCCAAACGGTCTTGATGGGGTGTCGCAGGGGGCATTGGAGCCGAACAGATTTGGTGGCGTGAGGCTGTGCCGATTCCCGATCAGCCATGCGGGTCTGCATATGCCAGGTTGCACTGTGGTGGTCGGAAGGGTCAGGTACCTCTGGGTGGGGAGTGTGTCGGGCGGGTTCGCTTGTGCCGGTCTGGTGGTCGCAGGACCGTCTGCTGGTTTCGGGGTGGGATGTCGTCCGCACTCGCCGCTTCGGTCCTCGGTTCTTTTGCTGACCTGAGACCACTCCAATGGCTGGGTTTAAGTAATTGCCAAGTTGGCGTCGGGTTGCTGGTCGTATCCATACCGCCAATGCAACGATAGCTGAGTGGAGGTGCCGGCCTCTGATATGGAGTTCGCTCCAGAGGTGGTTGCTGATCCGTTCAAGGAACATCCAGATGCTGTCCGGTGGCTTAGTGAGGGAACGTTGTGGCGCCGCTCGTGCTTTGGCCGCCATCTTGATTGGACCTTTGTATTCCCGGGTAGCTTCATGTTTTGTCGCTTTTTGGTGCTGTGAGGGGGGAATAATCGTCCCCTGCGAGGACCGGGATAACCCCCGCCGGTCCAGAGGGGGGGGGGGCAGCAGGGCAGTCGTCTGGTTGCGCTTGGGAGCAGGTCCTAAGCCGGGGGATCGGCCACCTCCCCCAGGCCTCGGGCTCCGCTCCAGTTTAGGCCGCATGGTCGGAGCTTGTGCTTGCAGTGTGGAGCGGTGCAAGTCGGGTGTCATTCTGTTCCCGGTAAGGTTCTGGACCCGTTTTTGGATCCCTTGTGGTGCTGGCATCATTTTTGTAGCTGGGATTGCCAAGATTCTGCCCTTTTTTGCTGGAGCTCTCATAGAGCACGTCCTGCCATGATGGCTGTCAGGCCCCGCCCCCTGGTTAGTCCTTTTTAGTATAAATTATTTATTGTCAATAATGTATTTTAAAACAAAAAAAAATGTTCTATATATTTTTGCACTTTAATATATGCTTGTCACTTTAAATACACACTTTGGCACTTTTTGTCACTGATTTTGCACTTTAAGTTCACATATGTTACTTTAGAAAATTTGCACTGAAGACTATTTGATCCTTTACTGAAATAATATTTTCAACATCTTTATTTATTTACTTACATTATGCACTTTACATTAATACTTCATATTGGCATTCAGCCACTATTACACCTTAGGACTACTATCTGTAATTCAAATAAGTAACATGGCATTGCTCACATTTCTTTTATACTACACTGTTTAAACTTGTCATGTTGCACTAATCATCCATATAAATTTTATCTGCACGGTGCTTCCCTAAATTACGTACACTTATTAAGGCCGTTTTGTTTTATCTCCATAGCGACGCATTAGGTGTCCGCGTCGCTATGGCAACGAACGGCATTACGTTATGACGTCACTAAAGGGGGCGGAGCCTATTCGTGCATGTGCACTGGACACGTAGGGACGCCGGGTACACGGCAATTTTCACCTGGGGGTAAGCTAATTTTCTTAATTTCCTTAATTTGATTAATTATGTCATTATTATTAATTATGTATATAAAACTTGTATGTATGGTATTGTGTTTTTATGATCCTGAAGAAAGTCCTCCAAGTAGGACTGAAACATTGATCGCTGATGTTTTAACCATTTTTCAATAAACGTTGTACTTTTAAAACCGTGAGTGCAGCCATCTATTTGGATTTTCTGTATATATATATATATATATATATATATATATATACATACATACATATATACGCGGCGTGTTTGTGCTTTAGGGTGCACACCCTAATGCAATAGGCTGCGCTCGCCTATGGTCTGCACTGTGGTAACACGGACATCTTCAGGACATAACTCAACTATTTGCAGATAGGCAGTCTGCAGCTTCTCTTTTTCACCTGTTCTCTTCTTTCTCTTATGCATATTCTTGTCTATATGCAGGTGGTCTCTTGCCTTTCTTTTAACCAATTCGTTCCTTCCATATGGTTTCAAAAGATCTCTGGCATCATTACTTTCAACGCAAATAACGTCATCATAGTTAGTCTCCTCATTATTCACCGGGAAGAGAGTGTTTGCACTGACTACCCACAGCATGCTCTTGCCATTGCCTACTCCACCTTCAACGACAGGGTGCAAGTCCCAAGGAGAAGGATCATTCACTTTATTATCTGTCTTTATTTCACAAGTAGTGCCTGGAACATCCTCATGGGTCACAAGATGTAAAATTGGACTAATGTCAACCCCAGGGTCTGGAAAATCTAAAGAGTCCTGTATTGTTATTTGTCGTCACTACCTTCCCGCGTCGGGAAGATTTCTTGCACAGGGCGCCCAAAGGCCTAAGGCTGTCCCTGTGCATGGGTCAGTGGCTCTGCACCAGACTTCCCTCCAATTGATCAAAGTTAAAGGATTTCAAGTGGACTGATTACAATCACAGGGCCTCTAAAGAGTCCTGTATTGTTATTTGTCGTCACTACCTTCCCGCGTCGGGAAGATTTCTTGCACAGGGCGCCCAAAGGCCTAAGGCTGGCCCTGCGCATGGGTCAGTGGCTCTGCACCAGACCTCCCTCCAATTGATCAAAGTTAAAGGATTTCAAGTGGACTGATTACAATCACAGGGCCTCTAAAGAGTCCTGTATTGTTATTTGTCGTCACTACCTTCCCGCGTCGGGAAGATTTCTTGCACAGGGCGCCCAAAGGCCTAAGGCTGGCCCTGTGCATGGGTCAGTGGCTCTGCACCAGACTTCCCTCCAATTGATCAAAGTTAAAGGATTTCAAGTGGACTGATTACAATCACAGGGCCTCTAAAGAGTCCTGTATTGTTATTTGTCGTCACTACCTTCCCGCGTCGGGAAGATTTCTTGCACAGGGCGCCCAAAGGCCTAAGGCTGGCCCTGCGCATGGGTCAGTGGCTCTGCACCAGACCTCCCTCCAATTGATCAAAGTTAAAGGATTTCAAGTGGACTGATTACAATCACAGGGCCTCTAAAGAGTCCTGTATTGTTATTTGTCGTCACTACCTTCCCGCGTCGGGAAGATTTCTTGCACAGGGCGCCCAAAGGCCTAAGGCTGGCCCTGTGCATGGGTCAGTGGCTCTGCACCAGACTTCCCTCCAATTGATCAAAGTTAAAGGATTTCAAGTGGACTGATTACAATCACAGGGCCTCTAAAGAGTCCTGTATTGCTATTTGTCGTCACTACCTTCCCGCGTCGGGAGTGGGTCATTTGCGCCCCTGCTGCCTTCCTTGCATGTGGTAGCTGTTTGTCAGGGATTTGTCAATCCATATCTGCCAAGTGACCCTATGTAGGGGGAACAGTCCCTATTCTGCTCTGTGTCAGTGTGTATCATGGTCTCTGTGGACAAGGAACAGTCTCTATTCTGCTCTGTGTCAGTGTGTATCAGGGGTTTTGAGGACAGGTGTCAATCCATATCTGCCAAGTGACCCTATGTAGGGGGAACAGTCTCTATTCTGCTCTGTGTCAGTGTGTATCAGGGATCATTAGGACAGGTGTCAATCCATATCTGCCAAGTGACCCTATGTAGGAGGAACAGTCTCTATTCTGCTCTGTGTCAGTGTGTATCAGGAATCATTAGGACAGGTGTCAATCCATATCTGCCAAGTGACCCTATGTAGGAGGAACAGTCCCTATTCTGCTCTGTGTCAGTGTGTATCAGGGATTATTAGGACAGGTGTCAATCCATATCTGCCAAGTGACCCTATGTAGGAGGAACAGTCCCTATTCTGCTCTGTGTCAGTGTGTATCAGGGATCATTAGGACAGGTGTCAATCCATATCTGCCAAGTGACCCTATGTAGGAGGAACAGTCCCTATTCTGCTCTGTGTCAGTGTGTATCAGGGATCATTAGGATAGGTGTCAATCCATATCTGCCAAGTGACCCTATGTAGGTGGAACAGTCTCTATTCTGCTCTGTGTCAGTGTGTATCAGGGATCATTAGGACAGGTTTCAATCCATATCTGCCAAGTGACCCTATGTAGGAGGAACAGTCTCTATTCTGCTCTGTGTCAGTGTGTATCAGGGATCATTAGGATAGGTGTCAATCCATATCTGCCAAGTGACCCTATGTAGGAGGAACAGTCCCTATTCTGCTCTGTGTCAGTGTGTATCAGGGATCATTAGGACAGGTGTCAATCCATATCTGCCAAGTGACCCTATGTAGGAGGAACAGTCCCTATTATGCTCTGTGTCAGTGTGTATCAGGGATCATTAGGATAGGTGTCAATCCATATCTGCCAAGTGACCCTATGTAGGGGGAACAGTCTCTATTCTGCTCTGTGTCAGTGTGTATCAGGGGTTTTGAGGACAGGTGTCAATCCATATCTGCCAAGTGACCCTATGTAGGGGGAACAGTCCCTATTATGCTCTGTGTCAGTGTGTATCAGGGATCATTAGGATAGGTGTCAATCCATATCTGCCAAGTGACCCTATGTAGGGGGAACAGTCTCTATTCTGCTCTGTGTCAGTGTGTATCAGGGATCATTAGGACAGGTGTCAATCCATATCTGCCAAGTGACCCTATGTAGGAGGAACAGTCTCTATTCTGCTCTGTGTCAGTGTGTATCAGGGATCATTAGGATAGGTGTCAATCCATATCTGCCAAGTGACCCTATGTAGGAGGAACAGTCCCTATTCTGCTCTGTGTCAGTGTGTATCAGGGATCATTAGGACAGGTGTCAATCCATATCTGCCAAGTGACCCTATGTAGGAGGAACAGTCCCTATTCTGCTCTGTGTCAGTGTGTATCAGGGATCATTAGGATAGGTGTCAATCCATATCTGCCAAGTGACCCTATGTAGGGGGAACAGTCTCTATTCTGCTCTGTGTCAGTGTGTATCAGGGATCATTAGGATAGGTGTCAATCCATATCTGCCAAGTGACCCTATGTAGGGGGAACAGTCCCTATTCTGCTCTGTGTTAGTGTGTATCATGGTCTCTGTGGACAAGGAACAGTCTCTATTCTACTCTGTGTCAGTGTGTATCAGGGGTTTTGAGGACAGGTGTCAATCCATATCTGCCAAGTGACCCTATGTAGGGGGAACAGTCTCTATTCTGCTCGGAGATATATCAGGGGTTTTGAGGACAGGTGTCAATCCATATCTGCCAAGTGACCCTATGTAGGGGGAACAGTCTCTATTCTGCTCTGTGTCAGTGTGTATCAGGGCTGGGCTTTGAGGACAGGTGTCAATGTTAGGTGATGTCTGCCCTTTATGGATTAAAAGCAGACTCTGCATCAACTGTGCAATTTTCCATGGGAGTTTTGCCATGGATCCCCCTCTGGCAGGCCACAGTCCAGGTGTTAGTCCCCTTGAAACAACTTTTCCATCACTATTGTGGCCAGAAAGAGTCCCTGTTGTTTTTAAAATTCGCCTGCCCATTGAAGAAAATTCCGGGTTCGCGACAACACTAGTTTTTTGTAACAGTTATTGGACTCGGAGATATTTCCTGTACCTGGATATAATTAAGTTACCACACCCACTTAAGCCAATTATCTCCAGGAGAGAGGAGAAGATAGACCGGCCGCACAGCCTAAATCTGTGGAACTATTTGGGGCATGAAAGCCATGCTTGCGGTTGGTAAAATGTAACTTCCATGGAATTTGTGAACCCCTGCTCTGATCTGGGTGATTTATGTTGTCCACAGCTCAAGGATCCACTTTCAGGTAACGTGTGGGGTAATCCCCTTGTGGCGGTTGTAACTGACCCTCCGTCAATCGATGCTCCTAGTGCTTACCAAGGACAATCAGCACCGCACCAGACACCATAAGCACGGCAGATCCCACGAACCGCCGGAGCTTGGTTCGGGTCTCACTGTCTCTTACCCACCCTGGACCTACGACAAGGCTCCAGGCTCCAGTGGGTGAACCCCTATTCCTTCAGAGAGCGAAGTAGGAACAGCTCTTAGAGCTAGTGATTAGCATCCAGGGGAGTATACAGAGTATAGCACTTTGCAAGTTGAGGTTAAGAAGGTCTGAGGTTTATTGAACAGCTTGAGTTTTTATAAAAAATGTCCCCACAAGGTTGACGCCTAGGTGAACCATGTGGGGCACAGGACACAGAATTAACAAACCAATAAAAACAAAGTCTTTAATGCAGACACTCCCCTACAGTGTACACAATCCATCCCCTCTGCCTGTGATACAATTAACAAAGACAATGGGCTAAACTTAACTCTAACTTAACTCTATACATACATTTTTACAAACCCCAAAAAGTACCCCAAAATACAACATATCCCCACATCCCCTGATAGCCCCGATCTGGATGAACAACATATCCAAAAATCACCCAGATCGGTTCAGGGGTTCAGGAATTTCCTGGAAATCTTATTTTTGCCCCACCGTGCACATGGTCCCATGCCCAAAAAAGTTCCATACACTCAACAACAAAACACTGCGGGACAATTTAAGATGGCTGCCGCCACATGTTTGAATCTGTTCCAGTTAAAGGTCCAAGGGGCAGAAAGAGTACTTTTGAACATGGGTTATCACAGGGCCCATAGTCCCAGGGTAGGAGGCTGACAAACAGGCCCATCCAAAAACCAGTGGCAAAGTTGCTTTCGTAACATCGGTCTCTCCCTTTGAGGATGGCGAGGTGGAAGTGTCTCTCCTCCGAACGTATGCCCAGCTTCTCCCTGCGATCCACCAGCAGTGGGTGTAGCGAGGTGATTCCCATGTGCTTTACAAAGTCCGACATCTCGATGGGTTGGTGGAATGCGTCTGCTGAAGTTTCCTGAAGTAATCTCCGTAGATTGCCCATGGTGAGGGGGGGTTGTGGGGTCTTCAGGAATGTCACTGTCCTCTGTATCCAAACCCAAGTCGAGTAGGCCTTGGGATGAAGATGGCCGCCCTTGTTCCTTATTGCGTAACATCATGACCACCGATGGTGTGAGTTCTTTCTGCTTCACATTGCCTCCCTTGGCAGCAAAGTTGTAGGTATATAGTTGCCAAGATGTAGTGATGTAGAAATCAAGTGGATGCACTTTCGGAATCATATGAACCATATGGAATGCATATAAAACCACTGACTGAAATAAGCACAGAATTTGTGTATTAGCCCAATTTGTGTAATAACCCAGTCCATGAACTATATTACAATTAATGATTTAGTATTCAAATAGCAAGCAGTAAATACCTTAACATGCATTTATTAATTTGATTTCAAACCTAACTATATAGATTTCATTCATGTTCATGGTTACAGACTTATGATGAATATGTTTTTAGCGTATTAGTTTAGCATGAAATTGCTTATGAACCTAATATTTCATGTTTTATTACTGTAGCGGTTACCCTGATGAGTAGAGGGGTTTCTACCACCAGAGGGTGTCCTTCTCTCAGGTGTGAGGAGTATTACAGCATTCCAGGCAGTCATCCAAGTAGAGAAGCTCTTACAAAAGCTAGTTGTGATGGCTTTATAGCAGTTTCCCCCAATAAGAGACAAGACTCTAGATTGAGGGTAAAGTAAGATCTGAATTTTAATGGTGGCACACTGGCCTTTTATGCAGGTTTCCCAACAAGGGTGACACCCAGGTGGACCTTGTTAGGCACAGGGTTACAAGATGGACAAACCAATAAAAAAACAAGTTTCACATTGAGACATTCCCATACAGAATACACAATCCCTCCCCTCTGCTTAGGAGATAATTGAGTTAATTACTGTATCAACTCTATTATCTCCAAACGAAAAAGACAAGTTTTTATAAATTTTTGAAAACACCCCAAAACCATATTAGAACCCCATAAAACATGCATACCCTGATAGCCCTGATCTGGGGGAACAACATACTTAAAAATCACCCAGATCGGTTCAGGGGTTCAAAAGTTAACCAGAAGTCTCTTTTTGACCGACTGCATGCATGGGCTCATGCCCAAAATATTTCCAGAGAATCAGGCTGTGCAGCCAGTCTATTTCAAACAGTCTAATGTTCAAAGAGTCGAACGGAGCCGTTCACGCACATAGGTGGTGAGTAGAGATGTCGCAAACATAAAATTTTCCGTTCGCAAACGGCGGACGCGAACTTCCGCAAATGTTCGCAAACGGGCGAACCGGGCGAACCGCCATAGACTTCAATAGGCAGGCAAATTTTAAAACCCACAGGGACTCTTTCTGGCCACAATAGTGATGGAAAAGTTGTTTCAAGGGGACTAACACCTGGACTATGGCATGCCGGAGGGGGATCCATGGCAAAACTGCCATGGAAAATTACATAGTTGATGCAGAAACTGGTTTTAAACCATAAAGGGCATAAATCACCTAACATTCCTAAATTGTTTGGAATAACGTGCTTTAAAACATCAGGTATGATGTTGTATCGATCAGGTAGTGTAAGGGTTACGCCCGCTTCACAGTGACAGACCAAACTCCCCGTTTAACGCACCGCAAACAACCGCAAACAGTCCATTTGCACAACCGCAAACTCCCCATTTGCACAAGGTTGGATACCAAGCTAGTCATGTCCCGTTCCTTGTCCTCACTGATGTCATTGAAGGTCTCTTCCTCCACCCAGCCACGTACAACACCAAGGGTCCCCGAAAGGTGACAACAAGCCCCCTGGGACGCCTGCTGTGTTTGGTCTTCCACCTCCTCAAAGCCACCTTCCTCCTCTGACTCCTCTTCTTCAGACTCCTCTCTCTGCGTTGCCTCTCACAAATTTTTGGAACGCCTCAGACTCCACCAGCTTGTATGGTAAAACCTGGCGGGCTAAGAGTTCAGACAAGCCAGCTGTCAGATGCCGGGCAAGGGGGTGACTTTGTGACATTGGCTTCTTACGCTCAAACATGTCCTTGACAGACACCTGACTGTGGGCAGATGAGCAGGAACTGCTCAAGGCGAGAGACGGAGTGGCGGATGGTTGAGAGGGGGCAAGAAGGACAGCAGTGGTTGACGTGGCTGAAGATGATGGACCAGGAGGAGGATGGCGGCTTTGAGTTTGTGTGCTGCTTGTACTCATGTGTTGATCCCATAGGCGTTTGTGATGTGCAATCATGTGCCTTCACAAAGCAGTTGTACCTAGGTGGGTGTTGGACTTTCCACGACTCTTCTTTTGGCACCGGTTGCAAATGGCATCGCTGTTGTCAGAGGCAGACACACAAACAAAATGCCACACTGCTGAGCTCTGCAATGACGGCATTCTGGTGGTGGCAACAGCATGCGTTGATTGGCGTGCTGTCTGGCTGACCCCGGGTGCCGATGCATGCTGTCTGACTGTGCCACTTGCTCCTTGCGATGACCTCCCCCTGCTTCCAACTCGTCTCCTCCTCCTCTCTGTCTCCCCATCTGAACTTTCCCCCTGTTCTTCTTCTCTTCTAGCGGGCACCCACGTGACATCCACGGACGCATCGTCATCATCAACCGCTTCACTTGTATCTGACAACTCAGCAAAGGAAGCAGCAGCGGGTACAACATCATCATTATCACACCGTACGTCCATGTGTGTAATGCTGCCTGACTGAGACATATCCCTGTTATCTACATTCTCTGTCAATAATGGTTGTGCATCACTCATTTCTTCCAACTGATGTGTAAATAACTCCTCTGACAGATCAAGTGAAGCGGCTGTGGTGCTAGTGTTGGTGGTGGCGGCAGGCGGGCGAGTGGTAACTTGAGAGTTGCCCGAAGCTAAGCTGGAGGAGGATGGTGCGTCAAGGTTCCGAGCGGAAGCTGTAGAAGATTGGGTGTCCTGTGTTAGCCAGTCAACTATGTCCTCAGAACTTTTCGAGTTCAGGGTACGTGGCCTTTGAACACTGGGCATTATTCTAGGGCCAAAGGGAATCACAGCACTACTACCACTACTACCACGACGGCCCCTGCGGGGTGGCCTGCCTCTGCCTGTCATTTATTTTTCGATTAGTGGTACTATGCGTGCAAGCTACTGTGACAACAGATATGAGTGGCACTGTGCACTGGCAAAAGTTGGCAGAGTAGACGCTTTTTTTTTTTTTTAAATGTACACTACTGTTACACCAGATATGAGTTGCACTGGTGTGACACTGTGCCCTGGCAGGCCCTGAAACGCACACGTGTGAAGGAAACTGACTGCTATTATTTCACAGTCAAAAAAGTTTTTTGTTTTTTTTTTAAATGCAAGCTATTGTGACACCAGATATGAGTGGTGGCACTGGGCAAGTGGGCACAGTATACGCTGTGAGCCTGACAAACATGCTGGCAGGCAGGCAACTGCAATTAGATTACACAGGAAAAAAAAAAGCAGACTGATGTCCTAGCCCTAAAAAGGGCTTTTTGGGGTGCTGTCCTTTCAGCAGAGATCAGATGAGTCCTTCAGGACTGTAGTGGACACTGAATACACTAGCCTAGCTATCGATTTCCCTATTAAATCAGCAGCAGCTACACTGTCCCTCCTCTCACTAAGAATGCAGCTTCCGGGGGGTGGGGCCTAACTGCAGAGCTGAACAGATGTGCTTGTCTGGGGCTCCAGCACTGCTAAGCCCAATCTTGTGTAATCCGCACTGACAAAGGCCAAAACCGGACTCAAATTGCAGCCCAAACGACAGATGACCGGGAGTACTATATGTAGATACCAAACATGTGGTGTTACTCACCGGACCCACAAACTTGGAAGCCGCGGCCTACCAGCAGCGATGTTGTGAGGGAGACGGCCGCTCCCCGACCAGCAGACCAAGCTGAACATGCCAGTGTGGAACCCCGTTCTCCCCCCCATGGACCGGCGGGGGTCATCCCGGTCCCCACCGATCAAGAGCACAGGACTATACCGCATCCTGCCATCCCCCGGGTTGCCGATGGGAACGGCACCGAGACAAATAAAATGGCGGCCGCGTCCTGGTCGGTTAGGCCAACTTCTCAGCCTCTAGATGGCAACTACGTGGAAGATGCGCTCAAACGCCTTGACATGATATTCAATGACTTCTGGGTCAAACTATACAAGTGATTGGAACAACCGCCACCCCCAACAACCCAGTAGGTAAAGGAGCAGGGAACGGGAGGGCGACACACCATGAGCACACTTCATCCCCAAGCTCCTGCTGTACAAACAGACAGCTCACCCAGTCGTAAGGGTGTCAGAGGGCCCACCCTGATGTACCGCACACGCCGCAAGCCAACCCCTCGCCACCAAAGGAGACGAGCTCCCAAGCCCATGATAAAAAGGCCTCTGAGGCACACGCGGAGAGACGAGAGGCACCGGACCGGACCCGCGAGACCGACCGAGACCCGAAAACACCGGGGCCGACCCAGAGCCCTGTCGGACTACAAACCCCTCACAGGATGCTACAGCCCCTTCTGCAGGTACGAGACCGGACCGGCATCCTTCCCAAGCACTGCAGTGCTGCTCCACTGAGCAGCCCAGCAGCCGAAAACACTGGGGCCGACCCAGAGCCCTGTTGGACTACAAACCCCTCACAGGATGCTACAGCCCCTTCTGCAGGTACGAGACCGGACCAGCATCCTACCCAAGCACTGCAGTGCTGCTCCATGCACCAGCCTCAGACCCAGTCCCCGAATGGGCATAGGATGACTGGGCAGTACCATGACTTTGGAGGGCCAGCACCAGGCTTTATGGACTCTAGCCCACCAGGAGGCTACAGGACTCACCCACCGAATAGCATTGGCAACAATACCTGGCAATCTATGGCTCCTGAATAGCATTGGCAACAATACCCGTCAATCTATGGCTTCTGAATAGCATTGGCAACAATAACCGGCAATCTATGTCTGCTGAATAGCAGTCGCAGAGATACAGCACCCACGGACTGGTGATCCTTAAGGTGCAGCTAAAGCCACTTCGTCTATAGACAGTCATAACAGTTAACCTTTCCACATCATATACATGTCGCAATACATAGTCTCTGAGAGCGGTTGATCACGATTCATACTAGGATGTCTTCCATGTTTTAGTGCAAACTAGTCTAACTACTAATATAGTTGAAACATGCTACTTTTATTCATGCCAGACAACCATGCAGGCCAGACTAACAAACATGCCAGGGCCAATCATAGTTAACCACCTCCATAGATAGCCTCACCCTGGTTCTCAGTATGTAGATTTATATACTCACGCACTACTTAATATAACGTATTCACTATGACGTAAGCTTAAGCCTGTTTTAATTCAAAGATGTTCTTAAATTGTCTAAGCCTGTCTAAACACTACCAAGTTGTTGAATCTGACTGACAAACCTCAAAATAATTTAACATATAAAATGTGCACGTATTAACATATACCCTATTGTTACAATTGTTACTTGAAAAGCATGAGGAATGCCGTTGGGGTACCACATGCTCATTTGTTATACCTCCATGCACTACAAAAATAAATAATAAAAAATTAAAAATAAAATAAATTAAAAAAAAAAAAAAAAAATGTATGCAGCTTCCGAATGAATCTAAAATGGATGCTGATTGGCTGTAATGTGTCTGCTGACTGTGAGGTACAGGGTCAAAGTTTACTCAATGATGACGAATAGGGGGCGGACTGAACATTACATATGTTCGCCCGCCGTGGCGAACGCGAACATGCTATGTTCGCCAGCGAACTGTTTGGGACATCTCTTGTGATGAGTGTAGTTGGTTCGGTAGATTGTGTCTACCGATTGGCGCTCCATTTGTGCAATTCCCATTGAACCTAACGGGGAGTGGGCGAGTGTCCAATTTTAGTTCCATGCACTCAACGACAAAACACCACTGGCCGCATTCGTATCCCAGGATGGCCGCCGCCACGTGTTCGTGCTTACAAACGCTGACCACCCAGTGGACTGCTTAGAGGTGTTAAGAAGGTCAATGAGGTTAATAAGTGCCACGCTCCCAGTTTGGGTGGTCGTCGCTTGGTAGTTCTTTCGGTATTTGAACGGCTTGGGATAAAATAAGGCAGACTATATTCCATTCGAACCGTTAAACAAACAAAGTGTTTAACTTTACAATTTAGGGACAGAGGGTCTGTCACAATTACATAGTGTAAACACATAACCTTTAATTAAACCAAAAATCCCTTTGTGATGCTTGGACATTAAATTATTATATTTATAAAACTTTTTACAATAAGTAAAAGCTTATATTGAAATTACAATTTTAAAAATAAAAATTAATTTTAAAATAAAAAAGAACAAAGCCCTATTAATATATATATATATATATATATATATATATATATATATATATATATATATATGTAGCCCATTTCCAAATCAGTGAGCTACCATGGCTTTAAAATATTTCCTAATAGGTCCTTGTTAATTCTATGCCAAAACTAGCTGTGGATTTGTTCTTTTTAATCTCCCATAATGCCCTTTCCGTTTATTGTCAGTGCTTTCCGACTGTGCACCGTCTCTTCAAATTCTAATTCCCTGAGCTGAATGAGTTAGATGCGTCTTAACCGTGATAGAGAAATTAAAGAGCAAAAAAGGGGAGAGAACTCCATCTGTACTACGCAGTTTTGCATCGCAATCCAGATAGATTTCTGAAAAAATATATGGCACGTGAACTTAACTAGGTTGACTAGGCAAAGCGATTTTATTGGACTTTCTTTCAGGGCTGAAGCATGGCTTGGCTGATCTTCTGGATTCAAATCTCATTATGGTGAGTACATGTGTGTGTTTAATTAAAATCTCTAGTGTTTTGTGTAGAAAATATTAAACAATATATATTTATTTTTGCTTCACTAAACAAAATTATAACTTTTACCTCAAGTTTTTTCATAATTATATATTTTAATATATTTACAGTGCGAGTAATACTTTTGGAAACTTTGCCATCAATGAAAATATACATTCTGAAAATATAACACGCATTTTAGATAGACTATTGGATGGTTACGATAACAGACTCCGACCCGGATTTGGAGGTAAATATTCAACATGTATGAATCTGTCTTTCATAAAACTGAAGATAGTGTTTTGACTTCTGTTTAAAGACAAATAATATGCTATACAAAAAAATATGGCTCAAATTCTCTTTAACCTTACCTTACATTTAAATAAAATATCAATTGAAATGTTTTCATTATAAAGTGGTATATTTTTATGTAATGTTTCTTTATATTGTTGATATAGTTTTCTTCAATGCACATCTAATATAACACAAATGTTACTGAATAATAAAACTCTCATTTTATTCTTCTTGCAACTTTCATGATATCATATTTTTTATTTTTCTTTATACAAATATGTGACAGGTCCTGTTACAGAAGTCAAAACAGATATATATGTAACCAGCTTTGGTCCTGTTTCAGATGTTGAGATGGTAAGATCTCTTTTAAGTCTGCAGTTTTTATCTAAAATATTAAGAGTCAAAAAACACAATAAGATAATTTTAGTCTACAATGTATATTTATCCATGACCTTTGTTATTTAAGCATATATATTTTATTTGTTTACGTATACAAGGAAAACTGATTAAAACAGATTACTTAGTTTAATCCTCTTGTCAATGTATGTTACAGACAGTAGTGTCCTATTTCTTTTGACATTTTATCCTTCTTAGAGATAACTTAATTAGATACATTATAAGGTTATTCAATAAAGTGAGAATTCAAAGAAAATTTGAAAGGTCAAAATAGCTGAATTGAAAAAATACAGCTATGCTGTCAGTTCAGCTACTTAGATCTTAACTTTAAATTCACTTTAAATTCCCTGTAATTGTTATGGGTAAAACATAATTATGCTTTTAAAATACAACTACTATTTAAGTTAAACATTTTAGTTAAATGTCACTGTTTAGTCTGTCATATGCACTTATATTTACAGATTTGGCAGTTAGTTTTCCATAAATTAGCATGCATTTTATAAAATAACTATTCATGAAGGATGCCGGTGCAAGAAAGGTGGGATCTTTTGTAGCACAAGATTAGTGAAAAGGTAGGTCTTCAATTGTGCTGTATTTCTCAAAATGCTTTGCAAACTGGGGATCTACAATTTACCTATTCTTGCTGTGTATATTTATGAGCATTGTCTGTGTTTGAACGTAAGCAGGATCTTGTATGGAGTATGAATGTGTCAATGAACAGGTGTATTTGTGTATAGAGTTGGTGATTGAATGAACTTGTGTGTTTGTATGTACTAATTGCCATTTGAATTTAGTGGTGTACTGTTGGGGTTTAATTGCAGGGTTTTTTTTTTTTGGTTTGTTTGTAGTAATGAAGTTTAAATGCAGGTGAGTTTTGTGTCTTGAATGCAGGGGTGTATTTTTGAAAAGATATTTTGAAGTTTGGGATAGTCTGCAGCTGCAGAACCTCTCAACTGCAATATAGTCACCAGAATGACTAATAAAGGCTTTATTCAAAGTGGCCAAGCTAAGGGGCATCCAAATGGTTAATAGAATGTCATTAGCAAGGTAGAGGGAGATATTCAGTTCCTATAGTAAATGTTCACTCAGGTATGTGAACATCTTAAGAGGCTAGGCTGATAGAAATCTTAGATTGTGGACATATGCCTTGGGGCATATACCATGTTGTTATATCCTGGTATGGTGATGTCTCAAAGCAGCACTTTTAAACTAGCTGAAAGAAAAAGCAGCATAGAGATAAGATAAAGCCTCTCTCTCTGTTAAGCTTGCTAGACAGTCAGAGGTTAGAAAAAGAAAGGAAAAATTGTGTGCTATAAAAATTATTCCATGCTTAAATATACATGGTATAATACACCAAAGTGACACTGTGAGATAAAAAAAATAGCCAGACGCGTGTTTCGGTGCACAGCGTGTGCACCTTTGTCAGGGTTGTAGGGGTGTATTTTTGAGCATCATTGGTGTTTAATTGTAGGGGCATGTTTGTGTGTAGTGTTGGTGTTTGAATGCAGGAGTGTATTTATTTCAGTGTTGCTGCTTTAATGCTGGAATGTATGTACTGCTACACCCACAGATAAACATAAACAAACAGAAACACACAATGACAGCTGCAGGGCACACTTACCTCCAGGCTTGTCAGGGTCCAGGCGTCTATGCTACCAGACCTTCGGTCGGCTGAATTTAACATACATTTGGCCATTCTAAGCTCCACTAAAATGTTAAGGGTTTTTCTGTTTACTTTATTAGGTTACTTGGGTTCGCCATGTTGGGTATCTATAAGTCCTAATATTACAACAGGGCCATGGGCAATGCAGACATAAGTCCCCAAATTTGAACACACAAGGGAAGAGTGAAGCGCTAACAAATAAAGAACACATACCCCTTGAAATCATGGGGGAATTAAAACATATATAAAAAGAGTGAACAAAAAGTGTGATATAGTGATGATCCACAAGTGAAGATATAATAACAAGTAACACACTCATGTTTTATAGAGACTTTTTAAGCAAACGTCTAGACCTCTTTGCCTTTGGGGTGGCAGCACAACCTTTCCAATGCAGGACTCAGAAGGAAAAACCTAGGTATATATATATATATATATATATAGCAAACAGAAAGAAATCGGAGCAAATTTGGTGCAGTATGCCTTCAAAAAGCAAAAGTCAATACACTTTATTGCTCACCTTCTTTATTAGCCTGTATTGAAGAGTCTCCAAGTTTATAAGCAGTTTCCCATAGGGTGGTAAAACCTCTTGACTCCAGGAATGGAATAAAGATAGGAAGCAGTGCACTAGCTTATATCAGTAAAATTAGATTTATTTAAACAGCCAGAAAAAAATAATGTATGTATATGTGTATATAATATATGTGTGTATATATATATATATATATATATATATATATATCAGACCCGACTCTGGCACTCAACCCAAAACCCCCAAAAAGTATATGATATAAAAAATATATTACCAGGGGGCCTTCAGGGTCTTTATCAAGATAGTGATAGTGCACATGGGGTACAAATATATACATAATAATAATGAATTAACTTACCCCACCTGTGTGAAGTGATTCCGGAAGTAAAACTAGCCGGACGGAGTGTGTGTATAGTGTATAGTATTTTCTTTTTATGTACATTTTTTCCACACTCTTATTACAGTGTCTGTTAGATTCACTCATTCCTCTACACATATCAGATTCTACACTCATACTCACACACACATCTCATGTATACCTTTTACACTCTTCTTAGTTTTACTCTCTTACTCTTTCTTATTGTTTATTCTTCATTGATTTAATTCTTCACAGACATAGCTTGTTATTTATTGTGACATTGCATACACTCACATAAATTTTTACATATACATTTCGTTATGTATGCCTTAGGTATTATATCTGGCTTTATTTCAACAATGTTGCTCTCTTATGCTGATCTCTCTCTCCCTCATTAGCTATTTACATGTTTGTAGTAGTCTGTTCCTCCTTGAAGGGTAAGCCGCACGGGGATTGTGTGGTTACTAGGGTTACGCTGTACACTATACGCGATGACGTCACCACGCGGGGGGGACACGTTTTGATGCACGCACATCACTACGCACGCACGTATGAACGTCATGACGTAGGCGTTCATATCACTATACACACACTCCGTCCGGCTAGTTTTACTTCCGGAATCACTTCACACAGGTGGGGTAAGTTAATTAATTATTATTATGTATATATTTGTACTCCATGTGCACTATCACTATCTTGATAAAGACCCTGAAGGGTCGAAACGTTGATGCTGAGTTGTGATTAAACGGTTAATACACATTTGAAAAATCCAAGCGAGTGCTCCTGTTTCTTACCTATATATATATATATATATATATATATATATATATATATATATATATATATAAATATATATATATATATATATATATATATATATTTGTGTACGGGGTAATTAGAGGACGTACAATCAAAAGTATGTAGTTCGATAAGGACCAAAGTCGGCGGAGGTGTGCTGAAACCGACGAGAAGTTAGGCCTGCAAAAAGACAGCCCACCTGGTATATTGATGTAAATAATAAAGGGTGAGGTGGGAGGGGAACTTCCAAATGGCGACGATAGGTAAGCAGGGGTTACTGGGGATTTAAATAGGGAAATAACCCCTCCCACAATTTCAGGCATATGCCTTCCACTTGTGTACGGGGTAATTAGAGGATGTACAATTAAAGGTATGTAGTTCGATAAGGACCAAAGTCGGTTGAGGTGTGCCGAAACCGACGAGAGGTTAGGCCTGCAAAAAGAGGGCAAAAATATAAAAACAAGTTTAATTATTATTTCACAATTAGCAATCATTTAGTCACATTATCGAAAGGAAGTCTGATTTCCATCCTGGGTTAGGAATGTTCCTATTGTAATCCAATGTCCCATATTCCTAATTATGTCTGATGTAACATGCCCTTTAAAGGCTGCTGTTTTGTATTGACACGGAATGAGTGGCCTGAATAGGGGAAAGGATTAAGGCCTGGGTGGAGTATTAATGTAACAAATATCATAGTTATTAAGGATAGTAAGGGGTAGTTGGGGTCCTGGCTAACCTGTTCTTTGATTAAGAGTCTAAAGTTTGAACCGGGCACCATTAAAAAATACCCGACTGATATGTTTTGGTATGAGGAGTAGATATAATGTAATGATTGTTGATTTCCTGAATTCTTGACGCATTAGTGAAGGTCGAATGTTTTTCGACAGTAAATTCTTTCTTTTTTAGCCTCCAGAAACCGTAGAAAGCCAAGTAAGGCTGCAGACTTAATTACTATGTAAGTAGGGTTATTAAAAGGACGTTTAACGGTTAATTTGAAGACTACCCCTAAGATTTTATTGTCGATAGGGAGTGTATTGGATGATTTGTGGAGCTTTTACCTTTACTGAATAAGAAAACAAAATGGGAGCTGTTTGGGTATGTTACGGTTACCCTTAGGCTAGCTGAGAACTGGACCGTTTAGTTGTCTGGATTCCTAGTTGCTGAAGAGGGGAGAGCCGAGTTCTATAGTATTCCATGCGAGTCCTGTAAGTGTGGAAACATCCCACTAGCTATAGCATAGCTAGGATACCTTTTCTACCCACAAAACGAGTCAAAGCAGCGATTTGAGGGTCAAGTAAGAACTGAGGACTGGGCTGACCAGCCTGCTTTTTATTGTGGTTACATGTAAACAGGATACTCCCAGGGGGAGGCATAAAATCACCAATCACATATTGGGTACCTCCCACACATCTCCTCCCCTCAGATAAACAGTTAACCCAATTATACAGTACATAGTTTCAACCAAGTTCTGGATGTACCCCGAAACCAGGGGGTACCCCTTTAAATCCTACACCGCTGTACAGGTCTTGTTCAGGGGAGCAACATATCCGAAAACCAACCTGTTCGGATGCACGGTTCAGGAGTTAGGGGTTTTCAAAGTTTTGACCGACCGCACAGACTTTCTGGCCGAAAATAGTTCCACACGTTTAGGCCTTGCGGTCGGTCTCCGTTCGTACGGGAAAACTCCACGAACCCATGGTCATCCATAGTTAGCCTGGCGGTCGCTGTACTCCCCTTGCGGAGAGTAATCGTCCTACCGAACGGTGGGCTGTTCGGTAGGTCCAGCACGAAGTTATGCTATCCTGGAGGTCTCAGCGGTGTTCGCCTGGGTGCGTCTCCGTTTTTAGTTCCAGACGATTGCTGGTAAACACCGCTGTTCGCACGTAAGATGGCCGCGAACACGTGCAAAGTCCCGAAATGGCGGCCACCTATACGCTTACACAAAGGATTCGTGCTGAACCATACCAACGACTGCACATAAGGCAGAAAGGCGAACATAGCATTGAAAAGTACACAGTGCAATAAGGTTTTTGTAACAGTTTTGTAACAGTGCTCCCTTTTTGTGGAACACTCTGGCAGACACCGTCTGACCCCTTTTCGGGGCAGACTAAGGCTGTCCAGATCGCTGGTTATGCTGGGCTGAGGTCCGTTTGTCTGGACAACCCGTCCGCATTGCCATTCTGTTTCCCGGGTCGGTAGGAAATGGTGAAATTGAAGGGTTGTAATGATAAGCTCCAACGTAATAACCTGCCGTTATCTCCAGAGACCCGGTTTAGCCACACCAACGGGTTATGGTCGGTGACCAGAGTGAACTCTTGTCCATATAAATAGGGAGTCAATTTCTTTAATGCCCATACCAAGGCCAAACACTCCTTTTCAATCGCTGCATAGCTGACTTCGCGGGGCAGGAGCTTCCGGCTGATGTAGGCCACTGGGTGCTCCCCTCCATCTTCACCTACTTGGCTAAGGACGGCTCCCAGCCCGAACATGGAAGCGTCTGTATGGACGATAAAACGTTTGTTAAGGGCGCCAGGACAGGAGCATTAACCAAAGCATTTTTGAGGGCCTGAAAAGCCGTTTCACAGTGGGGAGACCACAGGACCTGTCGAGGTAAGTTCTTCTTGGTCAAGTCAGTCAAAGGTTTGGCAAGTGTGCTGTAGTCGGGTACAAATCGTCTATAGTACCCTGCTGTGCCCAGAAAGGCTAAAACCTGGGTTTTTGTGATGGGGGTGGGCCAGTTGGCAACAGCTTCTATCTTGGCCGGCTCTGGTCGCTGTTTTCCGCACCCCACCCGATGACCCAGGTACTGTACCTCGGCCATCCCAAAGTGACATTTTTCTGGTTTCAGAGTCAGGCCAGCCGCCCGGATCTGATCCAGAACCATTCCTACGTGAGCTAAGTGGTCCTCCCAGGACTCACTGTGGATCGCTATGTCGTCCAGGTATGCACAGGCAAAACCCTGGAAGCCATCCAGGAGTCTATCTACCAAGCGCTGGAATGTAGCGGGGGCGTTCTTCATCCCAAACGGCATTACCTTAAACTGGTATAGGCCGAAGGGGGTGACGAAGGCCGACTTGGGGATAGCCTCCGGGGCCAGGGGAATCTGCCAGTAACCCTTACAGAGGTCGATAGTGGTCAGGTAATTTCCCCTGGCTATGCGATCAAGTAGCTCGTCTACCCTGGGCATAGGGTAGGCGTCTGTTACTGTTTTTTCATTGAGTCTCCTATAGTCTACACAGAACCGGGTTGTCCCATCTTTCTTGGGTACCAGGACAACCGGGGAGGCCCAGGGACTATCGGAGGGCTCAATCACCCTGAGTTGGAGCATCTCATCTATCTCCTTCTTCATTCCGGCTCTAACGGCCTCGGGGATGCGATACGGGGGTTGGCGTAAGGGTGTTTGTCCGGGGGTATCGACCTGGTGGGTAGTTAAGGTGGTGTACCCTGGTTTCTGGGAGAACGTGAGGTGCTTGGACTGGAGGAGTGTATTGAGCTGCTCCCTTTCAGTGGGGCTAAGTCGGTCTCCTATCTGAACCTGGGTCACTACCCCTGTGGGTGGACTCTTTTCCAGCAAGTCGGGAATGGGTAGACTGTCGGGGTCTTCCTGGGGAGGGCAACATACGGCGGTCACGTTCTCGGGGCGCTCCAAGTATTCCTTGAGCATGTTTACATGGAACGTCCTCCTAAGGTTGTTGTCGTGACAACTGGCTATAACATAAGTGGTGTCGCCCCTTTTTTCTACGATCTGGTATGGGCCCTGCCATGATGCTTGCAACTTGTCGGTCTTTACCGGCTTAAGTACTAACACCTTTTGTCCTACGGTAAAGATTCTCCTTCGGGCCCCCCTATCGTACCATACTTTCTGTCTTTTCTGGGCCGACTGGAGGTTAGCCTGCACTGATTTGGCTAGCTGCTCCATGCGGTCCCTGAGTTCCAATACGTATGGTACAATAGGGACGCCGTCCGTTTCCGTCTCTCCTTCCCAGTGTTCTCGGATCAGGTTTAGGGGGCCCCGTACCTTTCGTCCGTAGAGCAACTCAAAGGGAGAGAACCCTGTCGTTTCCTGGGGCACCTCCCGATACGCAAATAGGAGATGCGGCAGAAAGCGTTCCCAATCTCGGTACTCCTGTGTGAACGTTTTGAGCATTTGCTTGAGGGTTCCGTTAAACCTTTCACAAAGTCCGTTCGTTTGGGGATGATAGGGTGAACTCAGGAGGGATTTAATTTTGCACACCTGCCAGAGTTGTTGGGTCAATTCTGCTGTGAATTGGGTGCCCCGGTCGGATAGAATTTCTTTTGGAAATCCTACCCGGGAGAATACTTGTACCAGGGCATTCGCTACCGTATCCGCTTGGATGTTGGACAGGGCGACTGCCTCGGGGTACCGGGTAGCGTAGTCTACTACGGTAAGGATGTAGCGCTTACCGGAGGGACTAGGGGTGGCCAGTGGTCCTACTAGGTCAATAGCAACCCTGCTAAAGGGTTCCTCTACAATGGGCATATTGACTAGATGCGCTTTAGGGTGATCGCCTCGCCTTCCCACTCGTTGACATACATCGCAAGTATTACAGTAATTCTTAACGTCAGCGTGTACTCCTGGCCAAAAGAATGTGTGGGTAATGCGGTGTAGCGTACGTGTTATAGCTAAGTGACCTGCCAAGGGGATGTCGTGTCCTATTTTGAGGATTTCCTGACGGTATTTGTGGGGTACTACCAGCTGTCGCCTACGTTGTCCTTTTTTCTCTGTCAAGCGGTATAGTTTCCCTTTTTCCCATAGAAAAGTTTCGTTATCTGCCCCGCTCCCCCCTGTCTCTGCTCGTTCCCGGTATTTTTGTAAGGTCGGGTCAGTCCTAGACTCGGTCTCAAAGGTAACTGGGGTGTCCCAGGGTATGGGGTCTAACAGGTCAAGAGAAGTCGGGGTTGGTCTTACCTGGGTCTCCCGCACTGGTGAGGGTTCTCGGTCCGTCCGGGCTTGTGCCCGTGTAGTCACTGGGTTCGCTTCGTTGTTATATACTGGTGCATAGGCTGAAGTCATGG
The DNA here is from genome assembly GCF_036172605.1 of Pelobates fuscus. Taxonomy (NCBI): domain Eukaryota; kingdom Metazoa; phylum Chordata; class Amphibia; order Anura; family Pelobatidae; genus Pelobates; species Pelobates fuscus. The sequence continues at coordinate 140,557,989 of NC_086319.1, forward strand.
GGCCCAAATCATTGCCCAGTAGTACTTCAGCAGGTAAATGGTCCATTATACCCACGTTTACAGCTCCTTTCCCCGCTCCCCAATCAAGATGTACTTTAGCGGTCGGGACTTTGTACACATCCCCTCCCGCCACTCTAACGGCCACGGTCTGCCCTGACCTCCTGTGTTCTGGCACCAAATGACTTTGTACCAGTGTTATGGTAGCCCCTGTGTCTCTCAACCCCTCGGTAGATCGCCCTTCGAGCCATACCTTCTGCCGATGGTGCTGTCGGTTATCCGAAGCCGCATATACCGGGTCTGCCTCGTGAAGCGGCCCCAAATATTCCTCCATAGGGGTCTCCTGGTTAACACAGAGGGCTCGGGCAGGACGGTAGGGCCCAGAGGGGTAATTGTAATTCCTGGGCGTCTGGTGTGTGCCAAGCGGGCAGTTGGCCATGAAATGTCCTGGTTGCTTGCATCGGTGGCAAGTGGGCCTAGGGCGATCAAAATTGTTATTGGATGACCCTGAGTGTCTGGGGGGCCCGGCGGGTACTGGGGCCCGGAACTCCGTACGAGGAGGTGCACGGTAAACCTCACTGGGCTCGACCCGTGCTGGAGCCCGGTAGTTTGTGGACTCGTGAAGACGTGAATCGTAATGTTCATCAGCTAATTTGGCCGCTTCTTCTAGAGTGGAAGGTCGCCTGTCTCGCAGCCACTCCTTCCCTTTTTGTTCCATGCCATCGTAAAAATGTTCTAAGAGGAATAATTGTAAAATTTCCTCACCCGTCACAGCTTTACTTCCGCTCATCCAGTGATTTACCGCTCTCCGCATTCGGTGCGCCCATTCCATATGTGTATCGTTAGGCTTCTTTTTCGTGCCCCGAAACTGCCGGCGATACGTGTCTGGAGTCACCGCGTATCTTTTTAGCAGAGTCTCTTTAACTCGTTCATACTGTGTCACTTCCTCAGTACCCAAAGTACGAAAAGCTTCCAGGGCTCGCCCAGATAGCTTCCCAGACAGGATCGTGGGCCACTCTCTGGTGGGGATCTGGTGCAGGGCGCATTGCCTTTCGAAGTCTGCCAAGTACTCATCAATTCCTGTCTCGCTCTCCAGGAAGGATCGGAATGCCGCAAAGGGTATTTTAGGCTTCCCAGCAGTTTCGACAGGAACGATTACTTGTGGGGCTTCAGCAGTGCGTTGTGCGTTGGCCATTTCAATGTTGTAGGCTCGGGTCTTTTGTAAATCCGCGTCTGCCTCCACCATCAATTGCTGTATCAGTTCTATAGATGGGTTTGGCCCGTATAAGGGAAGCCTCCCCCGAACAATTCTTGCCTTTGCATCATCATCCGTGATTGGTGTTTCCGCCATGGTGGAGCTTTGATCCAGTTCTGTCAATTCTGCGATCAGTTCCCTCTTTGGCCGGTTGCTGGCGTGCCTTCCTCTGCTTTCTAATAAATCCTTCAGGGTTGTACGTTTCAGTTTTGCGTAGGTGCTCTCCATCCGTTCCGTGCCTCTCCTAGGATATCCAGAATCATCCCACCGCTGCCACCAAATGTTACGGTTACCCTTAGGCTAGCTGAGAACTGGACCGTTTAGTTGTCTGGATTCCTAGTTGCTGAAGAGGGGAGAGCCGAGTTCTATAGTATTCCATGCGAGTCCTGTAAGTGTGGAAACATCCCACTAGCTATAGCATAGCTAGGATACCTTTTCTACCCACAAAACGAGTCAAAGCAGCGATTTGAGGGTCAAGTAAGAACTGAGGACTGGGCTGACCAGCCTGCTTTTTATTGTGGTTACATGTAAACAGGATACTCCCAGGGGGAGGCATAAAATCACCAATCACATATTGGGTACCTCCCACACATCTCCTCCCCTCAGATAAACAGTTAACCCAATTATACAGTACATAGTTTCAACCAAGTTCTGGATGTACCCCGAAACCAGGGGGTACCCCTTTAAATCCTACACCGCTGTACAGGTCTTGTTCAGGGGAGCAACATATCCGAAAACCAACCTGTTCGGATGCACGGTTCAGGAGTTAGGGGTTTTCAAAGTTTTGACCGACCGCACAGACTTTCTGGCCGAAAATAGTTCCACACGTTTAGGCCTTGCGGTCGGTCTCCGTTCGTACGGGAAAACTCCACGAACCCATGGTCATCCATAGTTAGCCTGGCGGTCGCTGTACTCCCCTTGCGGAGAGTAATCGTCCTACCGAACGGTGGGCTGTTCGGTAGGTCCAGCACGAAGTTATGCTATCCTGGAGGTCTCAGCGGTGTTCGCCTGGGTGCGTCTCCGTTTTTAGTTCCAGACGATTGCTGGTAAACACCGCTGTTCGCACGTAAGATGGCCGCGAACACGTGCAAAGTCCCGAAATGGCGGCCACCTATACGCTTACACAAAGGATTCGTGCTGAACCATACCAACGACTGCACATAAGGCAGAAAGGCGAACATAGCATTGAAAAGTACACAGTGCAATAAGGTTTTTGTAACAGTTTTGTAACAGGGTATATTGTCTACATGTATTGTTAAATTCCTGTAAGTATAGTTTCAATTGTATTGTAATTCATACAATATAAGGTGGAGACTCTTCTTATTATAACAGGTAATCAATAGTAGGTAGTCCTAAAAGCAGAAATAAAACACATAATAGTGCAATATTATCTATAAGGAATGAAAGTATAATGAGGTAGATGGAATATCACTCACAAATAAAGAGCCTCTAGATAGGGCTCAATTTTCCAGTATTGTGGGAGATAAGGTTCCCACTGCCTTCTTTATTTTGCTAGTAGCCAAATATGCTCTCAGGGACAGGTATGTTGTTCCAAAAGTGCTTTATTATAAAGTGCACAAGAGTAATAAAATAAGAATAAAAAAAAAGACCTTACAGGATTGAAGGTAATTGATGGGGTGAGTCCTTGGTGCAAAACGCATTTCGCCTCATTCAGAGGCTTCATCAGTTGCTTTGGGATATGTAAAACTTGTCAGTTTTTAAATAGTTCATAATTAGAGTTCATTTGAAGCTGGTGGTCCTGACGTCCGGACGTCACTTCCGTTTCCGGGTGGTTGCGTTCCAAATTTTTTGAGGCATAATTTTCTAATAAAAAGGTTCATGTCTACATAAAAATCAAAAGAGTTAAAATCGGCTGTGGGGGCAAACTTTAGGCCTTTCTTAAAAACATCTATCTGTTCCGAAGTTAAAAGTTGGTTGGATAAGTTGAATATTCCCTCTAAATTGAGGTTTTGCCCCTCTTTTCTCTGTGTTGGTTTCTTCTACATAGGAAAACACGATTGCGATCTATGCGTTCCACTGTTGGAACGCAAATATCCGGAAGCGGAAGTCCCGCCTGAACACATACATGATGATGACGTTTACGTTCCACTGATGGAACGCAACCACCCGGAAACGGAAGTGAAGTCCGGACTTCAGGACCACCAGCTTCAAATGAACTCTAATTATGAACTATTTAAAAACTGACAAGTTTTACATATCCCACAGCAACTGATGAAGCCTCTGAATGAGGCGAAACGCGTTTTGCACCAAGGACTCACCCCATCAATTACCTTCAATCCTGTAAGATCTTTTTTTTTATTATTATTTTATTACTCTTGTGCACTTTATAATAAAGCACTTTTGGAACAACATACCTGTCCCTGAGAGCATATTTGGCTACTAGCAAAATAAAGAAGGCAGTGGGAACCTTATCTCCCACATTACTGGAAAATTGAGCCCTATCTAGAGGCTCTTTATTTGTGAGTGATATTCCATCTACCTCATTATACTTTCATTCCTTATAGACAATATTGCACTATTATGTGTTTTATTTCTGCTTTTAGGACTACCTACTATTGATTACCTATTATAATAAGAAGAGTCTCCACCTTATATTGTATGTATTTGAATTTGTTGTGAGGTGAAAGGGAAACTCACTAAGGTGTTTTGAGCACTTCTTATTGTATTTTATTGTGTGTGTCACACTGTAATACTACTATATTGTATTGTACTTATTCAATTGTATTGTAGGCTAGTTCCAAAGAGATGTCGCAAAAATTTGTGAAAGCAACCATTTACAATTGGAACGCATATATTATATTGAAATCATACACAATTCTTAAACATCGTAATATCGTAAGCTCTAGAGTAAGCTTCCTTAGTATTGGTAGACAAATCTACCAGTGTAATTGATAAAAACTCTAACTTAAGGCATGATTAGGTATTTTTGAACTGCAGAGGGCTTAATGTTCTTTAAGCTCAACCGTTACATTTAAGCAAGGCCAGACTTCAGGACTTTAGGAGTGGCTAGGACTGGGGATTCTGCAGGGGACCTGGGATGACAGGGTTAGAGTGTCTATTAAAGATAGAATGTCAATTGGAGCTATTTCTTGTAGCATCCTGTAAGGAAGGAAGGAGTAGAAAAAAAAATGTGTTAACCATGTGAAACTTTGATGCCAATTGAAATATCCCTTGCGTAGAGCTGGCTTGCTAACTAGTACTGATGAGAAGATATTAACTACCCAGTGACAGGTGCGGCCCTGCTATTTGCCAAGTGGCTGTGAGAGGTTTCTACCTTTGATTTGGGCCGCGTGGATGAGCATGAACATAACCATACATACAGTGGCGTACATACCAGGGTCGCAGGGGTCGCGGCTGCGACCGGGCCCGGCCCACCAGGGGGCCCGGCCGCCCTGCGACCCAGGTATGTAGGTCACTGGGCCAGCCTCTTCTGCTGGGGGCCCCAGGAGCCGGCCACCTCCGGGCCCCCCGAGGCTGGCCCTGCGGTCACCCGGCTGGCTGGCTGGCGGGCGCGCGAGGGAGCACTGTCCCCTGGGTGCTCCCTCTTCAGCTCCCTCGCGCACCGCACTGAAACCGGAGTCGGAAGATGACTTCATCTTCCGGCTCCGGCATCAGTACGCGGCGCGCGAGGGAGCTGAAGAGGGAGCACCCAGGGGACAGTGCTCCCTCGCGCGCCCGCCAGCCAGCCAGCCGGGTGACCGCAGGGCCAGCAACACCACTGGACCCCAGGGAATTCCCCCAGCTCTCACACAGGTAAGGAGGCTGGGGGGATTAAAAAAAAAAAAAACGTTTGAGTGTGTTAGTGTTAGTGAGTGTGTTAGTGAGTGTGTGTGTGTTAGTGAGTGTGTGTGTGTTAGTGAGTGTGTTAGTGAGTGTGTGTGTGTTAGTGAGTGTGTGTGTGTTAGTGAGTGTGTTAGTGAGTGTGTGTGTGTTAGTGAGTGTGTTAGTGTTAGTGAGTGTGTGTGTGTTAGTGAGTGTGTTAGTGTTAGTGAGTGTGTGGTGTTAGTGAGTGTGTGTGTTAGTGAGTGTGTGTGTTAGTGAGTGTGTGTGTTAGTGAGTGTGTTAGTGTTAGTGAGTGTTAGTGTGTGTTAGTGTTAGTGAGTGTGTGTGTTAGTGTTAGAGAGTGTGTGTGTTAGTGTTAGAGAGTGTGTGTGTTAGTGAGTGTGTGTGTTAGTGTTAGAGAGTGTGTGTGTTAGTGTTAGAGAGTGTGTGTGTTAGTGAGTGTGTTAGTGTTAGAATGTGTGTGTGTGTGTGTGTGTGTCTGTTACTGAGTATGTTTGTGTGCGTCTGTCACTGAGTGTGTGTCTGTCAGTAAATGTGTGCGTCTGTTCATGAGAGTGTTTGTGTGTGTGTGTCTTAAGCACTTACCTTTCTCCAGCGCCGGACTCCCTTAACGCTGGGGATCTCTCCGTCCCCATCCGCCTCTCAGCTCCGAATGCACATGCGTGGCAAGAGCCACGCGCGCATTCAAACCGCCCATAGGAAAGCATTACTCAATGCTTTCCTATGGACGTTCAGCGTCTTCTCACTGTGATTTTCACAGTGAGAATCGCAGAAAATCCTCTAGTGGCTGTCAATGAGACAGCCACTAGAGGCTGGATTAACCCTCAGTGAAACATAGCAGTTTCTCTGAAACTGCTATGTTTTCAGCTGCAGGGTTAAAACTAGAGAGACCTGGCACCCAGACCACTTCATTGAGCTGATGTGATCTGGGTGTTTGTAGTGGTCCTTTAAGTGTATGTGTTTATGAATGCACTGGCATACATACCGCGGTCGCACGGGTCGCAGCCCTGCGACCAGGTTCCCGCCGCCATGTGTTGCGGCCCCAGCCTGCGCAGAGTAAGCGCTCGCGTGGGGGGAGGGGGGGGGGGGCCCGGATCAGTTTTCGCACCGGGGCCCCATGGGTTGTGTGTACGCCACTGCATACATACGTGAGCACACTGGATAGAATCAGAGAGAAAAGGACTGGAAAAGGCATCTGATGAACTACCGGTTGTGATGCGAACCGAAGAATAGAAGGAAAATACAGTGACTAACAGTAGGGAAAAATGTGTGCTCTTAAGAGGAACCTGAAGAGCTTCTGATTGTGGTTTAAACTTAAAGATGATATGTGTCATTATGATAAATACCCTATAATAATTTACTTGATAGGCTTGGGATCGTAAATTTGTCTGTATTATAAGATGCCTATAGGTGTAAAACTTCTAGACAGAAAAACAGATAGCATGACAGAAAGGCACTATCCTGATGGACATCTTGAAACGTAAAGTAACATAGTGAAAGGTATGTAATATTAAATAGCATAACGTATAATTGAATGCGCATGGAGGAGCTTGCGAAGGTCAAGCGGAGCAGAGACAAGTCCCTACTAGATGTTAAGGATTTGAATTGTTATTGTTTGGTCGTAATGAAGGCAGAGTGATGCCTTGATGTTTAGCTGTCCCCCAACTGTCTGTTAAAATTATTACCTACCTGTGTAGGTGGCAGGTCTGTACTCAGCACTGGCGTTATTAGTAGAAGGTGTTGTATTATCATTGGGACAGAATTGCGTGGCCGAGGAACATTTAGTACAACTACTTCTAATAACTCTGTCTAGTTGGCCCTAGTCAGTATGGACATTAGATTGTCGAATACAAAACGGTTTTAGCTGCAAGGAGTTGATATCGTAAAGAGCACATCCAAATCTATATCGAAAAGGATAGGTGCCATAACTATAACCAAGGTTCACCCGAAAAATTCAGTTCCTTCTGCGGAGGATCTAAGGAGTAAATTACATCCCTAAATGAGCCAAATCTAGATGAATAGTGGAACATTTGAATTCTTGTTAAGACTGGAATCTCTTGCCTTCATCGCCACTGACAGACCCCCAAGGGTGTATTGTTACCAATGTGTGCTGGCATATTAACTAATGCCAAAGCAAAACAATTAAAACTAGGTTTGGTGACAGGTGAGGCCCTGCTAGATGCCAAGCGGCATGAGAGGCTCTATCTATGCGTTGGCGCAAGAGGATAATGTGGGTACTGAACATTGTGGTGGGGTGTCAGCCTTTCGGTGACTGTTAAACATAAGATAGAATGGGAGTGACAGGAGAGGCCCTCTCTATGCCACAAGGCGAGGCGACTAACTATGATTTGGCCCAAGGGGCGTAGTACCTCAGAGTATGAGGATGGATCGCGGGACCACGAACCTAAGGCGAAGAAGCCAGGGGAAATAATACCTAGTGGACACCTAGTAACCTGACAGCCAGCCACAGCTAACTAAGAGGGAAGGTTAGTGAGTGAGAGGACGTACCATGGGACGAAAAGGTGGGGGGGGTAATGAGTTAGAATGGTAAGGCCGACCGTAACGGGAGTGCAGTGTGAGCACATTGGTGTCCAGATGGTCAGATTGTATGGAGTACATATGAAATAAAAAAATAGAATACGTGTATGTTTGTATAACCCTCGGGGCTCATAAGTGCCAGATCGTGGCCCGTTTTTTTAATGCGAGACAAATATACGTTCTTGTTAAATTTTATCTTATAAGTGATTCTAACATTTGAACTCCATTTATATGACGTGTTTTAAATAAGGTATGATAGTTGGGGAACTGACCGTTCCACAGAAGTAACAGTTCCTAGTTTATTTTTGTTAAAAATTCACCCTAGTGAACACGATTTCAACTTTTACTGGGATAATAATGCAGGAAATTTAGATTAAAAAAAAAAACAAAAAAAAAAACTTTACTGCACTACATCCATATTGCCAAGATTTCATAACCCCATGATGCTTCAGGTGTGACTATTCAGGCAACGAACAGGGAAATGCTGTATGTATGCATGCGCACTCTGCATTTCCTGCATCAGCGCCTTACGTGTGCATGCACTTTGTGTACAGCACTGCAAGTGTTAATTATTGTACATACTTTATCAGACTTTCTCCAATAAATTATGTAAATTTTAATAAAAGAAACTATAATTTTTTGAAATTGGTGAACCCTCCCCTGAGACTGATGACAGACATCCTATTTAGTGTATAACAAGAATTCACCTAAATAATAGTCAAATGGTAATGTCTGAAACCCAGTGAACTGTCATTCTGTTGTACAGAAGGCAAACAAATTCTATACCTGGGAAAGAAAAACACACAAACAGGAACCTTTAAACGAATAGGTGTTTTGTGAATTTTGGCGCGATCAGTATTGACATGATCATTCTGAATAAGCTTAGGAAAAACTGCACAAATTAATACCCGAAATGTCGTTCGAAAGCTTTTACTCACACGAAAGAAGTGTCTGTAGAATGCAGACGAACAAAGCAACTTAAAACAAGTATTTCATTTAAACGAACAGAGAACTGAATTGATACAAATTGTCATGCGATAGTGTACGAAATACTATGGTGATTTACAGAAACGGGGGAAACCCATGAAATGACTGGAATGGGACAAACATACAAAATCCAAGGTGTTCGTGTAAACAAACTACTTACAGTTAGTAGAATGTATGTTGCCAGAAGGCCTGTTTGTGCGATGGCTGCGTTCGTTTTTTAATACTCACAAATTGTATGAAAGTCTTTTGGATGTGTTCGTATGGACAGCCGGTGGGCAGAAATGACGTCAGAGCTTTGTGAACTGGAAGCAGAACAGAGGAACTTCCAAATGGCGACGGTAGGTAAGAAGGGGTTACTGGGGATTTAAATAGCGAAATAACACCTCCCACAATTTCAAGCATATGCCTTCCACATATGTGTGGTCAGAGAAAATAAGCAGAGTTATTGTAGTAGTGGCAAAAGTCAGTTGCTGTGTGCGGTAACCGACTTTTGGGTAGGTAGGCCTATTAAAAGAGGGCAAACCGACTCTCCCACCAACTACTTAGAAACAACAGATACCAGTATCTGCATCAGTATATGAAGAAAAGGAAAACGGCTGACATCTATTTCATCCTCCAAAATAAGGTTTTTTTTCTGCATAGCCCTTTACTGAGCTTTCCAGAGATATACTGACAAGCAGACTAAGAATACAAGATCAGGAGGAAAAAGAGAGCTCTCTCTTCAATCATCTGGTTGGACTTTTCAAGTTTATCTCTTTTTACATATAGACCTTTTTTCATATACCCATTATTGTATATATTTTTATTATATATTTATTGTTTTCATTTTTTCTTTTTTATATTTTTGAAATAGTGTGCACACTTTATTTAGTACAACAGGTTACATTTTAAAACAAGATAACTGTATCTAAGTATATAATCAGTATACATAGTTTTATATATATTTTATGCTTTAAAAAGACAATAAAGGCGGAGCTTAGCGGGCAAAGCGGTCGGTCGCATGGTTGCGGGGCTCCCGACAATCGAGCCGACAAACCCCTTCTACAAACGAGCAAATACGACCCAAATCCGCTCCAGATACTCACCGAGACCCACACATCCTCCATGGGTCGGAAAATGAAAAAGGCGAGAGCCGAAAAACCCCGACAAGGCATGGATATCGGGGCGATGTGGCGGCAAGCACAGGCCGCAACCGGAGCGCACATGGCGGCCATGCATGGCGGATGCTCTGATTTCTCGGACGGGACCTCTGAAGGAGAGGATGGGGACCACCCACAGCCCAAGACCATACAGGTACAAGCGCTGGTACAGGCACAGCCACCCATGAAAGCACCCACCCCAGTGACTATGGAGGCCTTAGGGGAACTCATGGCAGACCACCATAGAAAGATAGCTGCAGATGTGGCCCTGCTTAGGGAGGATTTTAAACTCATCACAACCAGATTGGGAGCTGTGGAAGGCACCGCCAACAATCACACAACACAGATCGCAGAATTACAAACGGCATTACATAGCCTGAAGCAGCAAACCCTGCTCCACGAGCAGCTACTTGCCTCCCAAGAGGATAAACTTCGCCGTAACAACCTAAAACTTAGGGGAGTCCTGGACTCCGTCCCAGAGGCGGAACTACCACATTTGGCCAGAAGGCTTCTCACCACGCTAGTGACCCCGAAAGCAGCCAAGGCAATCACCCTCGATGGCATATTCCGCCTACCAAAGTCAGCGAGAGCCCCACCAACCGCCACAGGGGACCTCATAGTCCGGTTCCAGTCCATCAGTGACAAGCAGGCAATCATGGCGGCAGTTAGAGGCCAACCGACACTTACCTTTGAGGGGATGACACTTTCCTTCTTCTCTGATCTCTCAGGGGGGACATTGGCGTGGAGGAGATCCCTGGGCCCATTCACATCCCTCCTACGACGACACCAAGTCCGGTACCGCTGGGGTCCAGGGCGCGCCCTTCAGATTGACCGAGGAGGCAGCTTTCATATAGTCCATAACATGCAGGAGGCCACGGAGGCACTAGGACTATTGAACCTCCCCACGACTGCGCTCACTACAGTGACAGACAAGGCTGGATCCACGCGCCCACTAGGGAGGAACGCAGCTGCCGCACCGGAGTTTGTCCCTCGACGATCCCCTGCAAACCCTTACGTGGCAGCCGCTACATGAACTGGAGCTCGATAATATGGGACTCACTTTAGGACATACAATACCCCCACCGTCGACCATTTGCATGAGACTCTATATATGTTACAGCTGAAATAATTTCGAGTGTTAATTTTGCACTACGGAAATAGTTTAATCTTTTAATTTTTCTTTTTCTTCACTAACCTCACCAAAACGTGCCTAATAAGTCCATGCCTACACATATGTTGACACACGCAGTGCACACTTTATCTTACAGCATAGGGGCTTCCTACGCAGTACCACACCTCCACTAGACCCGCTTCAGCTGCGACGCGCCACCAAACGGTGGCATCGGCAGATAAAGGTCTAACGTTGCAGGTCTGGTCTTATGCAGCACTAGGCTGTGACCCTTATGCCTATCACAGATCACCCACCACACTAGGCCGACCATCATATCTTAGCAGCAATGCTTCCTACACTCACTGTACTCTTAAACCAGACAAAACGTATTACTGTTGACATTTTTGTACAAATTACAGGAGCACCCACACTATTACCGACAATCAAAAGCACTCTCACGCCATCTATCTATGGCTCCCCCGAGCTTCCACACAACGCAACACAGCTCATACCAACATAGGATAACTCTCATGAACATCCATGCACGGCGAATCATTATGCTTCAGAACCTAACTCTATGTAACCTATAATATGCTGGCAGCTATTGCCCCCCCCAGCCAAACCAGCTACACTCATCATGTGCCATAGCTATGTGCCCTGCGAATGTTATTCTCACACTGTTTTACTGCCATATGTCAACGCGACAACTTAATGCCAGTGGTGTTACTAGCTTATTCCTAAGTTTTTAATGTTTTTAGTTTTGCGATTGATAACATAAAGCAAACCCTCTCGCAAGGTAGTTAACTAGTTTTTGCTTATTTACAGTAGACGTACTCGACGTCCAAGTATTCACTTATACTCACAAAAAATGTGCAAGAAATCTGTATGTCATGACACTGTTATCTCATGTATGTTAAAATTGGGCTTGTACCGCTGTCGTGGCGCAGCAAGCTTGTTTTGTTCATGATTTGCACAATAAAACAAAGATTGACAAAAAAAGAAAAAAAAAAAAGGGCAAACCAAATTGAATGGTTTGATAAAGAGAGCGGTGGGTGGGCTGAACCAGACAGCAACAGCACAGAGGAAGGGGAAACCTGTATATTTATAGGCAAACAAACCCCCCCACAATTCCAGGCTTCACCCACAGGCTCAGCCTTCTATTTGTGGTCGGGGACAATAAGCCGAGTTATAGTAGTAGTAGTGACATAAGTAGGTTGTGGTGTGCGGGAACCGACGTTCAGGTAGGCGTGTAAAAAGAGGGCACAATTTTAATTGTTTAGAACATATTGCATGTTGACATTACATAACCAGTACTTAAATATTTATCAACATTATAACCATACCTGAAAGAGAAACAGTATGTGTTACGGTTGCCTCAGGATAGCTGATTGTTGGACTGTTTTAGATGTCCTGGTTCCCGATCTTGGAGAGAAATAATGAAGTTCCAAACAGCATCCAGCGATAATCTTGAAAATGTGAAGACATCCCACTAGCTATAGGTAGAGCTACAACACGTGTTAGGTATTCTGAGAGGTGAACAGGGTTAATTGGTGGCACACGCCAGGGGCCAGGTGGTCGTCCATTTGCATGTACGAATGGCCTGCAACAGTTCTTCGTGAAAAAGCAACAAAAGTAGCAACAAAATAACAGGGGTGTTGGCAGACGGAGGGGACATTGTAACAGAATGTTAATGCGAGATACTGTATAACACCCAGGTACTGGCCAACCCTTATTAAGCCAAGTGGTGAAACGATTAAGCTAAATTGGTGACTTGGGAACCTAACTAGTTGCCAAGTGGCGATGAAAGTCTCTACCTATGATTTGGCCTGTGGGGTAGGTTTGCCAGTAAGTGCTATGGCCGGGTGTTGGCCTCTCAGTGAGAGCTAAAAAGACATGTATGATAAGTAGAGATGTCGCGAACATAAAATTTTCCGTCCGCAAATGTGGCAAACCTAGCCACTTCTGAACTATATTCATTACAGGTTGTCCGTAGGCTGACTGCATAATGTGTACCGTGAAATGTATATGTGTTGTATTATGGCCGTTCGCATGCTGCCAGCATACAAAGCATTCGTACGACGAAACACGGCTATCCTGGCCGTTCGCCGTACGAATGCGGGCTCCCCAGGTCGACCACACATTCACAGGTCGTGTGGCACCAATTAACCGATTGCAACATTGTTGCAATCGGTAATTAAGGGCTCTCCTAGGTGGCCGTCGTTCGGCTACCGACCATGCGGCGGTCGGCCATCTTGGATCCTTTGTCTCTGCAGCGGTGTTCGGTCGTCGAGAGCCTGGAACTGAAAACGGCTACTCAATGATCCGAACACCGCTGGACTTCCAGAGCGTTCGGGAGTTCCGCGTTCGGTACATTATGTTCCCCATACTTATTCGGTACTTTTAAACCAACTTCAATGTTTAAATGTATTCTGTGCGGCGTTCGGTTAATTCAGCTGGGATCAGAGCGGTATTCTCACGAAGTATGCGCTTCGACCCCAGCTACCTACCGAACGTTCGGTTATTCCAAAGTACCGAATATTGTGTGAAATATGTATTTTAAAGTAAATTGTCAGTTTTGCTGCACGAGGGGATAATCCACTTAATCGTCCATTTTAGTGGGAGTATCCTGCTCGTGCAGCAATGCCTGCTGGGAAAGTCACATTGCATGATGGGAGAAATCCCCTGGATTTACTGTATGGAAACCCCTTGCATGGGGAACTGTATAAATATGCCAGCTGTGAATAAAGCCAGTTAGTTGACTCCCAAACTGTGTTTCGTCCGGTTATTGGGAGTATTGGGGATATTGCCGTGCTTTCTACTCTGACTGTGGATTTCCTGAAGATACCAACGGATATCGTGTACTATTATACTGCATTCCGTTACAGACTTCAATAGGCAGGCAAATTTTAAAACCCACAGGGACTCTTTCTGGCCACAATAGTGATGGAAACGTTGTTTCAAGGGGACTAACACCTGGACTGTGGCATGCCGGAGGGGGATCCATGGCAAAACTCCCATGGAAAATTACATAGTTGATGCAGAGTCTGGATTTAATCCATAAAGGGCATACATCACCTAACATTCCTAAATTGTTTGGAATAACGTGCTTTAAAACATCAGGTATAATGTTGTATCGATCAGGTAGTGTAAGGGTTACGCCCGCTTCACAGTGACAGACCAAACTCCCCGTTTAACGCACCGCAAACAACCGCAAACAGTCCATTTGCACAACAGCAAACTCCCCATTTGGACAAGGTTGGATACCAAGCTAGCCCTGTCCCGTTCCTTGCCCTCACTGATGTCATTGAAGGTCTTTCCTCCACCCAGCCACGTACAACACCAAGGGTCCCTGAAAGGTGACAACAAGCCACCTCCTCAAAGCCACCTTCCTCCTCTGACTCCTCTTCTTCAGACTCCTCTCTCTGCGTTGCCTCTCACAAATTTTTGGAACGCCTCAGACTCCACCAGCTTGTATGGTAAAACCTGGCGGGCTAAGAGTTCAGACAAGCCAGCTGTCAGATGCCGGGCAAGGGGGTGACTTTGTGACATTGGCTTCTTACGCTCAAACATGTCCTTGACAGACACCTGACTGTGGGCAGATGAGCAGCAACTGCTCAAGGTGAGAGACGGAGTGGCGGATGGTTGAGAGGGGGCAAGGAGGACAGCAGTGGTTGACGTGGCTGAAGATGCTGGACCAGGAGGAGGATGGCGGCTTTGAGTTTGTGTGCTGCTTGTACTCATGTGTTGATCCCATAGGCGTTTGTGATGTGCGATCATGTGCCTTCGCAAAGCAGTTGTACCTAGGTGGGTGTTGGACTTCCCACGACTCAGTTTCTTTTGGCACAGGTTGCAAATGGCATTGCTGTTGTCAGAGGCAGACACACAAAAAAATGCCACACTGCTGAGCTCTGCAATGACGGCATTCTGGTGGTGGACACAGCATGCGTTGATTGGCGTGCTGTCTGGCTGACCCCGGGTGCCGATGCATGCTGTCTGACTGTGCCACTAGCTCCTTGCGACGACCTCCCCCTGCTTCCAACTTGTCTCCTCCTCCTCTCTGTCTCCCCATCTGAACTTTCCCCCTGTTCTTCTTCTCTTCTAGCGGGCACCTACGTGACATCCACGGACGCATCGTCATCATCAACCGCTTCACTTGTATCTGACAACTCAGCAAAGGAAGCAGCAGCGGGTACAACATCATCATCACCACACTGTACGTCCATGTGTGTAATGCTGCCTGACTGAGACATATCCCTGTTATCTACATCCTCTGGCAATAATGGTTGCGCATCACTCATTTCTTCCAACTGATGTGTAAATAACTCATCTGACAGATCAAGTGAAGCTGCTGTGGAGCTAGTGTTGGTGGTGGCGGCAGGCAGGCAAGTGGTAACTTGAGAGGTGCCCAAAGCTAAGCTGGAGGAGGATGGTGCGTCAAGGTTCCGAGCGGAAGCTGTAGAAGATTGGGTGTCCTGTGTTAACCAGTCAACTATGTCCTCAGAACTTTTCGGGTTCAGGGTACGTGGCCTCTGAACACTGGGCATTATTCTAGGGCCAAAGGGAATCACAGCACCATGACCACGACGGCCCCTGCGGGGTGGCCTGCCTCTGCCTGTCATTTTTTTTCGATTAGTGGTACTATGCGTGCAAGCTACTGTGACAACAGATATGAGTGGCACTGTGCACTGGCAGAAGTTGGCAGAGTAGACGCTGTAGGCCTGACACACACGCTTGCAGACAACTAACTGCTATTCAATCTATTACAGTCAAATATTTTTTTTTTTAAATGATCACTACTGGTACAACAGATATGAGTTGCACTGGTGTGACACTGTGCCCTGGCAGGCCCTGAAACGCACACGTCAAAAAAGTTTTTTGTTTTTTTTTAAATGCAAGCTATTGTGACACCATATATGAGTGGTGGCAATGGGCAAGTAGGCACAGTATACGCTGTGAGCCTGACACACACGCTGGCAGGCAGGCAACTGCAATTAGATTACACAGAAAAAAAAAAAGCAGACTGATGTTCTAGCCCTAAAAATGGATTTTTGGGGTGCTGTCCTTACAGCAGAGATCAGATGAGTCCTTCAGGACTGAAGTGGACACTGAATACACTAGCCTAGCTATCGATTTAAATTAGCAGCAGCTACACTGTCCCTCCTCTCACTAAGAATGCAGCTTCCGGGGGGCGGAGCCTAACTGCAGAGCTGAACAGACGTGCTTGTCTGGGGCTCCAGCACTGCTAAGCCCAATCTTGTGTAATCCGCACTGACAAAGGCAAAAAACGGACTCAAATTGCAGCCCAAACGACAGATGACCGGGAGTACTATATGTAGATACCAAACATGTTGTGTTACTCACCGGACCCACGAACTTGGAAGCCGCGGCCTACCAGCAGGGATGTTGTGAGGGAGACGGACGCGTCCCGACCAGCACCCCAAAAAGCCCTTTTTAGGGCTAGAACTTAATTTTTTTTCTGTGTAATGTAATTGCAGTGCCTGCCTGCCAGCTTCTGTGTCAGGCTTGCAGTGGATACTGTGCCCATTTGCCCAGTGCCACCACTCATATCTGGTGTCATAATAGCTTAAGCTTGACATTTAAAAATATTTTTTTTTCACTGTAATAGATTGAATAGCAGTTAGTTGCCTGCCAGCTTCTGTGTCAGGCTCACAGTGGATACTGTGCCCATTTGCCCAGTGCCACCACTCATATCTGGTGTCACAATAGCTTAAGTTTGACATTTAAAAATATATATTTTTTTTACTGTAATAGATTGAATAGCAGTTAGTTGCTGCAAGCATCTGGGTGTCAGGCCTTCAGCGTGTGCTCTGCCAATCTCAGCAAGTGTAATTTGCCACTCATATCTGGTGTCTGTATAGCGTGCTTTTACAAAGAAAAAAAGTTTTTCAGTGTAAGCTAATAGCAGTCAGTGTCCTTCAAGCAGGTGTCAGGCCTTCAGCAAGTGCTCTGCCAACCTCAGCAAGTGTAATTTGCCATTCATATCTGGTGTCTGGATAGCGTGCTTTTACAAAGAAAAAAAGTTTTTCAGTGTAAGCTAATAGCAGTCAGTGTCCTTCAAGCGGGTGTCAGGCCTTCAGCGTGTGCTCTGCCAACCTCAGCAAGTGTACTTTGCCACTCATATCTGGTGTCTGTATAGCGTGCTTTTACAAAGAAAAAAAGTTTTTCAGTGTAAGCTAAGAGCAGTCAGTGTCCTTCAAGCAGGTGTCAGGCCTTCAGCGTGTGCTCTGCCAACCTCAGCAAGTGTAATTTGCCACTCATATCTGGTGTCTGTATAGCGTGCTTTTACAAAGAAAAAAAGTTTTTCAGTGTAAGCTAAGAGCAGTCAGTGTCCTTCAAGCAGGTGTCAGGCCTTCAGCAAGTGCTCTGCCAACTCAGCAAGTGTAATTTGCCATTCATATCTGGTGTCTGGATAGCGTGCTTTTACAAAGAAAAAAAGTTTTTCAGTGTAAGCTAATAGCAGTCAGTGTCCTTAAAGCGGGGGTCAGGCCTTCAGCGAGCTTTTACAAAGAAAAAAGTTTTTCAGTGTAAGCTAATAGCAGTCAGTGTCCTTAAAGCGGGTATCAGGCGTTCAACGTGTGCTCTGCCAACCTCAGCAAGTGTAATTTGCCACTCATATCTGGTGTCTGTATAGCGTGCTTTTACAAAGAAAAAAAGTTTTTCAGTGTAAGCTAATAGCAGTCAGTGTCCTTAAAGTGGGGGTCAGGCCTTCAGCGTGTGCTCTGCCAACCTCAGCAAGTGTCATTTGCCACTCATATCTGGTGTCTGTATAGCGTGTTTTACAAAGAAAAAAAGTTTTTCAGTGTAAGCTAAGAGCAGTCAGTGTCCTTCAAGCAGGTGTCAGGTGTTCAGCGTGTGCTCTGCCAACCTCAACAAGTGTAATTTGCCACTCATATCTGGTGTCTGTATAGCGTGCTTTTACAAAGAAAAAAAGTTTTTCAGTGTAAGCTAATAGCAGTCAGTGTCCTTAAAGCGGGTGTCAGGCCTTCAGCGTGTGCTCTGCCAACCTCAGCAAGTGTACTTTGCCACTCATATCTGGTGTCTGTATAGCGTGCTTTTACAAAGAAAAAAAGTTTTTCAGTGTAAGTTAATAGCAGTCAGTGTCCTTCAAGCGGGTGTCAGGCCTTCAGCGTGTGCTCTGCCAACCTCAGCAAGTGTACTTTGCAACTCATATCTGGTGTCTGTATAGCGTGCTTTACAAAGAAAAAAAGTTTTTCAGTGTAAGATAATAGCAGTCAGTGTCCTTAAAGAGGGTGTCAGGCGTTCAGCGTGTGCTCTGCCAACCTCAGCAAGTGTCATTTGCCACTCATATCTGGTGTCTGTATAGCGTGCTTTTACAAAGAAAAAACGTTTTTCAGTGTAAGCTAATAGCAGTCAGTGTCCTTAAAGCGGTTGTCAGGCCTTCAGCGTGTGCTCTGCCAACCTCAGCAAGTGTACTTTGCCACTCATATCTGGTGTCTGTATAGCGTGCTTTTACAAATAAAAAACGTTTTTCAGTGTAAGATAATAGCAGTCAGTGTCCTTAAAGAGGGTGTCAGGCGTTCAGCGTGTGCTCTGCCAACCTCAGCAACTGTAATTTGCCATTCATATCTGGTGTCTGTATAGCGTGCTTTTACAAAGAAAAAACGTTTTTCAGTGTAAGCTAATAGCAGTCAGTGTCCTTAAAGCAGTTGTCAGGCCTTCAGCGTGTGCTCTGCCAACCTCAGCAAGTGTACTTTGCCACTCATATCTGGTGTCTGTATAGCGTGCTTTTACAAATAAAAAACGTTTTTCAGTGTAAGCTAAGAGCAGTCAGTGTCCTTCAAGCAGGTGTCAGGCCTTCAGCGTGTGCTCTGCGAACCTCAGAAAGTGTACATTGCCACGCATATCTGGTGTCTGTATAGCGTGCTTTTACAAAGAAAAAAAGTTTTTCAGTGTAAGTTAATAGCAGTCAGTGTCCTTAAAGCGGGTGTCAGGTGTTCAGCGTGTGCTCTGCCAACCTCAACAAGTGTAATTTGCCACTCATATCTGGTGTCTGTATAGCGTGCTTTTACAAAGAAAAAAAGTTTTTCAGTGTAAGCTAATAGCAGTCAATGTCCTTAAAGCGGGTGTCAGGCCTTCAGCGTGTGCTCTGCCAACCTCAGCAAGTGTACTTTGCCACTCATATCTGGTGTCTGTATAGCGTGCTTTTACAAAGAAAAAAAGTTTTTCAGTGTAAGTTAATAGCAGTCATTGTCCTCCAAGCGGGTGTCAGGCCTTCAGCGTGTGCTCTGCCAACCTCAGCAAGTGTACTTTGCCACTCATATCTGGTGTCTGTATAGCGTGCTTTTACAAAGAAAAAAAGTTTTTCAGTGTAAGATAATAGCAGTCAGTGTCCTTAAAGCGGGTGTCAGGCGTTCAGCGTGTGCTCTGCCAACCTCAGCAAGTGTCATTTGCCACTCATATCTGGTGTCTGTATAGCGTGCTTTTACAAAGAAAAAAAGTTTTTCAGTGTAAGCTAAGAGCAGTCAGTGTCCTTCAAGCAGGTGTCAGGCCTTCAGCGTGTGCTCTGCCAACCTCAGCAAGTGTGCTTTGCCACTCATATCTGGTGTCTGTATAGCGTGCTTTTACAAAGAAAAAAAGTTTTTCAGTGTAAGATAATAGCAGTCAGTGTCCTTAAAGCGGGTGTCAGGCATTCAGCGTGTGCTCTGCCAACCTCAGCAACTGTAATTTGCCACACATATCTGGTGTCTGTATAGCGTGCTTTTACAAAGAAAAAAAGTTTTTCAGTGTAAGCTAATAGCAGTCAGTGTCCTTTAAGCGGGTGTCAGGCCTTCAGCGTGTGCTCTGCCAACCTCAGCAAGTGTACTTTGCCACTCATATCTGGTGTCTGTATAGCGTGCTTTTACAAAGAAAAAAGTTTTTCAGTGTAAGCTAATAGCAGTCAGTGTCCTTCAAGCGGGTGTCAGGCCTTCAGCGTGTGCTCTGCCAAACTCAGCAAGTGTACTTTGCCACTCATATCTGGTGTCTGTATAGCGTGCTTTTACAAAGAAAAAAAGTTTTTCAGTGTAAGATAATAGCAGTCAGTGACCTTAAAGCGGGTGTCAGGCGTTCAGCGTGTGCTCTGCCAACCTCAGCAAGTGTCATTTGCCACTCATATCTGGTGTCTGTATAGCGTGCTTTTACAAAGAAAAAAAGTTTTTCAGTGTAGGCTAATAGCAGTCAGTGTCCTTAAAGCGGGTGTCAGGTCTTTAGCGTGCTTTTACAAAGAAAAAAAGTTTTTCAGTGTAAGATAATAGCAGTCAGTGTCCTTAAAGCGGGTGTCAGGCCTTCAGCGTGTGCTCTGCCAACCTCAGCAACTGTAATTTGCCATTCATATCTGGTGTCTGTATAGCGTGCTTTTACAAAGAAAAAAAGTTTTTCAGTGTAAGCTAATAGCAGTCAGTGTCCTTTAAGCGCGTGTCAGGCCTTCAGCGTGTGCTCTGCCAACCTCAGCAAGTGTACTTTGCCGCTCATATCTGGTGTCTATATAGCGTGCTTTTACATAGAAAAAAAGTTTTTCAGTGTAAGCTAATAGCAGTCAGTGTCCTTCAAGCGGGTGTCAGGCCTTCAGCGTGTGCTCTGCCAACCTCAGCAAGTGTACTTTGCCACTCATATCTGGTGTCTGTATAGCGTGCTTTTACAAAGAAAAACGTTTTTCAGTGTAAGATAATAGCAGAGAGTGTCCTTAAAGCGGGTGTCAGGCGTTCAGCGTGTGCTCTGCGAACCTCAGAAAGTGTACATTGCCACGCATATCTGGTGTCTGTATAGCGTGCTTTTACAAAGAAAAAAAGTTTTGCAGTGTCAGTTAATAGCAGTCAGTGTCCTTAAAGCGGGTGTCAGGTGTTCAGCGTGTGCTCTGCCAACCTCAACAAGTGTAATTTGCAACTCATATCTGGTGTCTGTATAGCGTGCTTTTACAAAGAAAAAAAGTTTTTCAGTGTAAGCTAATAGCAGTCAGTGTCCTTTAAGCGGGTGTCAGGCCTTCAGCGTGTGCTCTGCCAACCTCAGCAAGTGTACTTTGCCACTCATATCTGGTGTCTGTATAGCGTGCTTTTACAAAGAAAAAAGTTTTTCAGTGTAAGCTAATAGCAGTCAGTGTCCTTCAAGCGGGTGTCAGGCCTTCAGCGTGTGCTCTGCCAAACTCAGCAAGTGTACTTTGCCACTCATATCTGGTGTCTGTATAGCGTGCTTTTACAAAGAAAAAAAGTTTTTCAGTGTAAGATAATAGCAGTCAGTGACCTTAAAGCGGGTGTCAGGCGTTCAGCGTGTGCTCTGCCAACCTCAGCAAGTGTCATTTGCCACTCATATCTGGTGTCTGTATAGCGTGCTTTTACAAAGAAAAAAAGTTTTTCAGTGTAGGCTAATAGCAGTCAGTGTCCTTAAAGCGGGTGTCAGGTCTTTAGCGTGCTTTTACAAAGAAAAAAAGTTTTTCAGTGTAAGCTAAGAGCAGTCAGTGTCCTTCAAGCAGGTGTCAGGCCTTCAGAGTGTGCTCTGCCAACCTCAGCAAGTGTGCTTTGCCACTCATATCTGGTGTCTGTATAGCGTGCTTTTACAAAGAAAAAAAGTTTTTCAGTGTAAGCTAAGAGCAGTCAGTGTCCTTCAAGCAGGTGTCAGGCCTTCAGCAAGTGCTCTGCCAACTCAGCAAGTGTAATTTGCCATTCATATCTGGTGTCTGGATAGCGTGCTTTTACAAAGAAAAAAAGTTTTTCAGTGTAAGCTAATAGCAGTCAGTGTCCTTAAAGCGGGGGTCAGGCCTTCAGCGAGCTTTTACAAAGAAAAAAGTTTTTCAGTGTAAGCTAATAGCAGTCAGTGTCCTTAAAGCGGGTATCAGGCGTTCAACGTGTGCTCTGCCAACCTCAGCAAGTGTAATTTGCCACTCATATCTGGTGTCTGTATAGCGTGCTTTTACAAAGAAAAAAAGTTTTTCAGTGTAAGCTAATAGCAGTCAGTGTCCTTAAAGTGGGGGTCAGGCCTTCAGCGTGTGCTCTGCCAACCTCAGCAAGTGTCATTTGCCACTCATATCTGGTGTCTGTATAGCGTGTTTTACAAAGAAAAAAAGTTTTTCAGTGTAAGCTAATAGCAGTCAGTGTCCTTAAAGCGGTTGTAAGGCCTTCAGCGTGCTTTTACAAAGAAAAAAAGTTTTTCAGTGTAAGCTAAGAGCAGTCAGTGTCCTTCAAGCAGGTGTCAGGTGTTCAGCGTGTGCTCTGCCAACCTCAACAAGTGTAATTTGCCACTCATATCTGGTGTCTGTATAGCGTGCTTTTACAAAGAAAAAAAGTTTTTCAGTGTAAGCTAATAGCAGTCAGTGTCCTTAAAGCGGGTGTCAGGCCTTCAGCGTGTGCTCTGCCAACCTCAGCAAGTGTACTTTGCCACTCATATCTGGTGTCTGTATAGCGTGCTTTTACAAAGAAAAAAAGTTTTTCAGTGTAAGTTAATAGCAGTCAGTGTCCTTCAAGCGGGTGTCAGGCCTTCAGCGTGTGCTCTGCCAACCTCAGCAAGTGTACTTTGCAACTCATATCTGGTGTCTGTATAGCGTGCTTTACAAAGAAAAAAAGTTTTTCAGTGTAAGATAATAGCAGTCAGTGTCCTTAAAGAGGGTGTCAGGCGTTCAGCGTGTGCTCTGCCAACCTCAGCAAGTGTCATTTGCCACTCATATCTGGTGTCTGTATAGCGTGCTTTTACAAAGAAAAAACGTTTTTCAGTGTAAGCTAATAGCAGTCAGTGTCCTTAAAGCGGTTGTCAGGCCTTCAGCGTGTGCTCTGCCAACCTCAGCAAGTGTACTTTGCCACTCATATCTGGTGTCTGTATAGCGTGCTTTTACAAATAAAAAACGTTTTTCAGTGTAAGATAATAGCAGTCAGTGTCCTTAAAGAGGGTGTCAGGCGTTCAGCGTGTGCTCTGCCAACCTCAGCAACTGTAATTTGCCATTCATATCTGGTGTCTGTATAGCGTGCTTTTACAAAGAAAAAACGTTTTTCAGTGTAAGCTAATAGCAGTCAGTGTCCTTAAAGCAGTTGTCAGGCCTTCAGCGTGTGCTCTGCCAACCTCAGCAAGTGTACTTTGCCACTCATATCTGGTGTCTGTATAGCGTGCTTTTACAAATAAAAAACGTTTTTCAGTGTAAGCTAAGAGCAGTCAGTGTCCTTCAAGCAGGTGTCAGGTCTTCAGCGTGTGCTCTGCGAACCTCAGAAAGTGTACATTGCCACGCATATCTGGTGTCTGTATAGCGTGCTTTTACAAAGAAAAAAAGTTTTTCAGTGTAAGTTAATAGCAGTCAGTGTCCTTAAAGCGGGTGTCAGGTGTTCAGCGTGTGCTCTGCCAACCTCAACAAGTGTAATTTGCCACTCATATCTGGTGTCTGTATAGCGTGCTTTTACAAAGAAAAAAAGTTTTTCAGTGTAAGCTAATAGCAGTCAATGTCCTTAAAGCGGGTGTCAGGCCTTCAGCGTGTGCTCTGCCAACCTCAGCAAGTGTACTTTGCCACTCATATCTGGTGTCTGTATAGCATGCTTTTACAAAGAAAAAAAGTTTTTCAGTGTAAGTTAATAGCAGTCATTGTCCTCCAAGCGGGTGTCAGGCCTTCAGCGTGTGCTCTGCCAACCTCAGCAAGTGTACTTTGCCACTCATATCTGGTGTCTGTATAGCGTGCTTTTACAAAGAAAAAAAGTTTTTCAGTGTAAGATAATAGCAGTCAGTGTCCTTAAAGCGGGTGTCAGGCGTTCAGCGTGTGCTCTGCCAACCTCAGCAAGTGTACTTTGCCACTCATATCTGGTGTCTGTATAGCGTGCTTTTACAAATAAAAAACGTTTTTCAGTGTAAGCTAAGAGCAGTCAGTGTCCTTCAAGCAGGTGTCAGGTCTTCAGCGTGTGCTCTGCGAACCTCAGAAAGTGTACATTGCCACGCATATCTGGTGTCTGTATAGCGTGCTTTTACAAAGAAAAAAAGTTTTTCAGTGTAAGTTAATAGCAGTCAGTGTCCTTAAAGCGGGTGTCAGGTGTTCAGCGTGTGCTCTGCCAACCTCAACAAGTGTAATTTGCCACTCATATCTGGTGTCTGTATAGCGTGCTTTTACAAAGAAAAAAAGTTTTTCAGTGTAAGCTAATAGCAGTCAATGTCCTTAAAGCGGGTGTCAGGCCTTCAGCGTGTGCTCTGCCAACCTCAGCAAGTGTACTTTGCCACTCATATCTGGTGTCTGTATAGCGTGCTTTTACAAAGAAAAAAAGTTTTTCAGTGTAAGTTAATAGCAGTCATTGTCCTCCAAGCGGGTGTCAGGCCTTCAGCGTGTGCTCTGCCAACCTCAGCAAGTGTACTTTGCCACTCATATCTGGTGTCTGTATAGCGTGCTTTTACAAAGAAAAAAAGTTTTTCAGTGTAAGATAATAGCAGTCAGTGTCCTTAAAGCGGGTGTCAGGCGTTCAGCGTGTGCTCTGCCAACCTCAGCAAGTGTCATTTGCCACTCATATCTGGTGTCTGTATAGCGTGCTTTTACAAAGAAAAAAAGTTTTTCAGTGTAAGCTAAGAGCAGTCAGTGTCCTTCAAGCAGGTGTCAGGCCTTCAGCGTGTGCTCTGCCAACCTCAGCAAGTGTGCTTTGCCACTCATATCTGGTGTCTGTATAGCGTGCTTTTACAAAGAAAAAAAGTTTTTCAGTGTAAGATAATAGCAGTCAGTGTCCTTAAAGCGGGTGTCAGGCATTCAGCGTGTGCTCTGCCAACCTCAGCAACTGTAATTTGCCACACATATCTGGTGTCTGTATAGCGTGCTTTTACAAAGAAAAAAAGTTTTTCAGTGTAAGCTAATAGCAGTCAGTGTCCTTAAAGCGGGTGTCAAGCCTTCAGCGTGTGCTCTGCCAACCTTAGCAACTGTAATTTGCCATTCATATCTGGTGTCTGTATAGCGTGCTTTTACAAAGAAAAAAAGTTTTTCAGTGTAAGCTAATAGCAGTCAGTGTCCTTTAAGCGGGTGTCAGGCCTTCAGCGTGTGCTCTGCCAACCTCAGCAAGTGTACTTTGCCACTCATATCTGGTGTCTGTATAGCGTGCTTTTACAAAGAAAAAAGTTTTTCAGTGTAAGCTAATAGCAGTCAGTGTCCTTCAAGCGGGTGTCAGGCCTTCAGCGTGTGCTCTGCCAAACTCAGCAAGTGTACTTTGCCACTCATATCTGGTGTCTGTATAGCGTGCTTTTACAAAGAAAAAAAGTTTTTCAGTGTAAGATAATAGCAGTCAGTGACCTTAAAGCGGGTGTCAGGCGTTCAGCGTGTGCTCTGCCAACCTCAGCAAGTGTCATTTGCCACTCATATCTGGTGTCTGTATAGCGTGCTTTTACAAAGAAAAAAAGTTTTTCAGTGTAGGCTAATAGCAGTCAGTGTCCTTAAAGCGGGTGTCAGGTCTTTAGCGTGCTTTTACAAAGAAAAAAAGTTTTTCAGTGTAAGCTAAGAGCAGTCAGTGTCCTTCAAGCAGGTGTCAGGCCTTCAGAGTGTGCTCTGCCAACCTCAGCAAGTGGGCTTTGCCACTCATATCTGGTGTCTGTATAGCGTGCTTTTACAAAGAAAAAAAGTTTTTCAGTGTAAGATAATAGCAGTCAGTGACCTTCAAGCGGGTGTCAGGCCTTCAGCGTGTGCTCTGCCAAACTCAGCAAGTGTACTTTGCCACTCATATCTGGTGTCTGTATAGCGTGCTTTTACAAAGAAAAAAAGTTTTTCAGTGTAAGATAATAGCAGTCAGTGACCTTAAAGCGGGTGTCAGGCGTTCAGCGTGTGCTCTGCCAACCTCAGCAAGTGTCATTTGCCACTCATATCTGGTGTCTGTATAGCGTGCTTTTACAAAGAAAAAAAGTTTTTCAGTGTAGGCTAATAGCAGTCAGTGTCCTTAAAGCGGGTGTCAGGTCTTTAGCGTGCTTTTACAAAGAAAAAAAGTTTTTCAGTGTAAGCTAAGAGCAGTCAGTGTCCTTCAAGCAGGTGTCAGGCCTTCAGAGTGTGCTCTGCCAACCTCAGCAAGTGTGCTTTGCCACTCATATCTGGTGTCTGTATAGCGTGCTTTTACAAAGAAAAAAAGTTTTTCAGTGTAAGCTAATAGCAGTCAGTGTCCTTCAAGCGGGTGTCAGGCCTTCAGCGTGTGCTCTGCCAACCTCAGCAACTGTAATTTGCCATTCATATCTGGTGTCTGTATAGCGTGCTTTTACAAAGAAAAAAAGTTTTTCAGTGTAAGCTAATAGCAGTCAGTGTCCTTCAAGCGGGTGTCAGGCCTTCAGCGTGTGCTCTGCCAACCTCAGCAAGTGTACTTTGCCGCTCATATCTGGTGTCTATATAGCGTGCTTTTACATAGAAAAAAAGTTTTTCAGTGTAAGCTAATAGCAGTCAGTGTCCTTCAAGCGGGTGTCAGGCCTTCAGCGTGTGCTCTGCCAACCTCAGCAAGTGTACTTTGCCACTCATATCTGGTGTCTGTATAGCGTGCTTTTACAAAGAAAAACGTTTTTCAGTGTAAGATAATAGCAGAGAGTGTCCTTAAAGCGGGTGTCAGGCGTTCAGCGTGTGCTCTGCGAACCTCAGAAAGTGTACATTGCCACGCATATCTGGTGTCTGTATAGCGTGCTTTTACAAAGAAAAAAAGTTTTTCAGTGTAAGTTAATAGCAGTCAGTGTCCTTAAAGCGGGTGTCAGGTGTTCAGCGTGTGCTCTGCCAACCTCAACAAGTGTAATTTGCAACTCATATCTGGTGTCTGTATAGCGTGCTTTTACAAAGAAAAAAAGTTTTTCAGTGTAAGCTAATAGCAGTCAGTGTCCTTAAAGCGGGTGTCAGGCCTTCAGCGTGTGCTCTGCCAACCTCAGCAAGTGTACTTTGCCACTCATATCTGGTGTCTGTATAGCGTGCTTTTACAAAGAAAAAAAGTTTTTCAGTGTAAGTTAATAGCAGTCAGTGTCCTTCAAGCGGGTGTCAGGCCTTCAGCGTGTGCTCTGCCAACCTCAGCAAGTGTACTTTGCCACTCATATCTGGTGTCTGTATAGCGTGCTTTTACAAAGAAAAAACGTTTTTCAGTGTAAGATAATAGCAGTCAGTGTCCTTAAAGCGGGTGTCAGGCGTTCAGCGTGTGCTCTGCCAACCTCAGCAAGTGTCATTTGCCACTCATATCTGGTGTCTGTATAGCGTGCTTTTACAAAGAAAAAAAGTTTTTCAGTGTAAGCTAAGAGCAGTCAGTGTCCTTCAAGCAGGTGTCAGGCCTTCAGAGTGTGCTCTGCCAACCTCAGCAAGTGTGCTTTGCCACTCATATCTGGTGTCTGTATAGCGTGCTTTTACAAAGAAAAAAAGTTTTTCAGTGTAAGCTAATAGCAGTCAGTGTCCTTCAAGCGGGTGTCAGGCCTTCAGCGTGTGCTCTGCCAACCTCAGCAACTGTAATTTGCCATTCATATCTGGTGTCTGTATAGCGTGCTTTTACAAAGAAAAAAAGTTTTTCAGTGTAAGCTAATAGCAGTCAGTGTCCTTCAAGCGGGTGTCAGGCCTTCAGCGTGTGCTCTGCCAACCTCAGCAAGTGTACTTTGCCGCTCATATCTGGTGTCTATATAGCGTGCTTTTACATAGAAAAAAAGTTTTTCAGTGTAAGCTAATAGCAGTCAGTGTCCTTCAAGCGGGTGTCAGGCCTTCAGCGTGTGCTCTGCCAACCTCAGCAAGTGTACTTTGCCACTCATATCTGGTGTCTGTATAGCGTGCTTTTACAAAGAAAAACGTTTTTCAGTGTAAGATAATAGCAGAGAGTGTCCTTAAAGCGGGTGTCAGGCGTTCAGCGTGTGCTCTGCCAACCTCAGCAAGTGTCATTTACCACTCATATCTGGTGTCTGTATAGCGTGCTTTTACAAAGAAAAAAAGTTTTTCAGTGTAAGCTAATAGCAGTCAGTGTCCTTAAAGCGGGTGTCAGGCCTTCAGCGTGTGCTCTGCCAACCTCAGCAAGTGTACTTTGCCACTCATATCTGGTGTCTGTATAGCGTGCTTTTACAAAGAAAAAAAGTTTTTCAGTGTAAGTTAATAGCAGTCAGTGTCCTTCAAGCGGGTGTCAGGCCTTCAGCGTGTGCTCTGCCAACCTCAGCAAGTGTACTTTGCCACTCATATCTGGTGTCTGTATAGCGTGCTTTTACAAAGAAAAAACGTTTTTCAGTGTAAGATAATAGCAGTCAGTGTCCTTAAAGCGGGTGTCAGGCGTTCAGCGTGTGCTCTGCCAACCTCAGCAAGTGTCATTTGCCACTCATATCTGGTGTCTGTATAGCGTGCTTTTACAAAGAAAAAAAGTTTTTCAGTGTAAGCTAAGAGCAGTCAGTGTCCTTCAAGCAGGTGTCAGGCCTTCAGAGTGTGCTCTGCCAACCTCAGCAAGTGTGCTTTGCCACTCATATCTGGTGTCTGTATAGCGTGCTTTTACAAAGAAAAAAAGTTTTTCAGTGTAAGCTAATAGCAGTCAGTGTCCTTCAAGCGGGTGTCAGGCCTTCAGCGTGTGCTCTGCCAACCTCAGCAACTGTAATTTGCCATTCATATCTGGTGTCTGTATAGCGTGCTTTTACAAAGAAAAAAAGTTTTTCAGTGTAAGCTAATAGCAGTCAGTGTCCTTCAAGCGGGTGTCAGGCCTTCAGCGTGTGCTCTGCCAACCTCAGCAAGTGTACTTTGCCGCTCATATCTGGTGTCTATATAGCGTGCTTTTACATAGAAAAAAAGTTTTTCAGTGTAAGCTAATAGCAGTCAGTGTCCTTCAAGCGGGTGTCAGGCCTTCAGCGTGTGCTCTGCCAACCTCAGCAAGTGTACTTTGCCACTCATATCTGGTGTCTGTATAGCGTGCTTTTACAAAGAAAAACGTTTTTCAGTGTAAGATAATAGCAGAGAGTGTCCTTAAAGCGGGTGTCAGGCGTTCAGCGTGTGCTCTGCCAACCTCAGCAAGTGTCATTTACCACTCATATCTGGTGTCTGTATAGCGTGCTTTTACAAAGAAAAAAGTTTTTCAGTGTAAGCTAATAGCAGTCAGTGTCCTTAAAGCGGGTGTCAGGCCTTCAGCGTGTGCTCTGCCAACCTCAGCAAGTGTACTTTGCCACTCATATCTGGTGTCTGTATAGCGTGCTTTTACAAAGAAAAAAAGTTTTTCAGTGTAAGTTAATAGCAGTCAGTGTCCTTCAAGCGGGTGTCAGGCCTTCAGCGTGTGCTCTGCCAACCTCAGCAAGTGTACTTTGCCACTCATATCTGGTGTCTGTATAGCGTGCTTTTACAAAGAAAAAACGTTTTTCAGTGTAAGATAATAGCAGTCAGTGTCCTTAAAGCGGGTGTCAGGCGTTCAGCGTGTGCTCTGCCAACCTCAGCAAGTGTCATTTGCCACTCATATCTGGTGTCTGTATAGCGTGCTTTTACAAAGAAAAAAAGTTTTTCAGTGTAAGCTAAGAGCAGTCAGTGTCCTTCAAGCAGGTGTCAGGCCTTCAGAGTGTGCTCTGCCAACCTCAGCAAGTGTGCTTTGCCACTCATATCTGGTGTCTGTATAGCGTGCTTTTACAAAGAAAAAAAGTTTTTCAGTGTAAGCTAATAGCAGTCAGTGTCCTTCAAGCGGGTGTCAGGCCTTCAGCGTGTGCTCTGCCAACCTCAGCAACTGTAATTTGCCATTCATATCTGGTGTCTGTATAGCGTGCTTTTACAAAGAAAAAAAGTTTTTCAGTGTAAGCTAATAGCAGTCAGTGTCCTTTAAGCGGGTGTCAGGCCTTCAGCGTGTGCTCTGCCAACCTCAGCAAGTGTACTTTGCCGCTCATATCTGGTGTCTATATAGCGTGCTTTTACATAGAAAAAAAGTTTTTCAGTGTAAGCTAATAGCAGTCAGTGTCCTTCAAGCGGGTGTCAGGCCTTCAGCGTGTGCTCTGCCAACCTCAGCAAGTGTACTTTGCCACTCATATCTGGTGTCTGTATAGCGTGCTTTTACAAAGAAAAACGTTTTTCAGTGTAAGATAATAGCAGAGAGTGTCCTTAAAGCGGGTGTCAGGCGTTCAGCGTGTGCTCTGCCAACCTCAGCAAGTGTCATTTACCACTCATATCTGGTGTCTGTATAGCGTGCTTTTACAAAGAAAAAAGTTTTTCAGTGTAAGCTAATAGCAGTCAGTGTCCTTAAAGTGGGTGTCAGGCCTTCAGCGTGCTTTTACAAAGAAAAAAAGTTTTTCAGTGTAAGCTAATAGCAGTCAATGTCCTTCAAGCGGGTGTCAGGCCTTCAGCGTGTGCTCTGCCAACCTCAGCAAGTGTGCTTTGCCACTCATATCTGGTGTCTGTATAGCGTGCTTTTACAAAGAAAAAAAGTTTTTCAGTGTAAGATAATAGCAGTCAGTGTCCTTAAAGCGGGTGTCAGGCGTTCAGCGTGTGCTCTGCCAACCTCAGCAACTGTAATTTGCCACTCATATCTGGTGTCTGTATAGCGTGCTTTTACAAAGAAAAAAAGTTTTTCAGTGTAAGCTAATAGCAGTCAGTGTCCTTAAAGCGGGTGTCAGGCCTTCAGCGTGTGCTCTGCCAACCTCAGCAAGTGTACTTTGCCACTCATATCTGGTGTCTGTATAGCGTGCTTTTACAAAGAAAAAAAGTTTTTCAGTGTAAGTTAATAGCAGTCAGTGTCCTTCAAGCGGGTGTCAGGCCTTCAGCGTGTGCTCTGCCAACCTCAGCAAGTGTACTTTGCCACTCATATCTGGTGTCTGTATAGCGTGCTTTTACAAAGAACAAACGTTTTTCAGTGTAAGATAATAGCAGTCAGTGTCCTTAAAGCGGGTGTCAGGCGTTCAGCGTGTGCTCTGCCAACCTCAGCAAGTGTCATTTGCCACTCATATCTGGTGTCTGTATAGCGTGCTTTTACAAAGAAAAAAAGTTTTTCAGTGTAAGCTAAGAGCAGTCAGTGTCCTTCAAGCAGGTGTCAGGCCTTCAGAGTGTGCTCTGCCAACCTCAGCAAGTGTGCTTTGCCACTCATATCTGGTGTCTGTATAGCGTGCTTTTACAAAGAAAAAAAGTTTTTCAGTGTAAGCTAATAGCAGTCAGTGTCCTTCAAGCGGGTGTCAGGCCTTCAGCGTGTGCTCTGCCAACCTCAGCAACTGTAATTTGCCATTCATATCTGGTGTCTGTATAGCGTGCTTTTACAAAGAAAAAAAGTTTTTCAGTGTAAGCTAATAGCAGTCAGTGTCCTTCAAGCGGGTGTCAGGCCTTCAGCGTGTGCTCTGCCAACCTCAGCAAGTGTACTTTGCCGCTCATATCTGGTGTCTATATAGCGTGCTTTTACATAGAAAAAAAGTTTTTCAGTGTAAGCTAATAGCAGTCAGTGTCCTTCAAGCGGGTGTCAGGCCTTCAGCGTGTGCTCTGCCAACCTCAGCAAGTGTACTTTGCCACTCATATCTGGTGTCTGTATAGCGTGCTTTTACAAAGAAAAACGTTTTTCAGTGTAAGATAATAGCAGAGAGTGTCCTTAAAGCGGGTGTCAGGCGTTCAGCGTGTGCTCTGCCAACCTCAGCAAGTGTCATTTACCACTCATATCTGGTGTCTGTATAGCGTGCTTTTACAAAGAAAAAAAGTTTTTCAGTGTAAGCTAATAGCAGTCAGTGTCCTTAAAGCGGGTGTCAGGCCTTCAGCGTGTGCTCTGCCAACCTCAGCAAGTGTACTTTGCCACTCATATCTGGTGTCTGTATAGCGTGCTTTTACAAAGAAAAAAAGTTTTTCAGTGTAAGCTAATAGCAGTCAGTGTCCTTCAAGCGGGTGTCAGGCCTTCAGCGTGTGCTCTGCCAACCTCAGCAAGTGTACTTTGCCACTCATATCTGGTGTCTGTATAGCGTGCTTTTACAAAGAAAAACGTTTTTCAGTGTAAGATAATAGCAGAGAGTGTCCTTAAAGCGGGTGTCAGGCGTTCAGCGTGTGCTCTGCCAACCTCAGCAAGTGTCATTTACCACTCATATCTGGTGTCTGTATAGCGTGCTTTTACAAAGAAAAAAGTTTTTCAGTGTAAGCTAATAGCAGTCAGTGTCCTTAAAGCGGGTGTCAGGCCTTCAGCGTGTGCTCTGCCAACCTCAGCAAGTGTACTTTGCCACTCATATCTGGTGTCTGTATAGCGTGCTTTTACAAAGAAAAAAAGTTTTTCAGTGTAAGTTAATAGCAGTCAGTGTCCTTCAAGCGGGTGTCAGGCCTTCAGCGTGTGCTCTGCCAACCTCAGCAAGTGTACTTTGCCACTCATATCTGGTGTCTGTATAGCGTGCTTTTACAAAGAAAAAACGTTTTTCAGTGTAAGATAATAGCAGTCAGTGTCCTTAAAGCGGGTGTCAGGCGTTCAGCGTGTGCTCTGCCAACCTCAGCAAGTGTCATTTGCCACTCATATCTGGTGTCTGTATAGCGTGCTTTTACAAAGAAAAAAAGTTTTTCAGTGTAAGCTAAGAGCAGTCAGTGTCCTTCAAGCAGGTGTCAGGCCTTCAGAGTGTGCTCTGCCAACCTCAGCAAGTGTGCTTTGCCACTCATATCTGGTGTCTGTATAGCGTGCTTTTACAAAGAAAAAAAGTTTTTCAGTGTAAGCTAATAGCAGTCAGTGTCCTTCAAGCGGGTGTCAGGCCTTCAGCGTGTGCTCTGCCAACCTCAGCAACTGTAATTTGCCATTCATATCTGGTGTCTGTATAGCGTGCTTTTACAAAGAAAAAAAGTTTTTCAGTGTAAGCTAATAGCAGTCAGTGTCCTTTAAGCGGGTGTCAGGCCTTCAGCGTGTGCTCTGCCAACCTCAGCAAGTGTACTTTGCCGCTCATATCTGGTGTCTATATAGCGTGCTTTTACATAGAAAAAAAGTTTTTCAGTGTAAGCTAATAGCAGTCAGTGTCCTTCAAGCGGGTGTCAGGCCTTCAGCGTGTGCTCTGCCAACCTCAGCAAGTGTACTTTGCCACTCATATCTGGTGTCTGTATAGCGTGCTTTTACAAAGAAAAACGTTTTTCAGTGTAAGATAATAGCAGAGAGTGTCCTTAAAGCGGGTGTCAGGCGTTCAGCGTGTGCTCTGCCAACCTCAGCAAGTGTCATTTACCACTCATATCTGGTGTCTGTATAGCGTGCTTTTACAAAGAAAAAAGTTTTTCAGTGTAAGCTAATAGCAGTCAGTGTCCTTAAAGTGGGTGTCAGGCCTTCAGCGTGCTTTTACAAAGAAAAAAAGTTTTTCAGTGTAAGCTAATAGCAGTCAATGTCCTTCAAGCGGGTGTCAGGCCTTCAGCGTGTGCTCTGCCAACCTCAGCAAGTGTGCTTTGCCACTCATATCTGGTGTCTGTATAGCGTGCTTTTACAAAGAAAAAAAGTTTTTCAGTGTAAGATAATAGCAGTCAGTGTCCTTAAAGCGGGTGTCAGGCGTTCAGCGTGTGCTCTGCCAACCTCAGCAACTGTAATTTGCCACTCATATCTGGTGTCTGTATAGCGTGCTTTTACAAAGAAAAAAAGTTTTTCAGTGTAAGCTAATAGCAGTCAGTGTCCTTAAAGCGGGTGTCAGGCCTTCAGCGTGTGCTCTGCCAACCTCAGCAAGTGTACTTTGCCACTCATATCTGGTGTCTGTATAGCGTGCTTTTACAAAGAAAAAAAGTTTTTCAGTGTAAGTTAATAGCAGTCAGTGTCCTTCAAGCGGGTGTCAGGCCTTCAGCGTGTGCTCTGCCAACCTCAGCAAGTGTACTTTGCCACTCATATCTGGTGTCTGTATAGCGTGCTTTTACAAAGAACAAACGTTTTTCAGTGTAAGATAATAGCAGTCAGTGTCCTTAAAGCGGGTGTCAGGCGTTCAGCGTGTGCTCTGCCAACCTCAGCAAGTGTCATTTGCCACTCATATCTGGTGTCTGTATAGCGTGCTTTTACAAAGAAAAAAAGTTTTTCAGTGTAAGCTAAGAGCAGTCAGTGTCCTTCAAGCAGGTGTCAGGCCTTCAGAGTGTGCTCTGCCAACCTCAGCAAGTGTGCTTTGCCACTCATATCTGGTGTCTGTATAGCGTGCTTTTACAAAGAAAAAAAGTTTTTCAGTGTAAGCTAATAGCAGTCAGTGTCCTTCAAGCGGGTGTCAGGCCTTCAGCGTGTGCTCTGCCAACCTCAGCAACTGTAATTTGCCATTCATATCTGGTGTCTGTATAGCGTGCTTTTACAAAGAAAAAAAGTTTTTCAGTGTAAGCTAATAGCAGTCAGTGTCCTTCAAGCGGGTGTCAGGCCTTCAGCGTGTGCTCTGCCAACCTCAGCAAGTGTACTTTGCCGCTCATATCTGGTGTCTATATAGCGTGCTTTTACATAGAAAAAAAGTTTTTCAGTGTAAGCTAATAGCAGTCAGTGTCCTTCAAGCGGGTGTCAGGCCTTCAGCGTGTGCTCTGCCAACCTCAGCAAGTGTACTTTGCCACTCATATCTGGTGTCTGTATAGCGTGCTTTTACAAAGAAAAACGTTTTTCAGTGTAAGATAATAGCAGAGAGTGTCCTTAAAGCGGGTGTCAGGCGTTCAGCGTGTGCTCTGCCAACCTCAGCAAGTGTCATTTACCACTCATATCTGGTGTCTGTATAGCGTGCTTTTACAAAGAAAAAAAGTTTTTCAGTGTAAGCTAATAGCAGTCAGTGTCCTTAAAGCGGGTGTCAGGCCTTCAGCGTGTGCTCTGCCAACCTCAGCAAGTGTACTTTGCCACTCATATCTGGTGTCTGTATAGCGTGCTTTTACAAAGAAAAAAAGTTTTTCAGTGTAAGTTAATAGCAGTCAGTGTCCTTCAAGCGGGTGTCAGGCCTTCAGCGTGTGCTCTGCCAACCTCAGCAAGTGTACTTTGCCACTCATATCTGGTGTCTGTATAGCGTGCTTTTACAAAGAAAAAACGTTTTTCAGTGTAAGATAATAGCAGTCAGTGTCCTTAAAGCGGGTGTCAGGCCTTCAGCGTGTGCTCTGCCAACCTCAGCAAGTGTCATTTGCCACTCATATCTGGTGTCTGTATAGCGTGCTTTTACAAAGAAAAAAGTTTTTCAGTGTAAGCTAAGAGCAGTCAGTGTCCTTCAAGCAGGTGTCAGGCCTTCAGAGTGTGCTCTGCCAACCTCAGCAAGTGTGCTTTGCCACTCATATCTGGTGTCTGTATAGCGTGCTTTTACAAAGAAAAAAAGTTTTTCAGTGTAAGCTAATAGCAGTCAGTGTCCTTCAAGCGGGTGTCAGGCCTTCAGCGTGTGCTCTGCCAACCTCAGCAACTGTAATTTGCCATTCATATCTGGTGTCTGTATAGCGTGCTTTTACAAAGAAAAAAAGTTTTTCAGTGTAAGCTAATAGCAGTCAGTGTCCTTCAAGCGGGTGTCAGGCCTTCAGCGTGTGCTCTGCCAACCTCAGCAAGTGTACTTTGCCGCTCATATCTGGTGTCTATATAGCGTGCTTTTACATAGAAAAAAAGTTTTTCAGTGTAAGCTAATAGCAGTCAGTGTCCTTCAAGCGGGTGTCAGGCCTTCAGCGTGTGCTCTGCCAACCTCAGCAAGTGTACTTTGCCACTCATATCTGGTGTCTGTATAGCGTGCTTTTACAAAGAAAAACGTTTTTCAGTGTAAGATAATAGCAGAGAGTGTCCTTAAAGCGGGTGTCAGGCGTTCAGCGTGTGCTCTGCCAACCTCAGCAAGTGTCATTTACCACTCATATCTGGTGTCTGTATAGCGTGCTTTTACAAAGAAAAAAGTTTTTCAGTGTAAGCTAATAGCAGTCAGTGTCCTTAAAGCGGGTGTCAGGCCTTCAGCGTGTGCTCTGCCAACCTCAGCAAGTGTACTTTGCCACTCATATCTGGTGTCTGTATAGCGTGCTTTTACAAAGAAAAAAAGTTTTTCAGTGTAAGTTAATAGCAGTCAGTGTCCTTCAAGCGGGTGTCAGGCCTTCAGCGTGTGCTCTGCCAACCTCAGCAAGTGTACTTTGCCACTCATATCTGGTGTCTGTATAGCGTGCTTTTACAAAGAAAAAACGTTTTTCAGTGTAAGATAATAGCAGTCAGTGTCCTTAAAGCGGGTGTCAGGCGTTCAGCGTGTGCTCTGCCAACCTCAGCAAGTGTCATTTGCCACTCATATCTGGTGTCTGTATAGCGTGCTTTTACAAAGAAAAAAAGTTTTTCAGTGTAAGCTAAGAGCAGTCAGTGTCCTTCAAGCAGGTGTCAGGCCTTCAGAGTGTGCTCTGCCAACCTCAGCAAGTGTGCTTTGCCACTCATATCTGGTGTCTGTATAGCGTGCTTTTACAAAGAAAAAAAGTTTTTCAGTGTAAGCTAATAGCAGTCAGTGTCCTTCAAGCGGGTGTCAGGCCTTCAGCGTGTGCTCTGCCAACCTCAGCAACTGTAATTTGCCATTCATATCTGGTGTCTGTATAGCGTGCTTTTACAAAGAAAAAAAGTTTTTCAGTGTAAGCTAATAGCAGTCAGTGTCCTTTAAGCGGGTGTCAGGCCTTCAGCGTGTGCTCTGCCAACCTCAGCAAGTGTACTTTGCCGCTCATATCTGGTGTCTATATAGCGTGCTTTTACATAGAAAAAAAGTTTTTCAGTGTAAGCTAATAGCAGTCAGTGTCCTTCAAGCGGGTGTCAGGCCTTCAGCGTGTGCTCTGCCAACCTCAGCAAGTGTACTTTGCCACTCATATCTGGTGTCTGTATAGCGTGCTTTTACAAAGAAAAACGTTTTTCAGTGTAAGATAATAGCAGAGAGTGTCCTTAAAGCGGGTGTCAGGCGTTCAGCGTGTGCTCTGCCAACCTCAGCAAGTGTCATTTACCACTCATATCTGGTGTCTGTATAGCGTGCTTTTACAAAGAAAAAAGTTTTTCAGTGTAAGCTAATAGCAGTCAGTGTCCTTCAAGCGGGTGTCAGGCCTTCAGCGTGTGCTCTACCAACCTCAGCAAGTGTACTTTGCCACTCATATCTGGTGTCTGTATAGCGTGCTTTTACAAAGAAAAACGTTTTTCAGTGTAAGATAATAGCAGAGAGTGTCCTTAAAGCGGGTGTCAGGCGTTCAGCGTGTGCTCTGCCAACCTCAGCAAGTGTCATTTACCACTCATATCTGGTGTCTGTATAGCGTGCTTTTACAAAGAAAAAAGTTTTTCAGTGTAAGCTAATAGCAGTCAGTGTCCTTCAAGCGGGTGTCAGGCCTTCAGCGTGTGCTCTGCCAACCTCAGCAACTGTAATTTGCCACTCATATCTGGTGTCTGTATAGCGTGCTTTTACAAAGAAAAAAAGTTTTTCAGTGTAAGATAATAGCAGTCAGTGTCCTTAAAGCGGGTGTCAGGCGTTCAGCGTGTGCTCTGCCAACCTCAGCAACTGTAATTTGCCACTCATATCTGGTGTCTGTATAGCGTGCTTTTACAAAGAAAAAAAGTTTTTCAGTGTAAGCTAATAGCAGTCAGTGTCCTTTAAGCGGGTGTCAGGCCTTCAGCGTGTGCTCTGCCAAACTCAGCAAGTGTACTTTGCCACTCATATCTGGTGTCTGTATAGCGTGCTTTTACAAAGAAAAAAGTTTTTCAGTGTAAGCTAATAGCAGTCAGTGTCCTTCAAGCGGGTGTCAGGCCTTCAGCGTGTGCTCTGCCAAACTCAGCAAGTGTACTTTGCCACTCATATCTGGTGTCTGTATAGCGTGCTTTTACAAAGAAAAAAAGTTTTTCAGTGTAAGCTAATAGCAGTCAGTGTCCTTTAAGCGGGTGTCAGGCCTTCAGCGTGTGCTCTGCCAAACTCAGCAAGTGTACTTTGCCACTCATATCTGGTGTCTGTATAGCGTGCTTTTACAAAGAAAAAAAGTTTTTCAGTGTAAGATAATAGCAGTCAGTGACCTTAAAGCGGGTGTCAGGCGTTCAGCGTGTGCTCTGCCAACCTCAGCAATTTCATTTGCCACTCATATCTGGTGTCTGTATAGCGTGCTTTTACAAAGAAAAAAAGTTTTTCAGTGTAAGCTAATAGCAGTCAGTGTCCTTTAAGCGGGTGTCAGGCCTTCAGAGTGTGCTCTGCCAACCTCAGCAAGTGTACTTTGCCACTCATATCTGGTGTCTGTATAGCGTGCTTTTACAAAGAAAAAAAGTTTTTCAGTGTAAGCTAATAGCAGTCAGTGTCCTTTAAGCGGGTGTCAGGCCTTCAGCGTGTGCTCTGCCAAACTCAGCAAGTGTACTTTGCCACTCATATCTGGTGTCTGTATAGCGTGCTTTTACAAAGAAAAAAGTTTTTCAGTGTAAGCTAAGAGCAGTCAGTGTCCTTCAAGCAGGTGTCAGGCCTTCAGAGTGTGCTCTGCCAACCTCAGCAAGTGTGCTTTGCCACTCATATCTGGTGTCTGTATAGCGTGCTTTTACAAAGAAAAAAAGTTTTTCAGTGTAAGCTAATAGCAGTCAGTGTCCTTCAAGCGGGTGTCAGGCCTTCAGCGTGTGCTCTGCCAACCTCAGCAAGTGTACTTTGCCGCTCATATCTGGTTTCTGTATAGCGTGCTTTTACATAGAAAAAAAGTTTTTCAGTGTAAGCTAATAGCAGTCAGTGTCCTTCAAGCGGGTGTCAGGCCTTCAGCGTGTGCTCTGCCAACCTCAGCAAGTGTACTTTGCCACTCATATCTGGTGTCTGTATAGCGTGCTTTTACAAAGAAAAACGTTTTTCAGTGTAAGATAATAGCAGAGAGTGTCCTTAAAGCGGGTGTCAGGCGTTCAGCGTGTGCTCTGCCAACCTCAGCAAGTGTCATTTACCACTCATATCTGGTGTCTGTATAGCGTGCTTTTACAAAGAAAAAAGTTTTTCAGTGTAAGCTAATAGCAGTCAGTGTCCTTAAAGTGGGTGTCAGGCCTTCAGCGTGCTTTTACAAAGAAAAAAAGTTTTTCAGTGTAAGCTAATAGCAGTCAGTGTCCTTCAAGCGGGTGTCAGGCCTTCAGCGTGTGCTCTGCCAACCTCAGCAAGTGTGCTTTGCCACTCATATCTGGTGTCTGTATAGCGTGCTTTTACAAAGAAAAAAAGTTTTTCAGTGTAAGATAATAGCAGTCAGTGTCCTTAAAGCGGGTGTCAGGCGTTCAGCGTGTGCTCTGCCAACCTCAGCAACTGTAATTTGCCACTCATATCTGGTGTCTGTATAGCGTGCTTTTACAAAGAAATAAAGTTTTTCAGTGTAAGCTAATAGCAGTCAGTGTCCTTAAAGCGGGTGTCAGGCCTTCAGCGTATGCTCTGCCAACCTTAGCAACTGTAATTTGCCATTCATATCTGGTGTCTGTATAGCGTGCTTTTACAAAGAAAAAAAGTTTTTCAGTGTAAGCTAATAGCAGTCAGTGTCCTTTAAGCGGGTGTCAGGCCTTCAGCGTGTGCTCTGCCAACCTCAGCAAGTGTACTTTGCCACTCATATCTGGTGTCTGTATAGCGTGCTTTTACAAAGAAAAAAGTTTTTCAGTGTAAGCTAATAGCAGTCAGTGTCCTTCAAGCGGGTGTCAGGCCTTCAGCGTGTGCTCTGCCAAACTCAGCAAGTGTACTTTGCCACTCATATCTGGTGTCTGTATAGCGTGCTTTTACAAAGAAAAAAAGTTTTTCAGTGTAAGATAATAGCAGTCAGTGTCCTTAAAGCGGGTGTCAGGCGTTCAGCGTGTGCTCTGCCAACCTCAGCAAGTGTCATTTGCCACTCATATCTGGTGTCTGTATAGCGTGCTTTTACAAAGAAAAAAAGTTTTTCAGTTTAGGCTAATAGCAGTCAGTGTCCTTAAAGCGGGTGTCAGGCCTTCAGCGTGCTTTTACAAAGAAAAAAAGTTTTTCAGTGTAAGCTAAGAGCAGTCAGTGTCCTTCAAGCAGGTGTCAGGCCTTCAGAGTGTGCTCTGCCAACCTCAGCAAGTGTGCTTTGCCACTCATATCTGGTGTCTGTATAGCGTGCTTTTACAAAGAAAAAAAGTTTTTCAGTGTAAGATAATAGCAGTCAGTGTCCTTAAAGCGGGTGTCAGGCGTTCAGCGTGTGCTCTGCCAACCTCAGCAACTGTAATTTGCCACTCATATCTGGTGTCTGTATAGCGTGCTTTTACAAAGAAATAAAGTTTTTCAGTGTAAGCTAATAGCAGTCAGTGTCCTTAAAGCGGGTGTCAGGCCTTCAGCGTGTGCTCTGCCAACCTTAGCAAGTGTCATTTGCCACTCATATCTGGTGTCTGTATAGCGTGCTTTTACAAAGAAAAAAAGTTTTTCAGTTTAGGCTAATAGCAGTCAGTGTCCTTAAAGCGGGTGTCAGGCCTTCAGCGTGCTTTTACAAAGAAAAAAAGTTTTTCAGTGTAAGCTAAGAGCAGTCAGTGTCCTTCAAGCAGGTGTCAGGCCTTCAGAGTGTGCTCTGCCAACCTCAGCAAGTGTGCTTTGCCACTCATATCTGGTGTCTGTATAGCGTGCTTTTACAAAGAAAAAAAGTTTTTCAATGTAAGATAATAGCAGTCAGTGTCCTTAAAGCGGGTGTCAGGCGTTCAGCGTTTGCTCTGCCAACCTCAGCAAGTGTCATTTGCCACTCATATCTGGTGTCTGTATAGCGTGCTTTTACAAAGAAAAAAAGTTTTTCAGTGTAAGCTAAGAGCAGTCAGTGTCCTTCAAGCAGGTGTCAGGCCTTCAGCGTGTGCTCTGACAACCTCAGCAAGTGTGCTTTGCCACTCATATCTGGTGTCTGTATAGCGTGATTTTACAAAGAAAAAAAGTTTTTCAGTGTAAGCTAATAGCAGTCAGTGTCCTTAAAGCCGGTGTTAGGCGTTCAGCGTGTGCTCTGCCAACCTCAGCAAGTGTAATTTCCCACTCATATCTGGTGTCTGTATAGCGTGCTTTTACAAAGAAAAAAAGTTTTTCAGTGTAAGCTAATAGCAGTCAGTGTCCTTCAAGCGGGTGTCAGGCCTTCAGCGTGTGCTCTGCCAACCTCAGCAAGTGTACTTTGCCACTCATATCTGGTGTCTGTATAGCGTGCTTTTACAAAGAAAAAAAGTTTTTCAGTGTAAGCTAATAGCAGTCAGTGTCCTTCAAGCGGGTGTCAGGCCTTCAGCGTGTGCTCTGCCAACCTCAGCAACTGTACTTTGCCACTCATATCTGGTGTCTGTATAGCGTGCTTTTACAAAGAAAAAAAGTTTTTCAGTGTAAGCTAATAGCAGTCAGTGTCCTTAAAGTTGGTGTCAGGCCTTCAGCGTGCTTTTACAAAGAAAAAAAGTTTTTCAGTGTAGGCTAAGAGCAGTCAGTGTCCTTCAAGCAGGTGTCAGGCCTTCAGAGTGTGCTCTGCCAACCTCAGCAAGTGTGCTTTGCCACTCATATCTGGTGTCTGTATAGCGTGCTTTTACAAAGAAAAAAAGTTTTTCAGTGTAAGCTAATAGCAGTCAGTGTCCTTCAAGCGGGTGTCAGGCCTTCAGCGTGTGCTCTGCCAACCTCAGCAACTGTACTTTGCCACTCATATCTGGTGTCTGTATAGCGTGCTTTTACAAAGAAAAAAAGTTTTTCAGTGTAAGCTAATAGCAGTCAGTGTCCTTCAAGCGGGTGTCAGGCCTTCAGCGTGTGCTCTACCAACCTCAGCAAGTGTACTTTGCCACTCATATCTGGTGTCTGTATAGCGTGCTTTTACAAAGAAAAACGTTTTTCAGTGTAAGATAATAGCAGAGAGTGTCCTTAAAGCGGGTGTCAGGCGTTCAGCGTGTGCTCTGCCAACCTCAGCAAGTGTCATTTACCACTCATATCTGGTGTCTGTATAGCGTGCTTTTACAAAGAAAAAAGTTTTTCAGTGTAAGCTAATAGCAGTCAGTGTCCTTCAAGCGGGTGTCAGGCCTTCAGCGTGTCCTCTGCCAACCTCAGCAAGTGTGCTTAGCCTCTCATTTCTGGTGTCTGTATAGCGTGCTTTTACAAAGAAAAAAAGTTTTTCAGTGTAAGATAATAGCAGTCAGTGTCCTTAAAGCGGGTGTCAGGCGTTCAGCGTGTGCTCTGCCAACCTCTGCCAGTCCACTTTGCCACTCATTTCTGGTGTCACAATAGCGTGCATTTAAAAACAAAAAACTCTTTTCACTGTTATAGATTGAATAGCAGTTAGTTGTCTTCAAGCGGGTGTCAGGCCTTCAGCGTGTACTCTGCCAACCTCTGCAAGTGCACTTTGCCACTCATATCTGGTGTCACAATAGCGTGCCTTTAAAAACAAAAAACTTTTTTCACTGTAAGCTAATAGCAGTCAGTGTCCTTAAAGCGGGTGTCAGGCGTTCAGCGTGTGCTCTGCCAACCTCAGCAAGTGTCATTTGCCACTCATATCTGGTGTCTGTATAGCGTGCTTTTACAAAGAAAAAAAGTTTTTCAGTTTAGGCTAATAGCAGTCAGTGTCCTTAAAGCGGGTGTCAGGCCTTCAGCGTGCTTTTACAAAGAAAAAAAGTTTTTCAGTGTAAGCTAAGAGCAGTCAGTGTCCTTCAAGCAGGTGTCAGGCCTTCAGAGTGTGCTCTGCCAACCTCAGCAAGTGTGCTTTGCCACTCATATCTGGTGTCTGTATAGCGTGCTTTTACAAAGAAAAAAAGTTTTTCAATGTAAGATAATAGCAGTCAGTGTCCTTAAAGCGGGTGTCAGGCGTTCAGCGTTTGCTCTGCCAACCTCAGCAAGTGTCATTTGCCACTCATATCTGGTGTCTGTATAGCGTGCTTTTACAAAGAAAAAAAGTTTTTCAGTGTAAGCTAAGAGCAGTCAGTGTCCTTCAAGCAGGTGTCAGGCCTTCAGCGTGTGCTCTGACAACCTCAGCAAGTGTGCTTTGCCACTCATATCTGGTGTCTGTATAGCGTGATTTTACAAAGAAAAAAAGTTTTTCAGTGTAAGCTAATAGCAGTCAGTGTCCTTAAAGCCGGTGTTAGGCGTTCAGCGTGTGCTCTGCCAACCTCAGCAAGTGTAATTTGCCACTCATATCTGGTGTCTGTATAGCGTGCTTTTACAAAGAAAAAAAGTTTTTCAGTGTAAGCTAATAGCAGTCAGTGTCCTTCAAGCGGGTGTCAGGCCTTCAGCGTGTGCTCTGCCAACCTCAGCAAGTGTACTTTGCCACTCATATCTGGTGTCTGTATAGCGTGCTTTTACAAAGAAAAAAAGTTTTTCAGTGTAAGCTAATAGCAGTCAGTGTCCTTCAAGCGGGTGTCAGGCCTTCAGCGTGTGCTCTGCCAACCTCAGCAACTGTACTTTGCCACTCATATCTGGTGTCTGTATAGCGTGCTTTTACAAAGAAAAAAAGTTTTTCAGTGTAAGCTAATAGCAGTCAGTGTCCTTAAAGTTGGTGTCAGGCCTTCAGCGTGCTTTTACAAAGAAAAAAAGTTTTTCAGTGTAGGCTAAGAGCAGTCAGTGTCCTTCAAGCAGGTGTCAGGCCTTCAGAGTGTGCTCTGCCAACCTCAGCAAGTGTGCTTTGCCACTCATATCTGGTGTCTGTATAGCGTGCTTTTACAAAGAAAAAAAGTTTTTCAGTGTAAGCTAATAGCAGTCAGTGTCCTTCAAGCGGGTGTCAGGCCTTCAGCGTGTGCTCTGCCAACCTCAGCAACTGTACTTTGCCACTCATATCTGGTGTCTGTATAGCGTGCTTTTACAAAGAAAAAAAGTTTTTCAGTGTAAGCTAATAGCAGTCAGTGTCCTTCAAGCGGGTGTCAGGCCTTCAGCGTGTGCTCTACCAACCTCAGCAAGTGTACTTTGCCACTCATATCTGGTGTCTGTATAGCGTGCTTTTACAAAGAAAAACGTTTTTCAGTGTAAGATAATAGCAGAGAGTGTCCTTAAAGCGGGTGTCAGGCGTTCAGCGTGTGCTCTGCCAACCTCAGCAAGTGTCATTTACCACTCATATCTGGTGTCTGTATAGCGTGCTTTTACAAAGAAAAAAGTTTTTCAGTGTAAGCTAATAGCAGTCAGTGTCCTTCAAGCGGGTGTCAGGCCTTCAGCGTGTGCTCTGCCAACCTCAGCAAGTGTGCTTAGCCACTCATATCTGGTGTCTGTATAGCGTGCTTTTACAAAGAAAAAAAGTTTTTCAGTGTAAGATAATAGCAGTCAGTGTCCTTA
Source organism: Pelobates fuscus (assembly GCF_036172605.1). NCBI lineage: Eukaryota > Metazoa > Chordata > Amphibia > Anura > Pelobatidae > Pelobates > Pelobates fuscus. Next base: position 140,601,775 of record NC_086319.1, read on the forward strand.
AAGCGGGTGTCAGGCGTTCAGCGTGTGCTCTGCCAACCTCAGCAACTGTAATTTGCCACTCATATCTGGTGTCTGTATAGCGTGCTTTTACAAAGAAAAAAAGTTTTTCAGTGTAAGCTAATAGCAGTCAGTGTCCTTTAAGCGGGTGTCAGGCCTTCAGCGTGTGCTCTGCCAAACTCAGCAAGTGTACTTTGCCACTCATATCTGGTGTCTGTATAGCGTGCTTTTACAAAGAAAAAAGTTTTTCAGTGTAAGCTAATAGCAGTCAGTGTCCTTCAAGCGGGTGTCAGGCCTTCAGCGTGTGCTCTGCCAAACTCAGCAAGTGTACTTTGCCACTCATATCTGGTGTCTGTATAGCGTGCTTTTACAAAGAAAAAAAGTTTTTCAGTGTAAGCTAATAGCAGTCAGTGTCCTTTAAGCGGGTGTCAGGCCTTCAGCGTGTGCTCTGCCAAACTCAGCAAGTGTACTTTGCCACTCATATCTGGTGTCTGTATAGCGTGCTTTTACAAAGAAAAAAAGTTTTTCAGTGTAAGATAATAGCAGTCAGTGACCTTAAAGCGGGTGTCAGGCATTCAGCGTGTGCTCTGCCAACCTCAGCAATTTCATTTGCCACTCATATCTGGTGTCTGTATAGCGTGCTTTTACAAAGAAAAAACGTTTTTCAGTGTAAGCTAATAGCAGTCAGTGTCCTTTAAGCGGGTGTCAGGCCTTCAGCGTGTGCTCTGCCAAACTCAGCAAGTGTACTTTGCCACTCATATCTGGTGTCTGTATAGCGTGCTTTTACAAAGAAAAAAGTTTTTCAGTGTAAGCTAAGAGCAGTCAGTGTCCTTCAAGCAGGTGTCAGGCCTTCAGAGTGTGCTCTGCCAACCTCAGCAAGTGTGCTTTGCCACTCATATCTGGTGTCTGTATAGCGTGCTTTTACAAAGAAAAAAAGTTTTTCAGTGTAAGCTAATAGCAGTCAGTGTCCTTCAAGCGGGTGTCAGGCCTTCAGCGTGTGCTCTGCCAACCTCAGCAAGTGTACTTTGCCGCTCATATCTGGTTTCTGTATAGCGTGCTTTTACATAGAAAAAAAGTTTTTCAGTGTAAGCTAATAGCAGTCAGTGTCCTTCAAGCGGGTGTCAGGCCTTCAGCGTGTGCTCTGCCAACCTCAGCAAGTGTACTTTGCCACTCATATCTGGTGTCTGTATGGCGTGCTTTTACAAAGAAAAACGTTTTTCAGTGTAAGATAATAGCAGAGAGTGTCCTTAAAGCGGGTGTCAGGCGTTCAGCGTGTGCTCTGCCAACCTCAGCAAGTGTCATTTACCACTCATATCTGGTGTCTGTATAGCGTGCTTTTACAAAGAAAAAAGTTTTTCAGTGTAAGCTAATAGCAGTCAGTGTCCTTAAAGCGGGTGTCAGGCCTTCAGCGTGTGCTCTGCCAACCTCAGCAAGTGTGCTTAGCCACTCATATCTGGTGTCTGTATAGCGTGCTTTTACAAAGAAAAAAAGTTTTTCAGTGTAAGATAATAGCAGTCAGTGTCCTTAAAGCGGGTGTCAGGCGTTCAGCGTGTGCTCTGCCAACCTCAGCAACTGTAATTTGCCACTCATATCTGGTGTCTGTATAGCGTGCTTTTACAAAGAAAAAAAGTTTTTCAGTGTAAGCTAATAGCAGTCAGTGTCCTTTAAGCGGGTGTCAGGCCTTCAGCGTGTGCTCTGCCAAACTCAGCAAGTGTACTTTGCCACTCATATCTGGTGTCTGTATAGCGTGCTTTTACAAAGAAAAAAGTTTTTCAGTGTAAGCTAATAGCAGTCAGTGTCCTTCAAGCGGGTGTCAGGCCTTCAGCGTGTGCTCTGCCAAACTCAGCAAGTGTACTTTGCCACTCATATCTGGTGTCTGTATAGCGTGCTTTTACAAAGAAAAAAAGTTTTTCAGTGTAAGCTAATAGCAGTCAGTGTCCTTTAAGCGGGTGTCAGGCCTTCAGCGTGTGCTCTGCCAAACTCAGCAAGTGTACTTTGCCACTCATATCTGGTGTCTGTATAGCGTGCTTTTACAAAGAAAAAAAGTTTTTCAGTGTAAGATAATAGCAGTCAGTGACCTTAAAGCGGGTGTCAGGCGTTCAGCATGTGCTCTGCCAACCTCAGCAATTTCATTTGCCACTCATATCTGGTGTCTGTATAGCGTGCTTTTACAAAGAAAAAAAGTTTTTCAGTGTAAGCTAATAGCAGTCAGTGTCCTTTAAGCGGGTGTCAGGCCTTCAGCGTGTGCTCTGCCAAACTCAGCAAGTGTACTTTGCCACTCATATCTGGTGTCTGTATAGCGTGCTTTTACAAAGAAAAAAGTTTTTCAGTGTAAGCTAAGAGCAGTCAGTGTCCTTCAAGCAGGTGTCAGGCCTTCAGAGTGTGCTCTGCCAACCTCAGCAAGTGTGCTTTGCCACTCATATCTGGTGTCTGTATAGCGTGCTTTTACAAAGAAAAAAAGTTTTTCAGTGTAAGCTAATAGCAGTCAGTGTCCTTCAAGCGGGTGTCAGGCCTTCAGCGTGTGCTCTGCCAACCTCAGCAAGTGTACTTTGCCGCTCATATCTGGTTTCTGTATAGCGTGCTTTTACATAGAAAAAAAGTTTTTCAGTGTAAGCTAATAGCAGTCAGTGTCCTTCAAGCGGGTGTCAGGCCTTCAGCGTGTGCTCTGCCAACCTCAGCAAGTGTACTTTGCCACTCATATCTGGTGTCTGTATAGCGTGCTTTTACAAAGAAAAACGTTTTTCAGTGTAAGATAATAGCAGAGAGTGTCCTTAAAGCGGGTGTCAGGCGTTCAGCGTGTGCTCTGCCAACCTCAGCAAGTGTCATTTACCACTCATATCTGGTGTCTGTATAGCGTGCTTTTACAAAGAAAAAAGTTTTTCAGTGTAAGCTAATAGCAGTCAGTGTCCTTAAAGTGGGTGTCAGGCCTTCAGCGTGCTTTTACAAAGAAAAAAAGTTTTTCAGTGTAAGCTAATAGCAGTCAGTGTCCTTCAAGCGGGTGTCAGGCCTTCAGCGTGTGCTCTGCCAACCTCAGCAAGTGTGCTTTGCCACTCATATCTGGTGTCTGTATAGCGTGCTTTTACAAAGAAAAAAGTTTTTCAGTGTAAGCTAATAGCAGTCAGTGTCCTTCAAGCGGGTGTCAGGCCTTCAGCGTGTGCTCTGCCAAACTCAGCAAGTGTACTTTGCCACTCATATCTGGTGTCTGTATAGCGTGCTTTTACAAAGAAAAAAAGTTTTTCAGTGTAAGATAATAGCAGTCAGTGTCCTTAAAGCGGGTGTCAGGCGTTCAGCGTGTGCTCTGCCAACCTCAGCAAGTGTCATTTGCCACTCATATCTGGTGTCTGTATAGCGTGCTTTTACAAAGAAAAAAAGTTTTTCAGTTTAGGCTAATAGCAGTCAGTGTCCTTAAAGCGGGTGTCAGGCCTTCAGCGTGCTTTTACAAAGAAAAAAAGTTTTTCAGTGTAAGCTAAGAGCAGTCAGTGTCCTTCAAGCAGGTGTCAGGCCTTCAGAGTGTGCTCTGCCAACCTCAGCAAGTGTGCTTTGCCACTCATATCTGGTGTCTGTATAGCGTGCTTTTACAAAGAAAAAAAGTTTTTCAATGTAAGATAATAGCAGTCAGTGTCCTTAAAGCGGGTGTCAGGCGTTCAGCGTTTGCTCTGCCAACCTCAGCAAGTGTCATTTGCCACTCATATCTGGTGTCTGTATAGCGTGCTTTTACAAAGAAAAAAAGTTTTTCAGTGTAAGCTAAGAGCAGTCAGTGTCCTTCAAGCAGGTGTCAGGCCTTCAGCGTGTGCTCTGCCAACCTCAGCAAGTGTGCTTAGCCACTCATATCTGGTGTCTGTATAGCGTGCTTTTACAAAGAAAAAAAGTTTTTCAGTGTAAGATAATAGCAGTCAGTGTCCTTAAAGCGGGTGTCAGGCGTTCAGCGTGTGCTCTGCCAACCTCAGCAACTGTAATTTGCCACTCATATCTGGTGTCTGTATAGCGTGCTTTTACAAAGAAAAAAAGTTTTTCAGTGTAAGCTAATAGCAGTCAGTGTCCTTTAAGCGGGTGTCAGGCCTTCAGCGTGTGCTCTGCCAAACTCAGCAAGTGTACTTTGCCACTCATATCTGGTGTCTGTATAGCGTGCTTTTACAAAGAAAAAAGTTTTTCAGTGTAAGCTAATAGCAGTCAGTGTCCTTCAAGCGGGTGTCAGGCCTTCAGCGTGTGCTCTGCCAAACTCAGCAAGTGTACTTTGCCACTCATATCTGGTGTCTGTATAGCGTGCTTTTACAAAGAAAAAAAGTTTTTCAGTGTAAGCTAATAGCAGTCAGTGTCCTTTAAGCGGGTGTCAGGCCTTCAGCGTGTGCTCTGCCAAACTCAGCAAGTGTACTTTGCCACTCATATCTGGTGTCTGTATAGCGTGCTTTTACAAAGAAAAAAAGTTTTTCAGTGTAAGATAATAGCAGTCAGTGACCTTAAAGCGGGTGTCAGGCGTTCAGCGTGTGCTCTGCCAACCTCAGCAATTTCATTTGCCACTCATATCTGGTGTCTGTATAGCGTGCTTTTACAAAGAAAAAAAGTTTTTCAGTGTAAGCTAATAGCAGTCAGTGTCCTTTAAGCGGGTGTCAGGCCTTCAGCGTGTGCTCTGCCAAACTCAGCAAGTGTACTTTGCCACTCATATCTGGTGTCTGTATAGCGTGCTTTTACAAAGAAAAAAGTTTTTCAGTGTAAGCTAAGAGCAGTCAGTGTCCTTCAAGCAGGTGTCAGGCCTTCAGAGTGTGCTCTGCCAACCTCAGCAAGTGTGCTTTGCCACTCATATCTGGTGTCTGTATAGCGTGCTTTTACAAAGAAAAAAAGTTTTTCAGTGTAAGCTAATAGCAGTCAGTGTCCTTCAAGCGGGTGTCAGGCCTTCAGCGTGTGCTCTGCCAACCTCAGCAAGTGTACTTTGCCGCTCATATCTGGTTTCTGTATAGCGTGCTTTTACATAGAAAAAAAGTTTTTCAGTGTAAGCTAATGGCAGTCAGTGTCCTTCAAGCGGGTGTCAGGCCTTCAGCGTGTGCTCTGCCAACCTCAGCAAGTGTACTTTGCCACTCATATCTGGTGTCTGTATGGCGTGCTTTTACAAAGAAAAACGTTTTTCAGTGTAAGATAATAGCAGAGAGTGTCCTTAAAGCGGGTGTCAGGCGTTCAGCGTGTGCTCTGCCAACCTCAGCAAGTGTCATTTACCACTCATATCTGGTGTCTGTATAGCGTGCTTTTACAAAGAAAAAAGTTTTTCAGTGTAAGCTAATAGCAGTCAGTGTCCTTAAAGCGGGTGTCAGGCCTTCAGCGTGTGCTCTGCCAACCTCAGCAAGTGTGCTTAGCCACTCATATCTGGTGTCTGTATAGCGTGCTTTTACAAAGAAAAAAAGTTTTTCAGTGTAAGATAATAGCAGTCAGTGTCCTTAAAGCGGGTGTCAGGCGTTCAGCGTGTGCTCTGCCAACCTCAGCAACTGTAATTTGCCACTCATATCTGGTGTCTGTATAGCGTGCTTTTACAAAGAAAAAAAGTTTTTCAGTGTAAGCTAATAGCAGTCAGTGTCCTTTAAGCGGGTGTCAGGCCTTCAGCGTGTGCTCTGCCAAACTCAGCAAGTGTACTTTGCCACTCATATCTGGTGTCTGTATAGCGTGCTTTTACAAAGAAAAAAGTTTTTCAGTGTAAGCTAATAGCAGTCAGTGTCCTTCAAGCGGGTGTCAGGCCTTCAGCGTGTGCTCTGCCAAACTCAGCAAGTGTACTTTGCCACTCATATCTGGTGTCTGTATAGCGTGCTTTTACAAAGAAAAAAAGTTTTTCAGTGTAAGCTAATAGCAGTCAGTGTCCTTTAAGCGGGTGTCAGGCCTTCAGCGTGTGCTCTGCCAAACTCAGCAAGTGTACTTTGCCACTCATATCTGGTGTCTGTATAGCGTGCTTTTACAAAGAAAAAAAGTTTTTCAGTGTAAGATAATAGCAGTCAGTGACCTTAAAGCGGGTGTCAGGCGTTCAGCATGTGCTCTGCCAACCTCAGCAATTTCATTTGCCACTCATATCTGGTGTCTGTATAGCGTGCTTTTACAAAGAAAAAAAGTTTTTCAGTGTAAGCTAATAGCAGTCAGTGTCCTTTAAGCGGGTGTCAGGCCTTCAGCGTGTGCTCTGCCAAACTCAGCAAGTGTACTTTGCCACTCATATCTGGTGTCTGTATAGCGTGCTTTTACAAAGAAAAAAGTTTTTCAGTGTAAGCTAAGAGCAGTCAGTGTCCTTCAAGCAGGTGTCAGGCCTTCAGAGTGTGCTCTGCCAACCTCAGCAAGTGTGCTTTGCCACTCATATCTGGTGTCTGTATAGCGTGCTTTTACAAAGAAAAAAAGTTTTTCAGTGTAAGCTAATAGCAGTCAGTGTCCTTCAAGCGGGTGTCAGGCCTTCAGCGTGTGCTCTGCCAACCTCAGCAAGTGTACTTTGCCGCTCATATCTGGTTTCTGTATAGCGTGCTTTTACATAGAAAAAAAGTTTTTCAGTGTAAGCTAATAGCAGTCAGTGTCCTTCAAGCGGGTGTCAGGCCTTCAGCGTGTGCTCTGCCAACCTCAGCAAGTGTACTTTGCCACTCATATCTGGTGTCTGTATAGCGTGCTTTTACAAAGAAAAACGTTTTTCAGTGTAAGATAATAGCAGAGAGTGTCCTTAAAGCGGGTGTCAGGCGTTCAGCGTGTGCTCTGCCAACCTCAGCAAGTGTCATTTACCACTCATATCTGGTGTCTGTATAGCGTGCTTTTACAAAGAAAAAAGTTTTTCAGTGTAAGCTAATAGCAGTCAGTGTCCTTAAAGTGGGTGTCAGGCCTTCAGCGTGCTTTTACAAAGAAAAAAAGTTTTTCAGTGTAAGCTAATAGCAGTCAGTGTCCTTCAAGCGGGTGTCAGGCCTTCAGCGTGTGCTCTGCCAACCTCAGCAAGTGTGCTTTGCCACTCATATCTGGTGTCTGTATAGCGTGCTTTTACAAAGAAAAAAGTTTTTCAGTGTAAGCTAATAGCAGTCAGTGTCCTTCAAGCGGGTGTCAGGCCTTCAGCGTGTGCTCTGCCAAACTCAGCAAGTGTACTTTGCCACTCATATCTGGTGTCTGTATAGCGTGCTTTTACAAAGAAAAAAAGTTTTTCAGTGTAAGATAATAGCAGTCAGTGTCCTTAAAGCGGGTGTCAGGCGTTCAGCGTGTGCTCTGCCAACCTCAGCAAGTGTCATTTGCCACTCATATCTGGTGTCTGTATAGCGTGCTTTTACAAAGAAAAAAAGTTTTTCAGTTTAGGCTAATAGCAGTCAGTGTCCTTAAAGCGGGTGTCAGGCCTTCAGCGTGCTTTTACAAAGAAAAAAAGTTTTTCAGTGTAAGCTAAGAGCAGTCAGTGTCCTTCAAGCAGGTGTCAGGCCTTCAGAGTGTGCTCTGCCAACCTCAGCAAGTGTGCTTTGCCACTCATATCTGGTGTCTGTATAGCGTGCTTTTACAAAGAAAAAAAGTTTTTCAATGTAAGATAATAGCAGTCAGTGTCCTTAAAGCGGGTGTCAGGCGTTCAGCGTTTGCTCTGCCAACCTCAGCAAGTGTCATTTGCCACTCATATCTGGTGTCTGTATAGCGTGCTTTTACAAAGAAAAAAAGTTTTTCAGTGTAAGCTAAGAGCAGTCAGTGTCCTTCAAGCAGGTGTCAGGCCTTCAGCGTGTGCTCTGACAACCTCAGCAAGTGTGCTTTGCCACTCATATCTGGTGTCTGTATAGCGTGATTTTACAAAGAAAAAAAGTTTTTCAGTGTAAGCTAATAGCAGTCAGTGTCCTTAAAGCCGGTGTTAGGCGTTCAGCGTGTGCTCTGCCAACCTCAGCAAGTGTAATTTGCCACTCATATCTGGTGTCTGTATAGCGTGCTTTTACAAAGAAAAAAAGTTTTTCAGTGTAAGCTAATAGCAGTCAGTGTCCTTTAAGCGGGTGTCAGGCCTTCAGCGTGTGCTCTGCCAAACTCAGCAAGTGTACTTTGCCACTCATATCTGGTGTCTGTATAGCGTGCTTTTACAAAGAAAAAAGTTTTTCAGTGTAAGCTAAGAGCAGTCAGTGTCCTTCAAGCAGGTGTCAGGCCTTCAGAGTGTGCTCTGCCAACCTCAGCAAGTGTGCTTTGCCACTCATATCTGGTGTCTGTATAGCGTGCTTTTACAAAGAAAAAAAGTTTTTCAGTGTAAGCTAATAGCAGTCAGTGTCCTTCAAGCGGGTGTCAGGCCTTCAGCGTGTGCTCTGCCAACCTCAGCAAGTGTACTTTGCCGCTCATATCTGGTTTCTGTATAGCGTGCTTTTACATAGAAAAAAAGTTTTTCAGTGTAAGCTAATAGCAGTCAGTGTCCTTCAAGCGGGTGTCAGGCCTTCAGCGTGTGCTCTGCCAACCTCAGCAAGTGTACTTTGCCACTCATATCTGGTGTCTGTATAGCGTGCTTTTACAAAGAAAAACGTTTTTCAGTGTAAGATAATAGCAGAGAGTGTCCTTAAAGCGGGTGTCAGGCGTTCAGCGTGTGCTCTGCCAACCTCAGCAAGTGTCATTTACCACTCATATCTGGTGTCTGTATAGCGTGCTTTTACAAAGAAAAAAGTTTTTCAGTGTAAGCTAATAGCAGTCAGTGTCCTTAAAGCGGGTGTCAGGCCTTCAGCGTGTGCTCTGCCAACCTCAGCAAGTGTGCTTAGCCACTCATATCTGGTGTCTGTATAGCGTGCTTTTACAAAGAAAAAAAGTTTTTCAGTGTAAGATAATAGCAGTCAGTGTCCTTAAAGCGGGTGTCAGGCGTTCAGCGTGTGCTCTGCCAACCTCAGCAACTGTAATTTGCCACTCATATCTGGTGTCTGTATAGCGTGCTTTTACAAAGAAAAAAAGTTTTTCAGTGTAAGCTAATAGCAGTCAGTGTCCTTTAAGCGGGTGTCAGGCCTTCAGCGTGTGCTCTGCCAAACTCAGCAAGTGTACTTTGCCACTCATATCTGGTGTCTGTATAGCGTGCTTTTACAAAGAAAAAAGTTTTTCAGTGTAAGCTAATAGCAGTCAGTGTCCTTCAAGCGGGTGTCAGGCCTTCAGCGTGTGCTCTGCCAAACTCAGCAAGTGTACTTTGCCACTCATATCTGGTGTCTGTATAGCGTGCTTTTACAAAGAAAAAAAGTTTTTCAGTGTAAGCTAATAGCAGTCAGTGTCCTTTAAGCGGGTGTCAGGCCTTCAGCGTGTGCTCTGCCAAACTCAGCAAGTGTACTTTGCCACTCATATCTGGTGTCTGTATAGCGTGCTTTTACAAAGAAAAAAAGTTTTTCAGTGTAAGATAATAGCAGTCAGTGACCTTAAAGCGGGTGTCAGGCGTTCAGCATGTGCTCTGCCAACCTCAGCAATTTCATTTGCCACTCATATCTGGTGTCTGTATAGCGTGCTTTTACAAAGAAAAAAAGTTTTTCAGTGTAAGCTAATAGCAGTCAGTGTCCTTTAAGCGGGTGTCAGGCCTTCAGCGTGTGCTCTGCCAAACTCAGCAAGTGTACTTTGCCACTCATATCTGGTGTCTGTATAGCGTGCTTTTACAAAGAAAAAAGTTTTTCAGTGTAAGCTAAGAGCAGTCAGTGTCCTTCAAGCAGGTGTCAGGCCTTCAGAGTGTGCTCTGCCAACCTCAGCAAGTGTGCTTTGCCACTCATATCTGGTGTCTGTATAGCGTGCTTTTACAAAGAAAAAAAGTTTTTCAGTGTAAGCTAATAGCAGTCAGTGTCCTTCAAGCGGGTGTCAGGCCTTCAGCGTGTGCTCTGCCAACCTCAGCAAGTGTACTTTGCCGCTCATATCTGGTTTCTGTATAGCGTGCTTTTACATAGAAAAAAAGTTTTTCAGTGTAAGCTAATAGCAGTCAGTGTCCTTCAAGCGGGTGTCAGGCCTTCAGCGTGTGCTCTGCCAACCTCAGCAAGTGTACTTTGCCACTCATATCTGGTGTCTGTATAGCGTGCTTTTACAAAGAAAAAAGTTTTTCAGTGTAAGATAATAGCAGAGAGTGTCCTTAAAGCGGGTGTCAGGCGTTCAGCGTGTGCTCTGCCAACCTCAGCAAGTGTCATTTACCACTCATATCTGGTGTCTGTATAACGTGCTTTTACAAAGAAAAAAGTTTTTCAGTGTAAGCTAATAGCAGTCAGTGTCCTTAAAGTGGGTGTCAGGCCTTCAGCGTGCTTTTACAAAGAAAAAAAGTTTTTCAGTGTAAGCTAATAGCAGTCAGTGTCCTTCAAGCGGGTGTCAGGCCTTCAGCGTGTGCTCTGCCAACCTCAGCAAGTGTGCTTTGCCACTCATATCTGGTGTCTGTATAGCGTGCTTTTACAAAGAAAAAAAGTTTTTCAGTGTAAGATAATAGCAGTCAGTGTCCTTAAAGCGGGTGTCAGGCGTTCAGCGTGTGCTCTGCCAACCTCAGCAACTGTAATTTGCCACTCATATCTGGTGTCTGTATAGCGTGCTTTTACAAAGAAATAAAGTTTTTCAGTGTAAGCTAATAGCAGTAAGTGTCCTTAAAGCGTGTGTCAGGCCTTCAGCGTGTGCTCTGCCAACCTTAGCAACTGTAATTTGCCATTCATATCTGGTGTCTGTATAGCGTGCTTTTAAAAAGAAAAAAGTTTTTCAGTGTAAGCTAATAGCAGTCAGTGTCCTTCAAGCGGGTGTCAGGCCTTCAGCGTGTGCTCTGCCAAACTCAGCAAGTGTACTTTGCCACTCATATCTGGTGTCTGTATAGCGTGCTTTTACAAAGAAAAAAAGTTTTTCAGTGTAAGATAATAGCAGTCAGTGTCCTTAAAGCGGGTGTCAGGCGTTCAGCGTGTGCTCTGCCAACCTCAGCAAGTGTCATTTGCCACTCATATCTGGTGTCTGTAAAGCGTGCTTTTACAAAGAAAAAAAGTTTTTCAGTTTAGGCTAATAGCAGTCAGTGTCCTTAAAGCGGGTGTCAGGCCTTCAGCGTGCTTTTACAAAGAAAAAAAGTTTTTCAGTGTAAGCTAAGAGCAGTCAGTGTCCTTCAAGCAGGTGTCAGGCCTTCAGAGTGTGCTCTGCCAACCTCAGCAAGTGTGCTTTGCCACTCATATCTGGTGTCTGTATAGCGTGCTTTTACAAAGAAAAAAAGTTTTTCAATGTAAGATAATAGCAGTCAGTGTCCTTAAAGCGGGTGTCAGGCGTTCAGCATTTGCTCTGCCAACCTCAGCAAGTGTCATTTGCCACTCATATCTGGTGTCTGTATAGCGTGCTTTTACAAAGAAAAAAAGTTTTTCAGTGTAAGCTAAGAGCAGTCAGTGTCCTTCAAGCAGGTGTCAGGCCTTCAGCGTGTGCTCTGACAACCTCAGCAAGTGTGCTTTGCCACTCATATCTGGTGTCTGTATAGCGTGATTTTACAAAGAAAAAAAGTTTTTCAGTGTAAGCTAATAGCAGTCAGTGTCCTTAAAGCCGGTGTTAGGCGTTCAGCGTGTGCTCTGCCAACCTCAGCAAGTGTAATTTGCCACTCATATCTGGTGTCTGTATAGCGTGCTTTTACAAAGAAAAAAAGTTTTTCAGTGTAAGCTAATAGCAGTCAGTGTCCTTCAAGCGGGTGTCAGGCCTTCAGCGTGTGCTCTGCCAACCTCAGCAAGTGTACTTTGCCACTCATATCTGGTGTCTGTATAGCGTGCTTTTACAAAGAAAAAAAGTTTTTCAGTGTAAGCTAATAGCAGTCAGTGTCCTTCAAGCGGGTGTCAGGCCTTCAGCGTGTGCTCTGCCAACCTCAGCAACTGTACTTTGCCACTCATATCTGGTGTCTGTATAGCGTGCTTTTACAAAGAAAAAAAGTTTTTCAGTGTAAGCTAATAGCAGTCAGTGTCCTTAAAGTTGGTGTCAGGCCTTCAGCGTGCTTTTACAAAGAAAAAAAGTTTTTCAGTGTAAGCTAAGAGCAGTCAGTGTCCTTCAAGCAGGTGTCAGGCCTTCAGAGTGTGCTCTGCCAACCTCAGCAAGTGTGCTTTGCCACTCATATCTGGTGTCTGTATAGCGTGCTTTTACAAAGAAAAAAAGTTTTTCAGTGTAAGCTAATAGCAGTCAGTGTCCTTCAAGCGGGTGTCAGGCCTTCAGCGTGTGCTCTGCCAACCTCAGCAACTGTACTTTGCCACTCATATCTGGTGTCTGTATAGCGTGCTTTTACAAAGAAAAAAAGTTTTTCAGTGTAAGCTAATAGCAGTCAGTGTCCTTCAAGCGGGTGTCAGGCCTTCAGCGTGTGCTCTACCAACCTCAGCAAGTGTACTTTGCCACTCATATCTGGTGTCTGTATAGCGTGCTTTTACAAAGAAAAACGTTTTTCAGTGTAAGATAATAGCAGAGAGTGTCCTTAAAGCGGGTGTCAGGCGTTCAGCGTGTGCTCTGCCAACCTCAGCAAGTGTCATTTACCACTCATATCTGGTGTCTGTATAGCGTGCTTTTCAAAAGAAAAAAGTTTTTCAGTGTAAGCTAATAGCAGTCAGTGTCCTTCAAGCGGGTGTCAGGCCTTCAGCGTGTGCTCTGCCAACCTCAGCAAGTGTGCTTAGCCACTCATATCTGGTGTCTGTATAGCGTGCTTTTACAAAGAAAAAAAGTTTTTCAGTGTAAGATAATAGCAGTCAGTGTCCTTTAAGCGGGTGTCAGGCCTTCAGCGTGTGCTCTGCCAAACTCAGCAAGTGTACTTTGCCACTCATATCTGGTGTCTGTATAGCGTGCTTTTACAAAGAAAAAAGTTTTTCAGTGTAAGCTAATAGCAGTCAGTGTCCTTTAAGCGGGTGTCAGGCCTTCAGCGTGTGCTCTGCCAAACTCAGCAAGTGTACTTTGCCACTCATATCTGGTGTCTGTATAGCGTGCTTTTACAAAGAAAAAAGTTTTTCAGTGTAAGCTAATAGCAGTCAGTGTCCTTCAAGCGGGTGTCAGGCCTTCAGCGTGTGCTCTGCCAAACTCAGCAAGTGTACTTTGCCACTCATATCTGGTGTCTGTATAGCGTGCTTTTACAAAGAAAAAAAGTTTTTCAGTGTAAGCTAATAGCAGTCAGTGTCCTTTAAGCGGGTGTCAGGCCTTCAGCGTGTGCTCTGCCAAACTCAGCAAGTGTACTTTGCCACTCATATCTGGTGTCTGTATAGCGTGCTTTTACAAAGAAAAAAAGTTTTTCAGTGTAAGATAATAGCAGTCAGTGACCTTAAAGCGGGTGTCAGGCGTTCAGCGTGTGCTCTGCCAACCTCAGCAATTTCATTTGCCACTCATATCTGGTGTCTGTATAGCGTGCTTTTACAAAGAAAAAAAGTTTTTCAGTGTAAGCTAATAGCAGTCAGTGTCCTTTAAGCGGGTGTCAGGCCTTCAGCGTGTGCTCTGCCAAACTCAGCAAGTGTACTTTGCCACTCATATCTGGTGTCTGTATAGCGTGCTTTTACAAAGAAAAAAGTTTTTCAGTGTAAGCTAAGAGCAGTCAGTGTCCTTCAAGCAGGTGTCAGGCCTTCAGAGTGTGCTCTGCCAACCTCAGCAAGTGTGCTTTGCCACTCATATCTGGTGTCTGTATAGCGTGCTTTTACAAAGAAAAAAAGTTTTTCAGTGTAAGCTAATAGCAGTCAGTGTCCTTTAAGCGGGTGTCAGGCCTTCAGCGTGTGCTCTGCCAACCTCAGCAAGTGTACTTTGCCGCTCATATCTGGTTTCTGTATAGCGTGCTTTTACATAGAAAAAAAGTTTTTCAGTGTAAGCTAATAGCAGTCAGTGTCCTTCAAGCGGGTGTCAGGCCTTCAGCGTGTGCTCTGCCAACCTCAGCAAGTGTACTTTGCCACTCATATCTGGTGTCTGTATAGCGTGCTTTTACAAAGAAAAACGTTTTTCAGTGTAAGATAATAGCAGAGAGTGTCCTTAAAGCGGGTGTCAGGCGTTCAGCGTGTGCTCTGCCAACCTCAGCAAGTGTCATTTACCACTCATATCTGGTGTCTGTATAGCGTGCTTTTACAAAGAAAAAAGTTTTTCAGTGTAAGCTAATAGCAGTCAGTGTCCTTAAAGTGGGTGTCAGGCCTTCAGCGTGCTTTTACAAAGAAAAAAAGTTTTTCAGTGTAAGCTAATAGCAGTCAGTGTCCTTCAAGCGGGTGTCAGGCCTTCAGCGTGTGCTCTGCCAACCTCAGCAAGTGTGCTTTGCCACTCATATCTGGTGTCTGTATAGCGTGCTTTTACAAAGAAAAAAAGTTTTTCAGTGTAAGATAATAGCAGTCAGTGTCCTTAAAGCGGGTGTCAGGCGTTCAGCGTGTGCTCTGCCAACCTCAGCAACTGTAATTTGCCACTCATATCTGGTGTCTGTATAGCGTGCTTTTACAAAGAAATAAAGTTTTTCAGTGTAAGTTAATAGCAGTCAGTGTCCTTAAAGCGGGTGTCAGGCCTTCAGCGTGTGCTCTGCCAACCTTAGCAACTGTAATTTGCCATTCATATCTGGTGTCTGTATAGCGTGCTTTTACAAAGAAAAAAAGTTTTTCAGTGTAAGCTAATAGCAGTCAGTGTCCTTTAAGCGGGTGTCAGGCCTTCAGCGTGTGCTCTGCCAACCTCAGCAAGTGTACTTTGCCACTCATATCTGGTGTCTGTATAGCGTGCTTTTACAAAGAAAAAAGTTTTTCAGTGTAAGCTAATAGCAGTCAGTGTCCTTCAAGCGGGTGTCAGGCCTTCAGCGTGTGCTCTGCCAAACTCAGCAAGTGTACTTTGCCACTCATATCTGGTGTCTGTATAGCGTGCTTTTACAAAGAAAAAAAGTTTTTCAGTGTAAGATAATAGCAGTCAGTGTCCTTAAAGCGGGTGTCAGGCGTTCAGCGTGTGCTCTGCCAACCTCAGCAAGTGTCATTTGCCACTCATATCTGGTGTCTGTATAGCGTGCTTTTACAAAGAAAAAAAGTTTTTCAGTTTAGGCTAATAGCAGTCAGTGTCCTTAAAGCGGGTGTCAGGCCTTCAGCGTGCTTTTACAAAGAAAAAAAGTTTTTCAGTGTAAGCTAAGAGCAGTCAGTGTCCTTCAAGCAGGTGTCAGGCCTTCAGAGTGTGCTCTGCCAACCTCAGCAAGTGTGCTTTGCCACTCATATCTGGTGTCTGTATAGCGTGCTTTTACAAAGAAAAAAAGTTTTTCAATGTAAGATAATAGCAGTCAGTGTCCTTAAAGCGGGTGTCAGGCGTTCAGCATTTGCTCTGCCAACCTCAGCAAGTGTCATTTGCCACTCATATCTGGTGTCTGTATAGCGTGCTTTTACAAAGAAAAAAAGTTTTTCAGTGTAAGCTAAGAGCAGTCAGTGTCCTTCAAGCAGGTGTCAGGCCTTCAGCGTGTGCTCTGACAACCTCAGCAAGTGTGCTTTGCCACTCATATCTGGTGTCTGTATAGCGTGATTTTACAAAGAAAAAAAGTTTTTCAGTGTAAGCTAATAGCAGTCAGTGTCCTTCAAGCGGGTGTCAGGCCTTCAGCGTGTGCTCTGCCAACCTCAGCAACTGTACTTTGCCACTCATATCTGGTGTCTGTATAGCGTGCTTTTACAAAGAAAAAAAGTTTTTCAGTGTAAGCTAATAGCAGTCAGTGTCCTTAAAGTTGGTGTCAGGCCTTCAGCGTGCTTTTACAAAGAAAAAAAGTTTTTCAGTGTAAGCTAAGAGCAGTCAGTGTCCTTCAAGCAGGTGTCAGGCCTTCAGCGTGTGCTCTGACAACCTCAGCAAGTGTGCTTTGCCACTCATATCTGGTGTCTGTATAGCGTGCTTTTACAAAGAAAAAAAGTTTTTCAGTGTAAGCTAATAGCAGTCAGTGTCCTTCAAGCGGGTGTCAGGCCTTCAGCGTGTGCTCTGCCAACCTCAGCAACTGTACTTTGCCACTCATATCTGGTGTCTGTATAGCGTGCTTTTACAAAGAAAAAAAGTTTTTCAGTGTAAGCTAATAGCAGTCAGTGTCCTTAAAGTTGGTGTCAGGCCTTCAGCGTGCTTTTACAAAGAAAAAAAGTTTTTCAGTGTAAGCTAAGAGCAGTCAGTGTCCTTCAAGCAGGTGTCAGGCCTTCAGCGTGTGCTCTGACAACCTCAGCAAGTGTGCTTTGCCACTCATATCTGGTGTCTGTATAGCGTGATTTTACAAAGAAAAAAAGTTTTTCAGTGTAAGCTAATAGCAGTCAGTGTCCTTAAAGCCGGTGTTAGGCGTTCAGCGTGTGCTCTGCCAACCTCAGCAAGTGTAATTTGCCACTCATATCTGGTGTCTGTATAGCGTGCTTTTACAAAGAAAAAAAGTTTTTCAGTGTAAGCTAATAGCAGTCAGTGTCCTTAAAGCCGGTGTTAGGCGTTCAGCGTGTGCTCTGCCAACCTCAGCAAGTGTAATTTGCCACTCATATCTGGTGTCTGTATAGCGTGCTTTTACAAAGAAAAAAAGTTTTTCAGTGTAAGCTAATAGCAGTCAGTGTCCTTCAAGCGGGTGTCAGGCCTTCAGCGTGTGCTCTGCCAACCTCAGCAACTGTACTTTGCCACTCATATCTGGTGTCTGTATAGCGTGCTTTTACAAAGAAAAAAAGTTTTTCAGTGTAAGCTAATAGCAGTCAGTGTCCTTAAAGTTGGTGTCAGGCCTTCAGCGTGCTTTTACAAAGAAAAAAAGTTTTTCAGTGTAAGCTAAGAGCAGTCAGTGTCCTTCAAGCAGGTGTCAGGCCTTCAGAGTGTGCTCTGCCAACCTCAGCAAGTGTGCTTTGCCACTCATATCTGGTGTCTGTATAGCGTGCTTTTACAAAGAAAAAAAGTTTTTCAATGTAAGATAATAGCAGTCAGTGTCCTTAAAGCGGGTGTCAGGCGTTCAGCATTTGCTCTGCCAACCTCAGCAAGTGTCATTTGCCACTCATATCTGGTGTCTGTATAGCGTGCTTTTACAAAGAAAAAAAGTTTTTCAGTGTAAGCTAAGAGCAGTCAGTGTCCTTCAAGCAGGTGTCAGGCCTTCAGCGTGTGCTCTGACAACCTCAGCAAGTGTGCTTTGCCACTCATATCTGGTGTCTGTATAGCGTGATTTTACAAAGAAAAAAAGTTTTTCAGTGTAAGCTAATAGCAGTCAGTGTCCTTAAAGCCGGTGTTAGGCGTTCAGCGTGTGCTCTGCCAACCTCAGCAAGTGTAATTTGCCACTCATATCTGGTGTCTGTATAGCGTGCTTTTACAAAGAAAAAAAGTTTTTCAGTGTAAGCTAATAGCAGTCAGTGTCCTTCAAGCGGGTGTCAGGCCTTCAGCGTGTGCTCTGCCAACCTCAGCAACTGTACTTTGCCACTCATATCTGGTGTCTGTATAGCGTGCTTTTACAAAGAAAAAAAGTTTTTCAGTGTAAGCTAATAGCAGTCAGTGTCCTTAAAGTTGGTGTCAGGCCTTCAGCGTGCTTTTACAAAGAAAAAAAGTTTTTCAGTGTAAGCTAAGAGCAGTCAGTGTCCTTCAAGCAGGTGTCAGGCCTTCAGCGTGTGCTCTGACAACCTCAGCAAGTGTGCTTTGCCACTCATATCTGGTGTCTGTATAGCGTGCTTTTACAAAGAAAAAAAGTTTTTCAGTGTAAGCTAATAGCAGTCAGTGTCCTTCAAGCGGGTGTCAGGCCTTCAGCGTGTGCTCTGCCAACCTCAGCAACTGTACTTTGCCACTCATATCTGGTGTCTGTATAGCGTGCTTTTACAAAGAAAAAAAGTTTTTCAGTGTAAGCTAATAGCAGTCAGTGTCCTTAAAGTTGGTGTCAGGCCTTCAGCGTGCTTTTACAAAGAAAAAAAGTTTTTCAGTGTAAGCTAAGAGCAGTCAGTGTCCTTCAAGCAGGTGTCAGGCCTTCAGCGTGTGCTCTGACAACCTCAGCAAGTGTGCTTTGCCACTCATATCTGGTGTCTGTATAGCGTGATTTTACAAAGAAAAAAAGTTTTTCAGTGTAAGCTAATAGCAGTCAGTGTCCTTAAAGCCGGTGTTAGGCGTTCAGCGTGTGCTCTGCCAACCTCAGCAAGTGTAATTTGCCACTCATATCTGGTGTCTGTATAGCGTGCTTTTACAAAGAAAAAAAGTTTTTCAGTGTAAGCTAATAGCAGTCAGTGTCCTTCAAGCGGGTGTCAGGCCTTCAGCGTGTGCTCTGCCAACCTCAGCAACTGTACTTTGCCACTCATATCTGGTGTCTGTATAGCGTGCTTTTACAAAGAAAAAAAGTTTTTCAGTGTAAGCTAATAGCAGTCAGTGTCCTTAAAGTTGGTGTCAGGCCTTCAGCGTGCTTTTACAAAGAAAAAAAGTTTTTCAGTGTAAGCTAAGAGCAGTCAGTGTCCTTCAAGCAGGTGTCAGGCCTTCAGAGTGTGCTCTGCCAACCTCAGCAAGTGTGCTTTGCCACTCATATCTGGTGTCTGTATAGCGTGCTTTTACAAAGAAAAAAAGTTTTTCAGTGTAAGCTAATAGCAGTCAGTGTCCTTCAAGCGGGTGTCAGGCCTTCAGCGTGTGCTCTGCCAACCTCAGCAACTGTACTTTGCCACTCATATCTGGTGTCTGTATAGCGTGCTTTTACAAAGAAAAAAAGTTTTTCAGTGTAAGCTAATAGCAGTCAGTGTCCTTCAAGCGGGTGTCAGGCCTTCAGCGTGTGCTCTGCCAAACTCAGCAAGTGTACTTTGCCACTCATATCTGGTGTCTGTATAGCGTGCTTTTACAAAGAAAAAAAGTTTTTCAGTGTAAGATAATAGCAGTCAGTGTCCTTAAAGCGGGTGTCAGGCGTTCAGCGTGTGCTCTGCCAACCTCAGCAAGTGTCATTTGCCACTCATATCTGGTGTCTGTATAGCGTGCTTTTACAAAGAAAAAAAGTTTTTCAGTTTAGGCTAATAGCAGTCAGTGTCCTTAAAGCGGGTGTCAGGCCTTCAGCGTGCTTTTACAAAGAAAAAAAGTTTTTCAGTGTAAGCTAAGAGCAGTCAGTGTCCTTCAAGCAGGTGTCAGGCCTTCAGAGTGTGCTCTGCCAACCTCAGCAAGTGTGCTTTGCCACTCATATCTGGTGTCTGTATAGCGTGCTTTTACAAAGAAAAAAAGTTTTTCAATGTAAGATAATAGCAGTCAGTGTCCTTAAAGCGGGTGTCAGGCGTTCAGCATTTGCTCTGCCAACCTCAGCAAGTGTCATTTGCCACTCATATCTGGTGTCTGTATAGCGTGCTTTTACAAAGAAAAAAAGTTTTTCAGTGTAAGCTAAGAGCAGTCAGTGTCCTTAAAGCCGGTGTCAGGCCTTCAGCGTGTGCTCTGCCAACCTCAGCAAGTGTAATTTGCCACTCATATCTGGTGTCTGTATAGCGTGATTTTACAAAGAAAAAAAGTTTTTCAGTGTAAGCTAATAGCAGTCAGTGTCCTTAAAGCCGGTGTTAGGCGTTCAGCGTGTGCTCTGCCAACCTCAGCAAGTGTAATTTGCCACTCATATCTGGTGTCTGTATAGCGTGCTTTTACAAAGAAAAAAAGTTTTTCAGTGTAAGCTAATAGCAGTCAGTGTCCTTCAAGCGGGTGTCAGGCCTTCAGCGTGTGCTCTGCCAACCTCAGCAACTGTACTTTGCCACTCATATCTGGTGTCTGTATAGCGTGCTTTTACAAAGAAAAAAAGTTTTTCAGTGTAAGCTAATAGCAGTCAGTGTCCTTAAAGTTGGTGTCAGGCCTTCAGCGTGCTTTTACAAAGAAAAAAAGTTTTTCAGTGTAAGCTAAGAGCAGTCAGTGTCCTTCAAGCAGGTGTCAGGCCTTCAGAGTGTGCTCTGCCAACCTCAGCAAGTGTGCTTTGCCACTCATATCTGGTGTCTGTATAGCGTGCTTTTACAAAGAAAAAAAGTTTTTCAGTGTAAGCTAATAGCAGTCAGTGTCCTTCAAGCGGGTGTCAGGCCTTCAGCGTGTGCTCTGCCAACCTCAGCAACTGTACTTTGCCACTCATATCTGGTGTCTGTATAGCGTGCTTTTACAAAGAAAAAAAGTTTTTCAGTGTAAGCTAATAGCAGTCAGTGTCCTTCAAGCGGGTGTCAGGCCTTCAGCGTGTGCTCTACCAACCTCAGCAAGTGTACTTTGCCACTCATATCTGGTGTCTGTATAGCGTGCTTTTACAAAGAAAAACGTTTTTCAGTGTAAGATAATAGCAGAGAGTGTCCTTAAAGCGGGTGTCAGGCGTTCAGCGTGTGCTCTGCCAACCTCAGCAAGTGTCATTTACCACTCATATCTGGTGTCTGTATAGCGTGCTTTTCGAAAGAAAAAAGTTTTTCAGTGTAAGCTAATAGCAGTCAGTGTCCTTCAAGCGGGTGTCAGGCCTTCAGCGTGTGCTCTGCCAACCTCAGCAAGTGTGCTTAGCCACTCATATCTGGTGTCTGTATAGCGTGCTTTTACAAAGAAAAAAAGTTTTTCAGTGTAAGATAATAGCAGTCAGTGTCCTTAAAGCGGGTGTCAGGCGTTCAGCGTGTGCTCTGCCAACCTCAGCAACTGTAATTTGCCACTCATATCTGGTGTCTGTATAGCGTGCTTTTACAAAGAAAAAAAGTTTTTCAGTGTAAGCTAATAGCAGTCAGTGTCCTTTAAGCGGGTGTCAGGCCTTCAGCGTGTGCTCTGCCAAACTCAGCAAGTGTACTTTGCCACTCATATCTGGTGTCTGTATAGCGTGCTTTTACAAAGAAAAAAGTTTTTCAGTGTAAGCTAATAGCAGTCAGTGTCCTTCAAGCGGGTGTCAGGCCTTCAGCGTGTGCTCTGCCAAACTCAGCAAGTGTACTTTGCCACTCATATCTGGTGTCTGTATAGCGTGCTTTTACAAAGAAAAAAAGTTTTTCAGTGTAAGCTAATAGCAGTCAGTGTCCTTTAAGCGGGTGTCAGGCCTTCAGCGTGTGCTCTGCCAAACTCAGCAAGTGTACTTTGCCACTCATATCTGGTGTCTGTATAGCGTGCTTTTACAAAGAAAAAAAGTTTTTCAGTGTAAGATAATAGCAGTCAGTGACCTTAAAGCGGGTGTCAGGCGTTCAGCGTGTGCTCTGCCAACCTCAGCAATTTCATTTGCCACTCATATCTGGTGTCTGTATAGCGTGCTTTTACAAAGAAAAAAAGTTTTTCAGTGTAAGCTAATAGCAGTCAGTGTCCTTTAAGCGGGTGTCAGGCCTTCAGCGTGTGCTCTGCCAAACTCAGCAAGTGTACTTTGCCACTCATATCTGGTGTCTGTATAGCGTGCTTTTACAAAGAAAAAAGTTTTTCAGTGTAAGCTAAGAGCAGTCAGTGTCCTTCAAGCAGGTGTCAGGCCTTCAGAGTGTGCTCTGCCAACCTCAGCAAGTGTGCTTTGCCACTCATATCTGGTGTCTGTATAGCGTGCTTTTACAAAGAAAAAAAGTTTTTCAGTGTAAGCTAATAGCAGTCAGTGTCCTTCAAGCGGGTGTCAGGCCTTCAGCGTGTGCTCTGCCAACCTCAGCAAGTGTACTTTGCCGCTCATATCTGGTTTCTGTATAGCGTGCTTTTACATAGAAAAAAAGTTTTTCAGTGTAAGCTAATAGCAGTCAGTGTCCTTCAAGCGGGTGTCAGGCCTTCAGCGTGTGCTCTGCCAACCTCAGCAAGTGTACTTTGCCACTCATATCTGGTGTCTGTATAGCGTGCTTTTACAAAGAAAAACGTTTTTCAGTGTAAGATAATAGCAGAGAGTGTCCTTAAAGCGGGTGTCAGGCGTTCAGCGTGTGCTCTGCCAACCTCAGCAAGTGTCATTTACCACTCATATCTGGTGTCTGTATAGCGTGCTTTTACAAAGAAAAAAGTTTTTCAGTGTAAGCTAATAGCAGTCAGTGTCCTTAAAGTGGGTGTCAGGCCTTCAGCGTGCTTTTACAAAGAAAAAAAGTTTTTCAGTGTAAGCTAATAGCAGTCAGTGTCCTTCAAGCGGGTGTCAGGCCTTCAGCGTGTGCTCTGCCAACCTCAGCAAGTGTGCTTTGCCACTCATATCTGGTGTCTGTATAGCGTGCTTTTACAAAGAAAAAAAGTTTTTCAGTGTAAGATAATAGCAGTCAGTGTCCTTAAAGCGGGTGTCAGGCGTTCAGCGTGTGCTCTGCCAACCTCAGCAACTGTAATTTGCCACTCATATCTGGTGTCTGTATAGCGTGCTTTTACAAAGAAATAAAGTTTTTCAGTGTAAGCTAATAGCAGTCAGTGTCCTTAAAGCGGGTGTCAGGCCTTCAGCGTGTGCTCTGCCAACCTTAGCAACTGTAATTTGCCATTCATATCTGGTGTCTGTATAGCGTGCTTTTACAAAGAAAAAAAGTTTTTCAGTGTAAGCTAATAGCAGTCAGTGTCCTTTAAGCGGGTGTCAGGCCTTCAGCGTGTGCTCTGCCAACCTCAGCAAGTGTACTTTGCCACTCATATCTGGTGTCTGTATAGCGTGCTTTTACAAAGAAAAAAGTTTTTCAGTGTAAGCTAATAGCAGTCAGTGTCCTTCAAGCTGGTGTCAGGCCTTCAGCGTGTGCTCTGCCAAACTCAGCAAGTGTACTTTGCCACTCATATCTGGTGTCTGTATAGCGTGCTTTTACAAAGAAAAAAAGTTTTTCAGTGTAAGATAATAGCAGTCAGTGTCCTTAAAGCGGGTGTCAGGCGTTCAGCGTGTGCTCTGCCAACCTCAGCAAGTGTCATTTGCCACTCATATCTGGTGTCTGTATAGCGTGCTTTTACAAAGAAAAAAAGTTTTTCAGTTTAGGCTAATAGCAGTCAGTGTCCTTAAAGCGGGTGTCAGGCCTTCAGCGTGCTTTTACAAAGAAAAAAAGTTTTTCAGTGTAAGCTAAGAGCAGTCAGTGTCCTTCAAGCAGGTGTCAGGCCTTCAGAGTGTGCTCTGCCAACCTCAGCAAGTGTGCTTTGCCACTCATATCTGGTGTCTGTATAGCGTGCTTTTACAAAGAAAAAAAGTTTTTCAATGTAAGATAATAGCAGTCAGTGTCCTTAAAGCGGGTGTCAGGCGTTCAGCGTTTGCTCTGCCAACCTCAGCAAGTGTCATTTGCCACTCATATCTGGTGTCTGTATAGCGTGCTTTTACAAAGAAAAAAAGTTTTTCAGTGTAAGCTAAGAGCAGTCAGTGTCCTTCAAGCAGGTGTCAGGCCTTCAGCGTGTGCTCTGACAACCTCAGCAAGTGTGCTTTGCCACTCATATCTGGTGTCTGTATAGCGTGATTTTACAAAGAAAAAAAGTTTTTCAGTGTAAGCTAATAGCAGTCAGTGTCCTTAAAGCCGGTGTTAGGCGTTCAGCGTGTGCTCTGCCAACCTCAGCAAGTGTAATTTGCCACTCATATCTGGTGTCTGTATAGCGTGCTTTTACAAAGAAAAAAAGTTTTTCAGTGTAAGCTAATAGCAGTCAGTGTCCTTCAAGCGGGTGTCAGGCCTTCAGCGTGTGCTCTGCCAACCTCAGCAAGTGTACTTTGCCACTCATATCTGGTGTCTGTATAGCGTGCTTTTACAAAGAAAAAAAGTTTTTCAGTGTAAGCTAATAGCAGTCAGTGTCCTTCAAGCGGGTGTCAGGCCTTCAGCGTGTGCTCTGCCAACCTCAGCAACTGTACTTTGCCACTCATATCTGGTGTCTGTATAGCGTGCTTTTACAAAGAAAAAAAGTTTTTCAGTGTAAGCTAATAGCAGTCAGTGTCCTTAAAGTTGGTGTCAGGCCTTCAGCGTGCTTTTACAAAGAAAAAAAGTTTTTCAGTGTAAGCTAAGAGCAGTCAGTGTCCTTCAAGCAGGTGTCAGGCCTTCAGAGTGTGCTCTGCCAACCTCAGCAAGTGTGCTTTGCCACTCATATCTGGTGTCTGTATAGCGTGCTTTTACAAAGAAAAAAAGTTTTTCAGTGTAAGCTAATAGCAGTCAGTGTCCTTCAAGCGGGTGTCAGGCCTTCAGCGTGTGCTCTGCCAACCTCAGCAAGTGTACTTTGCCACTCATATCTGGTGTCTGTATAGCGTGCTTTTACAAAGAAAAACTTTTTCAGTGTAAGATAATAGCAGAGAGTGTCCTTAAAGCGGGTGTCAGGCGTTCAGCGTGTGCTCTGCCAACCTCAGCAAGTGTCATTTACCACTCATATCTGGTGTCTGTATAGCGTGCTTTTACAAAGAAAAAAGTTTTTCAGTGTAAGCTAATAGCAGTCAGTGTCCTTAAAGTGGGTGTCAGGCCTTCAGCGTGTGCTCTGCCAACCTCAGCAAGTGTGCTTTGCCACTCATATCTGGTGTCTGTATAGCGTGCTTTTACAAAGAAAAAACGTTTTTCAGTGTAAGATAATAGCAGTCAGTGTCCTTAAAGCGGGTGTCAGGCGTTCAGCGTGTGCTCTGCCAACCTCAGCAACTGTAATTTGCCACTCATATCTGGTGTCTGTATAGCGTGCTTTTACAAAGAAATAAAGTTTTTCAGTGTAAGCTAATAGCAGTCAGTGTCCTTAAAGCGGGTGTCAGGCCTTCAGCGTGTGCTCTGCCAACCTTAGCAACTGTAATTTGCCATTCATATCTGGTGTCTGTATAGCGTGCTTTTACAAAGAAAAAAAGTTTTTCAGTGTAAGCTAATAGCAGTCAGTGTCCTTTAAGCGGGTGTCAGGCCTTCAGCGTGTGCTCTGCCAACCTCAGCAAGTGTACTTTGCCACTCATATCATGTGTCTGTATAGCGTGCTTTTACAAAGAAAAAAGTTTTTCAGTGTAAGCTAATAGCAGTCAGTGTCCTTCAAGCGGGTGTCAGGCCTTCAGCGTGTGCTCTGCCAAACTCAGCAAGTGTACTTTGCCACTCATATCTGGTGTCTGTATAGCGTGCTTTTACAAAGAAAAAAAGTTTTTCAGTGTAAGATAATAGCAGTCAGTGTCCTTAAAGCGGGTGTCAGGCGTTCAGCGTGTGCTCTGCCAACCTCAGCAAGTGTCATTTGCCACTCATATCTGGTGTCTGTATAGCGTGCTTTTACAAAGAAAAAAAGTTTTTCAGTTTAGGCTAATAGCAGTCAGTGTCCTTAAAGCGGGTGTCAGGCCTTCAGCGTGCTTTTACAAAGAAAAAAAGTTTTTCAGTGTAAGCTAAGAGCAGTCAGTGTCCTTCAAGCAGGTGTCAGGCCTTCAGAGTGTGCTCTGCCAACCTCAGCAAGTGTGCTTTGCCACTCATATCTGGTGTCTGTATAGCGTGCTTTTACAAAGAAAAAAAGTTTTTCAATGTAAGATAATAGCAGTCAGTGTCCTTAAAGCGGGTGTCAGGCGTTCAGCGTTTGCTCTGCCAACCTCAGCAAGTGTCATTTGCCACTCATATCTGGTGTCTGTATAGCGTGCTTTTACAAAGAAAAAAAGTTTTTCAGTGTAAGCTAAGAGCAGTCAGTGTCCTTCAAGCAGGTGTCAGGCCTTCAGCGTGTGCTCTGACAACCTCAGCAAGTGTGCTTTGCCACTCATATCTGGTGTCTGTATAGCGTGATTTTACAAAGAAAAAAAGTTTTTCAGTGTAAGCTAATAGCAGTCAGTGTCCTTAAAGCCGGTGTTAGGCGTTCAGCGTGTGCTCTGCCAACCTCAGCAAGTGTAATTTGCCACTCATATCTGGTGTCTGTATAGCGTGCTTTTACAAAGAAAAAAAGTTTTTCAGTGTAAGCTAATAGCAGTCAGTGTCCTTCAAGCGGGTGTCAGGCCTTCAGCGTGTGCTCTGCCAACCTCAGCAAGTGTACTTTGCCACTCATATCTGGTGTCTGTATAGCGTGCTTTTACAAAGAAAAAAAGTTTTTCAGTGTAAGCTAATAGCAGTCAGTGTCCTTCAAGCGGGTGTCAGGCCTTCAGCGTGTGCTCTGCCAACCTCAGCAACTGTACTTTGCCACTCATATCTGGTGTCTGTATAGCGTGCTTTTACAAAGAAAAAAAGTTTTTCAGTGTAAGCTAATAGCAGTCAGTGTCCTTAAAGTTGGTGTCAGGCCTTCAGCGTGCTTTTACAAAGAAAAAAAGTTTTTCAGTGTAAGCTAAGAGCAGTCAGTGTCCTTCAAGCAGGTGTCAGGCCTTCAGAGTGTGCTCTGCCAGCCTCAGCAAGTGTGCTTTGCCACTCATATCTGGTGTCTGTATAGCGTGCTTTTACAAAGAAAAAAAGTTTTTCAGTGTCAGCTAATAGCAGTCAGTGTCCTTCAAGCGGGTGTCAGGCCTTCAGCGTGTGCTCTGCCAACCTCAGCAACTGTACTTTGCCACTCATATCTGGTGTCTGTATAGCGTGCTTTTACAAAGAAAAAAAGTTTTTCAGTGTAAGCTAATAGCAGTCAGTGTCCTTCAAGCGGGTGTTAGGCCTTCAGCGTGTGCTCTGCCAACCTCAGCAACTGTACTTTGCCACTCATATCTGGTGTCTGTATAGCGTGCTTTTACAAAGAAAAAAGTTTTTCAGTGTAAGCTAATAGCAGTCAGTGTCCTTAAAGTGGGTGTCAGGCCTTCAGCGTGCTTTTACAAAGAAAAAAAGTTTTTCAGTGTAAGCTAAGAGCAGTCAGTGTCCTTCAAGCAGGTGTCAGGCCTTCAGAGTGTGCTCTGCCAACCTCAGCAAGTGTACTTTGCCACTCATATCTGGTGTCTGTATAGCGTGCTTTTACAAAGATAAAAAGTTTTTCAGTGTAAGCTAAGAGCAGTCAGTGTCCTTCAAGCAGGTGTCAGGCCTTCAGCGTGTGCTCTGCCAACCTCAGCAAGTGTGCTTTGCCACTCATATCTGGTGTCTGTATAGCGTGATTTTACAAAGAAAAAAAGTTTTTCAGTGTAAGCTAATAGCAGTCAGTGTCCTTAAAGCGGGTGTCAGGCGTTAAGCGTGTGCTCTGCCAACCTCAGCAAGTGTCATTTGCCACTCATATCTGGTGTCTGTATAGCGTGCTTTTACAAAGAAAAAAAGTTTTTCAGTGTAAGCTAATAGCAGTTAGTGTCCTTCAAGCGGGTGTCAGGCCTTCAGCGTGTGCTCTGCCAACCTCAGCAAGTGTACTTTGCCACTCATATCTGGTGTCTGTATAGCGTGCTTTTACAAAGAAAAAAAGTTTTTCAGTGTAAGCTAATAGCAGTCAGTGTCCTTCAAGCAAGTGTCAGGCCTTCAGCGTGTGCTCTGCCAACCTCAGCAACTGTAATTTGCCATTCATATCTGGTGTCTGTTGTCAGGATCGGGACAGGGATCCAACACGCAGAGTACAAAGAGTGGAAAGGTACGTATACCGGGCCTTAGAATGGCCGGACTAACGTACCGAGAGTAAAGAATAGTCAGAGACAAGCCGAGGTCGAGGGAACGAGAAGACAGATAAGCGAGAGACAAGCCGGGTCAAGGGATAACAGAGAAACAGGGAAGTACAACGAGCCGAGTCAAAACCAAAAGAGCAAACTAGAATACCAGAGCACTGAGTGACTAGACAAGCTAGAACCACGACAGGGCAATGAGCTGAAGTAAGGAGTAAGCTTAAATACCCTGGCTCTGGATGGAAATCACGCCTCTGACAAGTACCGATTGGATATCGGACACTTGAGTGACAGATTGCTCGTGCTAGCGTCATGACGTCACGTATTGAGCGTCCTGCTAGAAAAGGACGTGGATTCCTCGCGGCCGGTGTTTAAGTGACTGGATGAACCGCGAGGAACGGAGGAAACAGCTCGCCTGGACGGATACACCACCAAGTCTCTACCTCCCTTAGAGGTAGAGGCCTCAGGTACCCTGACAGTACCCCCCCTCTCAGATACGCCCACCGGGCGGAATGAACCGGGGCGAGATGGGAAGCGGAGGTGAAATGCTCTGCGAAGGCGAGAAGCATGGACGTCCTCCTGAGGTACCCAACTCCTCTCCTCAGGACCATATCCCCTCCAGTTGACCAGATATTGCAATTTTCCCCTTGAAATTCTGGAGTCAATGATGGAGCTGACCTCGTACTCCTCCCGACCCTCCACCTGAACAGGACGAGGCGAGGGGACCTTAGAGGAGAATTTGTTGCAAATGAGGGGTTTCAACAAGGAGACATGAAAAGAGTTAGGAATGCGTAAGGCAGGTGGCAGAGCAAGGCGATACGCAACCGGATTGATACGAGTGAGAACCCTGTAAGGGCCTATGTAGCGAGGAGCAAATTTCATGGACGGAACTTTTAGGCGAATATTCTTAGTACTCAACCATACCCTATCCCCAGGAACAAAAACAGGAGCCGCTCTTCTATGTTTGTCAGCGTGTTTCTTGAACAGCGAGGAACTATGTAATAGAATTTGTCGAGTCTGATCCCATAATTTCTTCAGGTTGGCGACATGATCATCAACCGACGGTATCCCCTGAGAAGAGGAAACCGAAGGAAAAATCGAAGGATGAAAGCCATAGTTCATGAAGAAAGGGCTAGAGCGAGTTGAATCGCAAACAAGGTTATTGTGTGCGAACTCCGCCCAAGGAATCAGACCGACCCAATCGTCCTGGTGTTCGGAAACAAAGCAACGCAGATACTGTTCGATCTTTTGATTAGTACGTTCAGCAGCTCCGTTAGACTGAGGGTGATAGGCAGAGGAAAAGTTCAATTTGATGCCCATTTGAGAACAAAAGGATCTCCAGAAACGTGAGACAAATTGAGAACCTCTATCAGAAACAATCTCTGAAGGAATCCCATGTAGACGAAAAACTTCTCTCGCAAAAATCTCCGCCAATTCAGGAGAAGTCGGAAGTTTAGGTAATGGCACGAAATGGGCCATCTTAGTAAATCTATCCACCACCGTGAGAATAACAGTCTGTCTTTTGGAAGCAGACAAATCAACGATAAAGTCTATGGACAAACAGGACCAAGGTTTCTCAGGAATGTCCAAGGGGTGTAACAGGCCACATGGGGATGCATGAGGTAGTTTAGTCTTGGCACAAGTCTCACAAGCTGCGACGAACTCCTCAATATCCTTTCGAAGTGAAGACCACCAGAAATCCTTGGATATCAGAGAGTATGTCTTGCGAATACCAGGATGGCCAGCTATTTTACTTTCATGAAAACATTGTAAGAGCTCCAGTTGAAGTTCAGGAGGAACAAAGTTTCTTCCCTCAGGAGTGTTTCCGGGAGCTAGATGTTGTGACTTCAAGATTTGGTCAAGTAGCGGAGAATGAATTTTGAGACTGGTATTAGCAATAATATTGCATTTGGGTACAATGGAAGACAAAAGTGGTTCAACTGAAGCAGAGGGTTCATATTGGCGAGATAGCGCATCGGCTTTAGAATTCTTTGACCCAGGTCTGTAAGTCAGAACGTAATTGAAATGGGTAAGAAACAACGACCAACGAGCCTGCCTGGAGGACAGACGCTTGGCCTCTCCGATATAGGACAAGTTTTTGTGGTCTGTCAGGATGGTAACAGGATGTAATGTACCTTCCAATAAATGTCTCCATTCTTTCAAAGCCTTGATAACCGCTAGTAATTCTCTGTCACCAATGTCATACCTGCTTTCAGTACCGGTCAATTTTTTAGAGAAAAATCCACATGGATGTAATGGTTTATCAATACCCAACCTTTGAGATAGAACAGCACCTAAACCAGTCTCTGATGCGTCTACCTCGAGCAAAAAAGGCAGAGAAGTGTCAGGGTGAACTAAAATTGGAGCGGAAGCGAAAAGCTCCTTGAGAGTCTTGAACGCAAGGAGAGCTTCAGTAGTCCAATTCTTAGTGTCAGCCCCCTGTTTGGTCATGTTAGTGATAGGTGCAATAATGGAAGAATAGCCCTTAATAAAGCGCCTATAATAATTGGAAAAATCAATAAATCTCTGTATGGCTTTAAGACCTGTGGGTAAAGGCCACTCTAGAATGGATTGGAGCTTATCCGGATCCATCTTAAATCCCTCCCCAGAGATCACATAGCCGAGAAAGGTTACCTGGGTTTGATCAAAGCTACATTTCTCCAACTTGCAGTACAAGCCATGCTGGAGAAGCTTGTGCAAAACCCTCCTGACTTGCTTGTGATGAATCTCAATGTCACTAGAATGAATGAGTATATCATCTAGGTATACAATGACGCACTCTTGCTGAAATTCCCTAAGAACCTCATTAATCAGATCTTGGAATACCGCTGGCGCATTGCATAACCCAAAAGGCATGACAGTATATTCATAGTGGCCATATCGAGTATTGAATGCCGTCATCCACTCATGTCCCTGCTGGATTCTCACCAAGTTATATGCCCCTCTGAGGTCTAACTTGGTGAAAATTGTAGAGCCCTTCAAACGATCGAAGAGTTCGGTGATCAAGGGAATCGGGTAGGCATTTTTAATGGTTATCTTATTCAAGCCTCGATAATCAATACAAGGTCTCAAAGAACCATCTTTCTTTTTAACAAAAAAAAATCCAGCCCCGGCAGGGGAGGAGGACCTCCTGATGAATCCCTTGTCTAAATTCTCGTGAATATATTCCTCTAGGACTGAGTTCTCCTTTATAGATAATGGGTATACATGACCTCTGGGAGGCATGGTACCAGGGAGTAGGTTAATTTTGCAATCAAAGGACCTGTGTGGGGGTAAGGTATCGGCTTTCTTTTTGTCAAATACTGCCTTTAAATCTAGATACTGAGGCGGAATTTGTGTCTCTGTAGGATTGTCAGAGGTATTCGATGTATTAGTTAATCCAAGAGGTAAGACCTTCCGCAAGCATTTTTCTTGACAATTCTCTCCCCACGAAACTATCTCCCCTGATTCCCAATTAATAATAGGGTTGTGTCTCCTCAGCCAGGAGTACCCCAGGACTATGGGAATAGACGGAGAAGAAATGAGCATTAAGGATATATCCTCTTTATGCAGGATGCCAACAGTCAAGTTAATCGGTATGGTCTCATGGAAAATAACAGGCTCAAGTAACGGTCTACCATCGATGGCCTCGACAGCCAGAGGTGTCTCTTTTAACTGGGATGGAATAGCATGCTTGGCAGCAAAACCCTGATCTATAAAGCTCTCAGCAGCTCCAGAATCGATTAGTGCCATAGTCTTAACTACTCCCTTCTCCCACTTTAAAGAAACGGGTAACACAAGCCTGAGCTCCTTGTAGTTGTGAATAGAGGACAAAGTAGAAACACCCAAGGCCTGTCCTCTAGAGGAACTTAGGTGCGAGCGTTTCCCGAACGATTGGGACAATTTAGGCGTAAATGACCCCTGACTCCACAATACATACATAAACCCTCCCTTCTCCTGTACTGTCTCTCCCTTTCAGTGAGATGAGTACTGCCTATCTGCATAGGTTCAGGAATACGTAAGTCTTCGAACTCAGAGATTTGAAAGGTAGGCGCTAGTTTAAAGGAGGGTCTACGGGTCCTATCTCGAGTGTTCTGCCTCTCTCTTAAGCGTTCATCAATACGAGATATAAAAGAAATTAAATCCTCCAAATTTTCAGGGAGTTCTCTAGTAGCGACCTCGTCAAGAATTACATCTGATAACCCATTCAGAAACACATCTATATAAGCCTGTTCGTTCCACTTAACTTCTGCCGCCAAGGATCTGAACTCTAGTGCATAATCCACAAGTGTTCGATTGTCCTGTTTAAGGCGCAACATTAATCTAGCTGCATTGACCTTTCTGCCAGGAGGGTCAAAAGTTCTTCTAAACGCAGCTACAAAGGCATTATAATTATAGACTAGTGGATTATCATTCTCCCATAAAGGATTGGCCCATCTCAAAGCTTTTTCAATGAGCAGAGTAATAATAAATCCAACCTTTGCTCTATCTGTAGGATAAGAGCGGGGTTGTAATTCGAAATGGATGCTAATCTGGTTTAGAAAGCCACGACACTTCTCCGGTGACCCGCCATAACGTACTGGTGGGGTAATACGGGAAGAAGCACCTACAGTGGCTACCTCTAGACCTGAGACTGCAGGAGAGATAGAAGGAGTACGTGTCTCCTCAGGTGGATTACTAGCACGAGACAAAAGTGCCTGTAGTGCCAAAGCCATCTGATCCATCCTATGTTCCATGGCGTCAAACCTGGGATCCGAAGAACCAAGCTGACTGTTTGTACCTGCAGGATCCATTGGCCCTGTCGTAATGTCAGGATCGGGACAGGGATCCAACACGCAGAGTACAAAGAGTGGAAAGGTACGTATACCGGGCCTTAGAATGGCCGGACTAACGTACCGAGAGTAAAGAATAGTCAGAGACAAGCCGAGGTCGAGGGAACGAGAAGACAGATAAGCGAGAGACAAGCCGGGTCAAGGGATAACAGAGAAACAGGGAAGTACAACGAGCCGAGTCAAAACCAAAAGAGCAAACTAGAATACCAGAGCACTGAGTGACTAGACAAGCTAGAACCACGACAGGGCAATGAGCTGAAGTAAGGAGTAAGCTTAAATACCCTGGCTCTGGATGGAAATCACGCCTCTGACAAGTACCGATTGGATATCGGACACTTGAGTGACAGATTGCTCGTGCTAGCGTCATGACGTCACGTATTGAGCGTCCTGCTAGAAAAGGACGTGGATTCCTCGCGGCCGGTGTTTAAGTGACTGGATGAACCGCGAGGAACGGAGGAAACAGCTCGCCTGGACGGATACACCACCAAGTCTCTACCTCCCTTAGAGGTAGAGGCCTCAGGTACCCTGACATCTGTATAGCGTTCTTTTACATAGAAAAAAAGTTTTTCAGTGTAAGCTAATAGCAGTCAGTGTCCTTCAAGCGGGTGTCAGGCCTTCAGCGTGTGCTCTGCCAACCTCAGCAAGTGTACTTTGCCACTCATATCTGGTGTCTGTATAGCGTGCTTTTACAAAGAAAAAAGTTTTTAAGTGTAAGCTAATAGCAGTCAGTGTCCTTAAAGTGGGTGTCAGGCCTTCAGCGTGCTTTTACAAAGAAAAAAAGTTTTTCAGTGTAAGCTAATAGCAGTCAGTGTCCTTCAAGCGGGTGTCAGGCCTTCAGCGTGTGCTCTGCCAACCTCAGCAAGTGTACTTTGCCACTCATATCTGGTGTCTGTATAGCGTGCTTTTACAAAGAAAAAAGTTTTTCAGTGTAAGCTAATAGCAGTCAGTGTCCTTCAAGCGGGTGTCAGGCCTTCAGCGTGTGCTCTGTCAAACTCAGCAAGTGTACTTTGCCACTCATATCTGGTGTCTGTATAGCGTGCTTTTACAAAGAAAAAAAGTTTTTCAGTGTAAGCTAATAGCAGTCAGTGTCCTTCAAGCAAGTGTCAGGCCTTCAGCGTGTGCTCTGCCAACCTCAGCAACTGTAATTTGCCATTCATATCTGGTGTCTGTATAGCGTGTTTTTACATAGAAAAAAAGTTTCTCAATGTAAGCTAATAGCAGTCAGTGTCCTTAAAGTGGGTGTCAGGCCTTAAGCGTGCTTTTACAAAGAAAACAAGTTTTTCAGTGTAAGCTAATAGCAGTCAGTGTCCTTCAATCGGGTGTCAGGCCTTCAGCGTGTGCTCTGCCAACCTCAGCAACTGTAATTTGCCATTCATATCTGGTGTCTGTATAGCGTGCTTTTACAAAGAAAAAACGTTTTTCAGTGTAAGCTAATAGCAGTCAGTGTCCTTAAAGCGGGTGTCAGGCCTTCAGCGTGCTTTTACAAAGAAAAAAAGTTTTTCAGTGTAAGCTAAGAGCAGTCAGTGTCCTTCAAGCAGGTGTCAGGCCTTCAGAGTGTGCTCTGCCAACCTCAGCAAGTGTGCTTTGCCACTCATATCTGGTGTCTGTATAGCGTGCTTTTACAAAGAAAAAAAGTTTTTCAGTGTAAGCTAATAGCAGTTAGTGTCCTTCAAGCGGGTGTCAGGCCTTCAGCGTGTGCTCTGCCAACCTCAGCAAGTGTACTTTGCCACTCATATCTGGTGTCTGTATAGCGTGCTTTTACAAAGAAAAAAAGTTTTTCAGTGTAAGCTAATAGCAGTCAGTGTCCTTCAAGCAAGTGTCAGGCCTTCAGCGTGTGCTCTGCCAACCTCAGCAACTGTAATTTGCCATTCATATCTGGTGTCTGTATAGCGTGCTTTTACAAAGAAAAAAGTTTTTAAGTGTAAGCTAATAGCAGTCAGTGTCCTTAAAGTGGGTGTCAGGCCTTCAGCGTGCTTTTACAAAGAAAAAAAGTTTTTCAGTGTAAGCTAATAGCAGTTAGTGTCCTTCAAGCGGGTGTCAGGCCTTCAGCGTGTGCTCTGCCAACCTCAGCAAGTGTACTTTGCCACTCATATCTGGTGTCTGTATAGCGTGCTTTTACAAAGAAAAAAAGTTTTTCAGTGTAAGCTAATAGCAGTCAGTGTCCTTCAAGCAAGTGTCAGGCCTTCAGCGTGTGCTCTGCCAACCTCAGCAACTGTAATTTGCCATTCATATCTGGTGTCTGTATAGCGTGCTTTTACAAAGAAAAAAGTTTTTAAGTGTAAGCTAATAGCAGTCAGTGTCCTTAAAGTGGGTGTCAGGCCTTCAGCGTGCTTTTACAAAGAAAAAAAGTTTTTCAGTGTAAGCTAATAGCAGTCAGTGTCCTTCAAGCGGGTGTCAGGCCTTCAGCGTGTGCTCTGCCAACCTCAGCAAGTGTACTTTGCCACTCATATCTGGTGTCTGTATAGCGTGCTTTTACAAAGAAAAAAGTTTTTCAGTGTAAGCTAATAGCAGTCAGTGTCCTTCAAGCGGGTGTCAGGCCTTCAGCGTGTGCTCTGCCAACCTCAGCAAGTGTACTTTGCCACTCATATCTGGTGTCTGTATAGCGTGCTTTTACAAAGAAAAAAAGTTTTTCAGTGTAAGCTAATAGCAGTCAGTGTCCTTCAAGCAAGTGTCAGGCCTTCAGCGTGTGCTCTGCCAACCTCAGCAACTGTAATTTGCCATTCATATCTGGTGTCTGTATAGCGTGCTTTTACATAGAAAAAAAGTTTCTCAATGTAAGCTAATAGCAGTCAGTGTCCTTAAAGTGGGTGTCAGGCCTTAAGCGTGCTTTTACAAAGAAAACAAGTTTTTCAGTGTAAGCTAATAGCAGTCAGTGTCCTTCAATCGGGTGTCAGGCCTTTAGCGTGTGCTCTGCCAACCTCAGCAACTGTAATTTGCCATTCATATCTGGTGTCTGTATAGCGTGCTTTTACAAAGAAAAAACGTTTTTCAGTGTAAGCTAATAGCAGTCAGTGTCCTTAAAGCGGGTGTCAGGCCTTCAGCGTGCTTTTACAAAGAAAAAAAGTTTTTCAGTGTAAGCTAAGAGCAGTCAGTGTCCTTCAAGCACGTGTCAGGCCTTCAGAGTGTGCTCTGCCAACCTCAGCAAGTGTGCTTTGCCACTCATATCTGGTGTCTGTATAGCGTGCTTTTACAAAGAAAAAAAGTTTTTCAATGTAAGATAATAGCAGTCAGTGTCCTTAAAGCGGGTGTCAGGCGTTCAGCGTGTGCTCTGCCAACCTCAGCAAGTGTCATTTACCACTCATATCTGGTGTCTGTATAGCGTGCTTTTACAAAGGATAAAAAGTTTTTCAGTGTAAGCTAAGAGCAGTCAGTGTCCTTCAAGCAGGTGTCAGGCCTTCAGCGTGTGCTCTGCCAACCTCAGCAAGTGTGCTTTGCCACTCATATCTGGTGTCTGTATAGCGTGCTTTTAAAAAGAAAAAAAGTTTTTCAGTGTAAGCTAATAGCAGTCAGTGTCCTTAAAGCGGGTGTCAGGCGTTCAGCGTGTGCTCTGCCAACCTCAGCAAGTGTAATTTGCCACTCATATCTGGTGTCTGTATAGCGTGCTTTTACAAAGAAAAAAAAGTTTTTCAGTGTAAGCTAATAGCAGTCAGTGTCCTTCAAGCGGGTGTCAGGCCTTCAGCGTGTGCTCTGCCAACCTCAGCAAGTGTACTTTGCCACTCATATCTGGTGTCTGTATAGCGTGCTTTTACAAAGAAAAAAAGTTTTTCAGTGTAAGCTAATAGCAGTCAGTGTCCTTCAAGCGGGTGTCAGGCCTTCAGTGTGTGCTCTGCCAACCTCAGCAACTGTAATTTGCCATTAATATCTGGTGTCTGTATAGCGTGCTTTTACAAAGAAAAAAAGTTTTTCAGTGTAAGCTAATAGCAGTCAGTGTCCTTCAAGCGGGTGTCAGGCCTTCAGCGGGTTGCTCTGCCAACCTCAGCAAGTGTACTTTGCCGCTCATATCTGTTGTCTGTATAGCGTGCTTTTACATAGAAAAAAAGTTTTTCAGTGTAAGCTAATAGCAGTCAGTGTCCTTCAAGCGGGTGTCAGGCCTTCAGCGTGTGCTCTGCCAAC
The DNA here is from genome assembly GCF_036172605.1 of Pelobates fuscus. Taxonomy (NCBI): domain Eukaryota; kingdom Metazoa; phylum Chordata; class Amphibia; order Anura; family Pelobatidae; genus Pelobates; species Pelobates fuscus. Next base: position 140,637,799 of record NC_086319.1, read on the forward strand.
CTCAGCAAATGTACTTTGCCACTCATATCTGGTGTCTGTATAGCGTGCTTTTACAAAGAAAAAAAGTTTTTCAGTGTAAGATAATAGCAGTCAGTGTCCTTAAAGCGGGTGTCAGGCGTTCAGCGTGTGCTCTGCCAACCTCAGCAAGTGTCATTTGCCACTCATATCTGGTGTCTGTATAGCGTGCTTTTACAAAGAAAAAAAGTTTTTCAGTGTAGGCTAATAGCAGTCAGTGTCCTTAAAGTGGGTGTCAGGCCTTCAGCGTGCTTTTACAAAGAAAAAAAGTTTTTCAGTGTAAGCTAAGAGCAGTCAGTGTCCTTCAAGCAGGTGTCAGGCCTTCAGAGTGTGCTCTGCCAACCTCAGCAAGTGTGCTTTGCCACTCATATCTGGTGTCTGTATAGCGTGCTTTTACAAAGAAAAAAAGTTTTTCAATGTAAGATAATAGCAGTCAGTGTCCTTAAAGCGGGTGTCAGGCGTTCAACGTTTGCTCTGCCAACCTCAGCAAGTGTCATTTGCCACTCATATCTGGTGTCTGTATAGCGTGCTTTTACAAAGAAAAAATGTTTTTCAGTGTAAGCTAATAGCAGTCAGTGTCCTTAAAGCGGGTGTCAGGCCATCAGCGTGTGCTCTGCCAACCTCAGCAAGTCTACTTTGCCACTCATATCTGGTGTCTGTATAGCGTGCTTTTACAAAGAAAATTTTTTTTTCAGTGTAAGCTAATAGCAGTCAGTGTCCTTCAAGCGGGTGTCAGGCCTTCAGCGTGTGCTCTGCCAACCTCAGCAAATGTACTTTGCCACTCATATCTGGTGTCTGTATAGCGTGCTTTTACAAAGAAAAAAAGTTTTTCAGTGTAAGCTAATAGCAGTCAGTGTTCTTCAAGCGGGTGTCAGGCCTTCAGCGTGTGTTCTGCAAACCTCAGCAAGTGTGCTTTGCCACTCATATCTGGTGTCTGTATAGCGTGCTTTTACAAAGAAAAAAAGTTTTTCAGTGTAAACTAATAGCAGTTAGTGTCCTTAAAGCGGGTGTCAGGCCTTCAGCGTTTGCTCTGCCAACCTCAGCAAGTGTAATTTGCCATTCATATCTGGTGTCTGTATAGCGTGCTTTTACAAAGAAAAAAGTTTTTCAGTGTAAGATAATAGCAGTCAGTGTCCTTAAAGCGGGTGTCAGGCCTTCAGCGTGTGCTCTGCCAACCTCAGCAAGTGTACTTTGCCACTCATATCTGGTGTCTGTATAGCGTGCTTTTACAAAGAAAAAAAGTTTTTCAGTGTAAGCTAATAGCAGTCAGTGTCCTTCAAGCGGGTGTCAGGCCTTCAGCGTGTGCTCTGCCAACCTCAGCAAGTGTACTTTGCCACTCATATCTGGTGTCTGTATAGCGTGCTTTTACAAAGAAAAAAAGTTTGTCAGTGTAAGCTAATAGCAGTCAGTGTCCTTCAAGCAAGTGTCAGGCCTTCAGCGTGTGCTCTGCCATCCTCAGCAACTGTAATTTGCCATTCATATCTGGTGTCTGTATAGCGTGCTTTTACATAGAAAAAAAGTTTTTCAATGTAAGCTAATAGCAGTCAGTGTCCTTAAAGTGGGTGTCAGGCCTTCAGCGTGCTTTTACAAAGAAAAAAAGTTTTTTAGTGTAAGCTAATAGCAGTCAGTGTCCTTCAATCGGGTGTCAGGCCTTCAGCGTGTGCTCTGCCAACCTCAGCAAGTGTCATTTACCACTCATATCTGGTGTCTGTATAGCGTGCTTTTACAAAGATAAAAAGTTTTTCAGTGTAAGCTAATAGCAGTCAGTGTCCTTCAAGCAAGCGTCAGGCCTTCAGCGTGTGCTCTGCCAACCTCAGCAACTGTAATTTGCCATTCATATCTGGTGTCTGTATAGCGTGCTTTTACAAAGAAAAAACGTTTTTCAGTGTAAGCTAATAGCAGTCAGTGTCCTTAAAGCGGGTGTCAGGCCTTCAGCGTGCTTTTACAAAGAAAAAAAGTTTTTCAGTGTAAGATAATAGCAGTCAGTGTCCTTAAAGCGGGTGTCAGGCCTTCAGCGTGTGCTCTGCCAACCTCAGCAAGTGTACTTTGCCACTCATATCTGGTGTCTGTATAGCGTGCTTTTACAAAGAAAAAAGTTTTTCAGTGTAAGCTAATAGCAGTCAGTGTCCTTCAAGCGGGTGTCAGGCCTTCAGCGTGTGCTCTGCCAACCTCAGCAAGTGTGCTTTGCCACTCATATCTGGTGTCTGTATAGCGTGCTTTTACAAAGAAAAAAAGTTTTTCAGTGTAAGCTAATAGCAGTCAGTGTTCTTCAAGCGGGTGTCAGGCCTTCAGCGTGTGTTCTGCAAACCTCAGCAAGTGTGCTTTGCCACTCATATCTGGTGTCTGTATAGCGTGCTTTTACAAAGAAAAAAAGTTTTTCAGTGTAAACTAATAGCAGTTAGTGTCCTTAAAGCGGGTGTCAGGCCTTCAGCGTGTGCTCTGCCAACCTCAGCAAGTGTAATTTGCCATTCATATCTGGTGTCTGTATAGCGTGCTTTTACAAAGAAAAAAGTTTTTCAGTGTAAGATAATAGCAGTCAGTGTCCTTAAAGCGGGTGTCAGGCCTTCAGCGTGTGCTCTGCCAACCTCAGCAAGTGTACTTTGCCACTCATATCTGGTGTCTGTATAGCGTGCTTTTACAAAGAAAAAAGTTTTTCAGTGTAAGATAATAGCAGTCAGTGTCCTTAAAGCGGGTGTCAGGCCTTCAGCGTGTGCTCTGCCAACCTCAGCAAGTGTAATTTGCCATTCATATCTGGTGTCTGTATAGCGTGCTTTTACAAAGAAAAAAGTTTTTCAGTGTAAGCTAAGAGCAGTCAGTGTCCTTCAAGCAGGTGTCAGGCCTTCAGAGTGTGCTCTGCCAACCTCAGCAAGTGTGCTTTGCCACTCATATCTGGTGTCTGTATAGCGTGCTTTTACAAAGAAAAAAGTTTTTCAGTGTAAGATAATAGCAGTCAGTGTCCTTAAAGCGGGTGTCAGGCCTTCAGCGTGTGCTCTGCCAACATAAGCAAGTGTACTTTGCCACTCATATCTGGTGTCTGTATAGCGTGCTTTTACAAAAAAAAAGTTTTTCAGTGTAAGCTAATAGCAGTCAGTGTCCTTCAAGCGGGTGTCAGGCCTTCAGCGTGTGCTCTGCCAACCTCAGCAAATGTACTTTGCCACTCATATCTGGTGTCTGTATAGCGTGCTTTTACAAAGAAAAAAAGTTTTTCAGTGTAAGCTAATAGCAGTCAGTGTTCTTCAAGCGGGTGTCAGGCCTTCAGCGTGTGTTCTGCAAACCTCAGCAAGTGTGCTTTGCCACTCATATCTGGTGTCTGTATAGCGTGCTTTTACAAAGAAAAAAGTTTTTCAGTGTAAACTAATAGCAGTTAGTGTCCTTAAAGCGGGTGTCAGGCGTTAAGCGTGTGCTCTGCCAACCTCAGCAAGTGTCATTTGCCACTCATATCTGGTGTCTGTATAGCGTGCTTTTACAAAGAAAAAAAGTTTTTCAGTGTAAGCTAATAGCAGTCAGTGTCCTTCAAGCGGGTGTCAGGCCTTCAGCGTGTGCTCTGCCAACCTCAGCAAGTGTACTTTGCCACTCATATCTGGTGTCTGTATAGCGTGCTTTTACAAAGAAAAAAAGTTTTTCAGTGTAAGCTAATAGCAGTCAGTGTCCTTCAAGCAAGTGTCAGGCCTTCAGCGTGTGCTCTGCCATCCTCAGCAACTGTAATTTGCCATTCATATCTGGTGTCTGTATAGCGTGCTTTTACATAGAAAAAAAGTTTTTCAATGTAAGCTAATAGCAGTCAGTGTCCTTAAAGTGGGTGTCAGTCCTTCAGCGTGCTTTTACAAAGAAAAAAAGTTTTTCAGTGTAAGCTAATAGCAGTCAGTGTCCTTCAATCGGGTGTCAGGCCTTCAGCGTGTGCTCTGCCAACCTCAGCAACTGTAATTTGCCATTCATATCTGGTGTCTGTATAGCGTGCTTTTACAAAGAAAAAACGTTTTTCAGTGTAAGCTAATAGCAGTCAGTGTTCTTAAAGCGGGTGTCAGGCCTTCAGCGTGCTTTTACAAAGAAAAAAAGTTTTTCAGTGTAAGCTAAGAGCAGTCAGTGTCCTTCAAGCAGGTGTCAGGCCTTCAGAGTGTGCTCTGCCAACCTCAGCAAGTGTGCTTTGCCACTCATATCTGGTGTCTGTATAGCGTGCTTTTACAAAGAAAAAAAGTTTTTCAATGTAAGATAATAGCAGTCAGTGTCCTTAAAGCGGGTGTCAGGCGTTCAGCGTGTGCTCTGCCAACCTCAGCAAGTGTCATTTACCACTCATATCTGGTGTCTGTATAGCGTGCTTTTACAAAGATAAAAAGTTTTTCAGTGTAAGCTAAGAGCAGTCAGTGTCCTTCAAGCAGGTGTCAGGCCTTCAGCGTGTGCTCTGCCAACCTCAGCAAGTGTGCTTTGCCACTCATATCTGGTGTCTGTATAGCGTGCTTTTACAAAGAAAAAAAGTTTTTCAGTGTAAGCTAATAGCAGTCAGTGTCCTTAAAGCGGGTGTCAGGCGTTCAGCGTGTGCTCTGCCAACCTCAGCAAGTGTAATTTGCCACTCATATCTGGTGTCTGTATAGCGTGCTTTTACAAAGAAAAAAAGTTTTTCAGTGTAAGCTAATAGCAGTCAGTGTCCTTCAAGCAAGTGTCAGGCCTTCAGCGTGTGCTCTGCCAACCTCAGCAACTGTAATTTGCCATTCATATCTGGTGTCTGTATAGCGTGCTTTTACAAAGAAAAAACGTTTTTCAGTGTAAGCTAATAGCAGTCAGTGTCCTTAAAGCGGGTGTCAGGCCTTCAGCGTGCTTTTACAAAGAAAAAAAGTTTTTCAGTGTAAGATAATAGCAGTCAGTGTCCTTAAAGCGGGTGTCAGGCGTTAAGCGTGTGCTCTGACTGCTATTAGCGTGCTTTTACAAAGAAAAAAAGTTTTTCAGTGTAAGCTAAGAGCAGTCAGTGTCCTTCAAGCAGGTGTCAGGCCTTCAGAGTGTGCTCTGCCAACCTCAGCAAGTGTGCTTTGCCACTCATATCTGGTGTCTGTATAGCGTGCTTTTACAAAGAAAAAAAGTTTTTCAGTGTAAGATAATAGCAGTCAGTGTCCTTAAAGCGGGTGTCAGGCCTTCAGCGTGTGCTCTGCCAACCTCAGCAAGTGTACTTTGCCACTCATATCTGGTGTCTGTATAGCGTGCTTTTACAAAGAAAAAAGTTTTTCAGTGTAAGATAATAGCAGTCAGTGTCCTTAAAGCGGGTGTCAGGCGTTAAGCGTGTGCTCTGCCAACCTCAGCAAGTGTCATTTGCCACTCATATCTGGTGTCTGTATAGCGTGCTTTTACAAAGAAAAAAAGTTTTTCAGTGTAAGCTAATAGCAGTCAGTGTCCTTCAAGCGGGTGTCAGGCCTTCAGCGTGTGCTCTGCCAACCTCAGCAAGTGTACTTTGCCACTCATATCTGGTGTCTGTATAGCGTGCTTTTACAAAGAAAAAAAGTTTTTCAGTGTAAGCTAATAGCAGTCAGTGTCCTTCAAGCAAGTGTCAGGCCTTCAGCGTGTGCTCTGCCATCCTCAGCAACTGTAATTTGCCATTCATATCTGGTGTCTGTATAGCGTGCTTTTACATAGAAAAAAAGTTTTTCAATGTAAGCTAATAGCAGTCAGTGTCCTTAAAGTGGGTGTCAGGCCTTCAGCGTGCTTTTACAAAGAAAAAAAGTTTTTCAGTGTAAGCTAATAGCAGTCAGTGTCCTTCAATCGGGTGTCAGGCCTTCAGCGTGTGCTCTGCCAACCTCAGCAACTGTAATTTGCCATTCATATCTGGTGTCTGTATAGCGTGCTTTTACAAAGAAAAAACGTTTTTCAGTGTAAGCTAATAGCAGTCAGTGTTCTTAAAGCGGGTGTCAGGCCTTCAGCGTGCTTTTACAAAGAAAAAAAGTTTTTCAGTGTAAGCTAAGAGCAGTCAGTGTCCATCAAGCAGGTGTCAGGCCTTCAGAGTGTGCTCTGCCAACCTCAGCAAGTGTGCTTTGCCACTCATATCTGGTGTCTGTATAGCGTGCTTTTACAAAGAAAAAAAGTTTTTCAGTGTAAGATAATAGCAGTCAGTGTCCTTAAAGCGGGTGTCAGGCCTTCAGCGTGTGCTCTGCCAACCTCAGCAAGTGTACTTTGCCACTCATATCTGGTGTCTGTATAGCGTGCTTTTACAAAGAAAAAAGTTTTTCAGTGTAAGATAATAGCAGTCAGTGTCCTTAAAGCGGGTGTCAGGCGTTAAGCGTGTGCTCTGCCAACCTCAGCAAGTGTCATTTGCCACTCATATCTGGTGTCTGTATAGCGTGCTTTTACAAAGAAAAAAAGTTTTTCAGTGTAAGCTAATAGCAGTCAGTGTCCTTCAAGCGGGTGTCAGGCCTTCAGCGTGTGCTCTGCCAACCTCAGCAAGTGTACTTTGCCACTCATATCTGGTGTCTGTATAGCGTGCTTTTACAAAGAAAAAAAGTTTTTCAGTGTAAGCTAATAGCAGTCAGTGTCCTTCAATCGGGTGTCAGGCCTTCAGCGTGTGCTCTGCCAACCTCAGCAACTGTAATTTGCCATTCATATCTGGTGTCTGTATAGCGTGCTTTTACAAAGAAAAAACGTTTTTCAGTGTAAGCTAATAGCAGTCAGTGTTCTTAAAGCGGGTGTCAGGCCTTCAGCGTGCTTTTACAAAGAAAAAAAGTTTTTCAGTGTAAGCTAAGAGCAGTCAGTGTCCTTCAAGCAGGTGTCAGGCCTTCAGAGTGTGCTCTGCCAACCTCAGCAAGTGTGCTTTGCCACTCATATCTGGTGTCTGTATAGCGTGCTTTTACAAAGAAAAAAAGTTTTTCAATGTAAGATAATAGCAGTCAGTGTCCTTAAAGCGGGTGTCAGGCGTTCAGCGTGTGCTCTGCCAACCTCAGCAAGTGTCATTTACCTCTCATATCTGGTGTCTGTATAGCGTGCTTTTACAAAGATAAAAAGTTTTTCAGTGTAAGCTAAGAGCAGTCAGTGTCCTTCAAGCAGGTGTCAGGCCTTCAGCGTGTGCTCTGCCAACCTCAGCAAGTGTGCTTTGCCACTCATATCTGGTGTCTGTATAGCGTGCTTTTACAAAGAAAAAAAGTTTTTCAGTGTAAGCTAATAGCAGTCAGTGTCCTTAAAGCGGGTGTCAGGCGTTCAGCGTGTGCTCTGCCAACCTCAGCAAGTGTAATTTGCCACTCATATCTGGTGTCTGTATAGCGTGCTTTTACAAAGAAAAAAAGTTTTTCAGTGTAAGCTAATAGCAGTCAGTGTCCTTCAAGCAAGTGTCAGGCCTTCAGCGTGTGCTCTGCCAACCTCAGCAACTGTAATTTGCCATTCATATCTGGTGTCTGTATAGCGTGCTTTTACAAAGAAAAAACGTTTTTCAGTGTAAGCTAATAGCAGTCAGTGTCCTTAAAGCGGTTGTCAGGCCTTCAGCGTGCTTTTACAAAGAAAAAAAGTTTTTCAGTGTAAGATAATAGCAGTCAGTGTCCTTAAAGCGGGTGTCAGGCGTTAAGCGTGTGCTCTGACTGCTATTAGCGTGCTTTTACAAAGAAAAAAAGTTTTTCAGTGTAAGCTAAGAGCAGTCAGTGTCCTTCAAGCAGGTGTCAGGCCTTCAGAGTGTGCTCTGCCAACCTCAGCAAGTGTGCTTTGCCACTCATATCTGGTGTCTGTATAGCGTGCTTTTACAAAGAAAAAAAGTTTTTCAGTGTAAGATAATAGCAGTCAGTGTCCTTAAAGCGGGTGTCAGGCCTTCAGCGTGTGCTCTGCCAACCTCAGCAAGTGTACTTTGCCACTCATATCTGGTGTCTGTATAGCGTGCTTTTACAAAGAAAAAAGTTTTTCAGTGTAAGATAATAGCAGTCAGTGTCCTTAAAGCGGGTGTCAGGCGTTAAGCGTGTGCTCTGCCAACCTCAGCAAGTGTCATTTGCCACTCATATCTGGTGTCTGTATAGCGTGCTTTTACAAAGAAAAAAAGTTTTTCAGTGTAAGCTAATAGCAGTCATTGTGCTTCAAGCGGGTGTCAGGCCTTCAGCGTGTGCTCTGCCAACCTCAGCAAGTGTACTTTGCCACTCATATCTGGTGTCTCTATAGCGTGCTTTTACAAAGAAAAAAAGTTTTTCAGTGTAAGCTAATAGCAGTCAGTGTCCTTCAAGCAAGTGTCAGGCCTTCAGCGTGTGCTCTGCCAACCTCAGCAACTGTAATTTGCCATTCATATCTGGTGTCTGTATAGCGTGCTTTTACATAGAAAAAAAGTTTTTCAATGTAAGCTAATAGCAGTCAGTGTCCTTAAAGTGGGTGTCAGGCCTTCAGCGTGCTTTTACAAAGAAAAAAAGTTTTTCAGTGTAAGCTAATAGCAGTCAGTGTCCTTCAATCGGGTGTCAGGCCTTCAGCGTGTGCTCTGCCAACCTCAGCAACTGTAATTTGCCATTAATATCTGGTGTCTGTATAGCGTGCTTTTACAAAGAAAAAACGTTTTTCAGTGTAAGCTAATAGCAGTCAGTGTCCTTAAAGCGGGTGTCAGGCCTTCAGCGTGCTTTTACAAAGAAAAAAAGTTTTTCAGTGTAAGCTAAGAGCAGTCAGTGTCCTTCAAGCAGGTGTCAGGCCTTCAGCGTGTGCTCTGCCAACCTCAGCAAGTGTAATTTGCCACTCATATCTGGTGTCTGTATAGCGTGCTTTTACAAAGATAAAAAGTGTTTCAATGTAAGATAATAGCAGTCAGTGTCCTTAAAGCGGGTGTCAGGCGTTCAGCGTGTGCTCTGCCAACCTCAGCAAGTGTCATTTACCTCTCATATCTGGTGTCTGTATAGCGTGCTTTTACAAAGAAAAAAAGTTTTTCAGTGTAAGCTAAGAGCAGTCAGTGTCCTTAAAGCAGGTGTCAGGCCTTCAGCGTGTGCTCTGCCAACCTCAGCAAGTGTAATTTGCCACTCATATCTGGTGTCTGTATAGCGTGCTTTTACAAAGATAAAAAGTTTTTCAGTGTAAGCTAAGAGCAGTCAGTGTCCTTCAAGCAGGTGTCAGGCCTTCAGAGTGTGCTCTGCCAACCTCAGCAAGTGTGCTTTGCCACTCATATCTGGTGTCTGTATAGCGTGCTTTTACAAAGAAAAAAAGTTTTTCAATGTAAGATAATAGCAGTCAGTGTCCTTAAAGCGGGTGTCAGGCGTTCAGCGTGTGCTCTGCCAACCTCAGCAAGTGTCATTTACCTCTCATATCTGGTGTCTGTATAGCGTGCTTTTACAAAGATAAAAAGTTTTTCAGTGTAAGCTAAGAGCAGTCAGTGTCCTTCAAGCAGGTGTCAGGCCTTCAGCGTGTGCTCTGCCAACCTCAGCAAGTGTGCTTTGCCACTCATATCTGGTGTCTGTATAGCGTGCTTTTACAAAGAAAAAAAGTTTTTCAGTGTAAGCTAATAGCAGTCAGTGTCCTTAAAGCGGGTGTCAGGCGTTCAGCGTGTGCTCTGCCAACCTCAGCAAGTGTAATTTGCCACTCATATCTGGTGTCTGTATAGCGTGCTTTTACAAAGAAAAAAAGTTTTTCAGTGTAAGCTAATAGCAGTCAGTGTCCTTCAAGCAAGTGTCAGGCCTTCAGCGTGTGCTCTGCCAACCTCAGCAACTGTAATTTGCCATTCATATCTGGTGTCTGTATAGCGTGCTTTTACAAAGAAAAAACGTTTTTCAGTGTAAGCTAATAGCAGTCAGTGTCCTTAAAGCGGGTGTCAGGCCTTCAGCGTGCTTTTACAAAGAAAAAAAGTTTTTCAGTGTAAGATAATAGCAGTCAGTGTCCTTAAAGCGGGTGTCAGGCGTTAAGCGTGTGCTCTGACTGCTATTAGCGTGCTTTTACAAAGAAAAAAAGTTTTTCAGTGTAAGCTAAGAGCAGTCAGTGTCCTTCAAGCAGGTGTCAGGCCTTCAGAGTGTGCTCTGCCAACCTCAGCAAGTGTGCTTTGCCACTCATATCTGGTGTCTGTATAGCGTGCTTTTACAAAGAAAAAAAGTTTTTCAGTGTAAGATAATAGCAGTCAGTGTCCTTAAAGCGGGTGTCAGGCCTTCAGCGTGTGCTCTGCCAACCTCAGCAAGTGTACTTTGCCACTCATATCTGGTGTCTGTATAGCGTGCTTTTACAAAGAAAAAAGTTTTTCAGTGTAAGATAATAGCAGTCAGTGTCCTTAAAGCGGGTGTCAGGCGTTAAGCGTGTGCTCTGCCAACCTCAGCAAGTGTCATTTGCCACTCATATCTGGTGTCTGTATAGCGTGCTTTTACAAAGAAAAAAAGTTTTTCAGTGTAAGCTAATAGCAGTCATTGTGCTTCAAGCGGGTGTCAGGCCTTCAGCGTGTGCTCTGCCAACCTCAGCAAGTGTACTTTGCCACTCATATCTGGTGTCTCTATAGCGTGCTTTTACAAAGAAAAAAAGTTTTTCAGTGTAAGCTAATAGCAGTCAGTGTCCTTCAAGCAAGTGTCAGGCCTTCAGCGTGTGCTCTGCCAACCTCAGCAACTGTAATTTGCCATTCATATCTGGTGTCTGTATAGCGTGCTTTTACATAGAAAAAAAGTTTTTCAATGTAAGCTAATAGCAGTCAGTGTCCTTAAAGTGGGTGTCAGGCCTTCAGCGTGCTTTTACAAAGAAAAAAAGTTTTTCAGTGTAAGCTAATAGCAGTCAGTGTCCTTCAATCGGGTGTCAGGCCTTCAGCGTGTGCTCTGCCAACCTCAGCAACTGTAATTTGCCATTAATATCTGGTGTCTGTATAGCGTGCTTTTACAAAGAAAAAACGTTTTTCAGTGTAAGCTAATAGCAGTCAGTGTCCTTAAAGCGGGTGTCAGGCCTTCAGCGTGCTTTTACAAAGAAAAAAAGTTTTTCAGTGTAAGCTAAGAGCAGTCAGTGTCCTTCAAGCAGGTGTCAGGCCTTCAGCGTGTGCTCTGCCAACCTCAGCAAGTGTAATTTGCCACTCATATCTGGTGTCTGTATAGCGTGCTTTTACAAAGATAAAAAGTGTTTCAGTGTAAGCTAAGAGCAGTCAGTGTCCTTCAAGCAGGTGTCAGGCCTTCAGCGTGTGCTCTGCCAACCTCAGCAAGTGTGCTTTGCCACTCATATCTGGTGTCTGTATAGCGTGCTTTTACAAAGAAAAAAAGTTTTTCAGTGTAAGCTAATAGCAGTCAGTGTCCTTAAAGCGGGTGTCAGGCGTTCAGCGTGTGCTCTGCCAACCTCAGCAAGTGTAATTTGCCACTCATATCTGGTGTCTGTATAGCGTGCTTTTACAAAGAAAAAAAAGTTTTTCAGTGTAAGCTAATAGCAGTCAGTGTCCTTCAAGCGGGTGTCAGGCCTTCAGCGTGTGCTCTGCCAACCTCAGCAAGTGTACTTTGCCACTCATATCTGGTGTCTGTATAGCGTGCTTTTACAAAGAAAAAAAGTTTTTCAGTGTAAGCTAATAGCAGTCAGTGTCCTTCAAGCGGGTGTCAGGCCTTCAGTGTGTGCTCTGCCAACCTCAGCAACTGTAATTTGCCATTAATATCTGGTGTCTGTATAGCGTGCTTTTACAAAGAAAAACAGTTTTTCAGTGTAAGCTAATAGCAGTCAGTGTCCTTCAAGCGGGTGTCAGGCCTTCAGCGGGTTGCTCTGCCAACCTCAGCAAGTGTACTTTGCCGCTCATATCTGGTGTCTGTATAGCGTGCTTTTACATAGAAAAAAAGTTTTTCAGTGTAAGCTAATAGCAGTCAGTGTCCTTCAAGCGGGTGTCAGGCCTTCAGCGTGTGCTCTGCCAACCTCAGCAAGTGTCATTTACCACTCATATCTGGTGTCTGTATAGCGTGCTTTTACAAAGATAAAAAGTTTTTCAGTGTAAGCTAAGAGCAGTCAGTGTCCTTAAAGCGGGTGTCAGGCGTTCAGCGTGTGCTCTGCCAACCTCAGCAAGTGTAATTTGCCACTCATATCTGGTGTCTGTAAAGCGTGCTTTTACAAAGAAAAAAAGTTTTTCAGTGTAAGCTAATAGCAGTCAGTGTCCTTCAAGCAAGTGTCAGGCCTTCAGCGTGTGCTCTGCCAACCTCAGCAACTGTAATTTGCCATTCATATCTGGTGTCTGTATAGCGTGCTTTTACAAAGAAAAAACGTTTTTCAGTGTAAGCTAATAGCAGTCAGTGTCCTTAAAGCGGGTGTCAGGCCTTCAGCGTGCTTTTACAAAGAAAAAAAGTTTTTCAGTGTAAGCTAAGAGCAGTCAGTGTCCTTCAAGCAGGTGTCAGGCCTTCAGAGTGTGCTCTGCCAACCTCAGCAAGTGTGCTTTGCCACTCATATCTGGTGTCTGTATAGCGTGCTTTTACAAAGAAAAAAAGTTTTTCAGTGTAAGATAATAGCAGTCAGTGTCCTTAAAGCGGGTGTCAGGCCTTCAGCGTGTGCTCTGCCAACCTCAGCAAGTGTACTTTGCCACTCATATCTGGTGTCTGTATAGCGTGCTTTTACAAAGAAAAAAGTTTTTCAGTGTAAGATAATAGCAGTCAGTGTCCTTAAAGCGGGTGTCAGGCGTTAAGCGTGTGCTCTGCCAACCTCAGCAAGTGTCATTTGCCACTCATATCTGGTGTCTGTATAGCGTGCTTTTACAAAGAAAAAAAGTTTTTCAGTGTAAGCTAATAGCAGTCAGTGTCCTTCAAGCGGGTGTCAGGCCTTCAGCGTGTGCTCTGCCAACCTCAGCAAGTGTACTTTGCCACTCATATCTGGTGTCTCTATAGCGTGCTTTTACAAAGAAAAAAAGTTTTTCAGTGTAAGCTAATAGCAGTCAGTGTCCTTCAAGCAAGTGTCAGGCCTTCAGCGTGTGCTCTGCCAACCTCAGCAACTGTAATTTGCCATTCATATCTGGTGTCTGTATAGCGTGTTTTTACATAGAAAAAAAGTTTTTCAATGTAAGCTAATAGCAGTCAGTGTCCTTAAAGTGGGTGTCAGGCCTTCAGCGTGCTTTTACAAAGAAAAAAAGTTTTTTAGTGTAAGCTAATAGCAGTCAGTGTCCTTCAATCGGGTGTCAGGCCTTCAGCGTGTGCTCTGCCAACCTCAGCAAGTGTCATTTACCACTCATATCTGGTGTCTGTATAGCGTGCTTTTACAAAGATAAAAAGTTTTTCAGTGTAAGCTAATAGCAGTCAGTGTCCTTCAAGCAAGTGTCAGGCCTTCAGCGTGTGCTCTGCCAACCTCAGCAACTGTAATTTGCCATTCATATCTGGTGTCTGTATAGCGTGCTTTTACAAAGAAAAAACGTTTTTCAGTGTAAGCTAATAGCAGTCAGTGTCCTTCAATCGGGTGTCAGGCCTTCAGCGTGTGCTCTGCCAACCTCAGCAACTGTAATTTGCCATTAATATCTGGTGTCTGTATAGCGTGCTTTTACAAAGAAAAAACGTTTTTCAGTGTAAGCTAATAGCAGTCAGTGTCCTTAAAGCGGGTGTCAGGCCTTCAGCGTGCTTTTACAAAGAAAAAAAGTTTTTCAATGTAAGATAATAGCAGTCAGTGTCCTTAAAGCGGGTGTCAGGCGTTCAGCGTGTGCTCTGCCAACCTCAGCAAGTGTCATTTACCACTCATATCTGGTGTCTGAATAGCGTGCTTTTACAAAGATAAAAAGTTTTTCAGTGTAAGCTAAGAGCAGTCAGTGTCCTTCAAGCAGGTGTCAGGCCTTCAGCGTGTGCTCTGCCAACCTCAGCAAGTGTGCTTTGCCACTCATATCTGGTGTCTGTATAGCGTGCTTTTACAAAGAAAAAAAGTTTTTCAGTGTAAGCTAATAGCAGTCAGTGTCCTTAAAGCGGGTGTCAGGCGTTCAGCGTGTGCTCTGCCAACCTCAGCAAGTGTAATTTGCCACTCATATCTGGTGTCTGTATAGCGTGCTTTTACAAAGAAAAAAAAGTTTTTCAGTGTAAGCTAATAGCAGTCAGTGTCCTTCAAGCGGGTGTCAGGCCTTCAGCGTGTGCTCTGCCAACCTCAGCAAGTGTACTTTGCCACTCATATCTGGTGTCTGTATAGCGTGCTTTTACAAAGAAAAAAAGTTTTTCAGTGTAAGCTAATAGCAGTCAGTGTCCTTCAAGCGGGTGTCAGGCCTTCAGTGTGTGCTCTGCCAACCTCAGCAACTGTAATTTGCCATTAATATCTGGTGTCTGTATAGCGTGCTTTTACAAAGAAAAACAGTTTTTCAGTGTAAGCTAATAGCAGTCAGTGTCCTTCAAGCGGGTGTCAGGCCTTCAGCGGGTTGCTCTGCCAACCTCAGCAAGTGTACTTTGCCGCTCATATCTGGTGTCTGTATAGCGTGCTTTTACATAGAAAAAAAGTTTTTCAGTGTAAGCTAATAGCAGTCAGTGTCCTTCAAGCGGGTGTCAGGCCTTCAGCGTGTGCTCTGCCAACCTCAGCAAGTGTACTTTGCCACTCATATCTGGTGTCTGTATAGCGTGCTTTTACAAAGAAAAAAAGTTTTTCAGTGTAAGATAATAGCAGTCAGTGTCCTTAAAGCGGGTGTCAGGCGTTCAGCGTGTGCTCTGCCAACCTCAGCAAGTGTCATTTGCCACTCATATCTGGTGTCTGTATAGCGTGCTTTTACAAAGAAAAAAAGTTTTTCAGTGTAGGCTAATAGCAGTCAGTGTCCTTAAAGTGGGTGTCAGGCCTTCAGCGTGCTTTTACAAAGAAAAAAAGTTTTTCAATGTAAGATAATAGCAGTCAGTGTCCTTCAAGCGGGTGTCAGGCGTTCAGCGTTTGCTCTGCCAACCTCGGCAAGTGTCATTTGCCACTCATATCTGGTGTCTGTATAGCGTGCTTTTACAAAGAAAAAATGTTTTTCAGTGTAAGCTAATAGCAGTCAGTGTCCTTAAAGCGGGTGTCAGGCCTTCAGCGTGTGCTCTGCCAACCTCAGCAAGTCTACTTTGCCACTCATATCTGGTGTCTGTATAGCGTGCTTTTACAAAGAAAAATTTTTTTTCAGTGTAAGCTAATAGCAGTCAGTGTCCTTCAAGCGGGTGTCAGGCCTTCAGCGTGTGCTCTGCCAACCTCAGCAAATGTACTTTGCCACTCATATCTGGTGTCTGTATAGCGTGCTTTTACAAAGAAAAAAAGTTTTTCAGTGTAAGCTAATAGCAGTCAGTGTTCTTCAAGCGGGTGTCAGGCCTTCAGCGTGTGTTCTGCAAACCTCAGCAAGTGTGCTTTGCCACTCATATCTGGTGTCTGTATAGCGTGCTTTTACAAAGAAAAAAAGTTTTTCAGTGTAAACTAATAGCAGTTAGTGTCCTTAAAGCGGGTGTCAGGCCTTCAGCGTGTGCTCTGCCAACCTCAGCAAGTGTAATTTGCCATTCATATCTGGTGTCTGTATAGCGTGCTTTTACAAAGAAAAAAAGTTTTTCAGTGTAAGCTAATAGCAGTCAGTGTCCTTAAAGCGGGTGTCAGGCCTTCAGCGTGTGCTCTGCCAACCTCAGCAAGTGTGCTTTGCCACTCATATCTGGTGTCTGTATAGCGTGCTTTTACAAAGAAAAAAAGTTTTTCAGTGTAAGCTAAGAGCAGTCAGTGTCCTTCAAGCAGGTGTCAGGCCTTCAGAGTGTGCTCTGCCAACCTCAGCAAGTGTGCTTTGCCACTCATATCTGGTGTCTGTATAGCGTGCTTTTACAAAGAAAAAAAGTTTTTCAATGTAAGATAATAGCAGTCAGTGTCCTTAAAGCGTGTGTCAGGCGTTCAGCGTTTGCTCTGCCAACCTCAGCAAGTGTCATTTGCCACTCATATCTGGTGTCTGTATAGCGTGCTTTTACAAAGAAAAAATGTTTTTCAGTGTAAGCTAATAGCAGTCAGTGTCCTTAAAGCGGGTGTCAGGCCTTCAGCGTGTGCTCTGCCAACCTCAGCAAGTCTACTTTGCCACTCATATCTGGTGTCGGTATAGCGTGCTTTTACAAAGAAAATTTTTTTTTCAGTGTAAGCTAATAGCAGTCAGTGTCCTTCAAGCGGGTGTCAGGCCTTCAGCGTGTGCTCTGCCAACCTCAGCAAATGTACTTTGCCACTCATATCTGGTGTCTGTATAGCGTGCTTTTACAAAGAAAAAAAGTTTTTCAGTGTAAGCTAATAGCAGTCAGTGTTCTTCAAGCGGGTGTCAGGCCTTCAGCGTGTGTTCTGCAAACCTCAGCAAGTGTGCTTTGCCACTCATATCTGGTGTCTGTATAGCGTGCTTTTACAAAGAAAAAAAGTTTTTCAGTGTAAACTAATAGCAGTTAGTGTCCTTAAAGCGGGTGTCAGGCCTTCAGCGTGTGCTCTGCCAACCTCAGCAAGTGTAATTTGCCATTCATATCTGGTGTCTGTATAGCGTGCTTTTACAAAGAAAAAAAGTTTTTCAGTGTAAACTAATAGCAGTTAGTGTCCTTAAAGCGGGTGTCAGGCCTTCAGCGTGTGCTCTGCCAACCTCAGCAAGTGTAATTTGCCATTCATATCTGGTGTCTGTATAGCGTGCTTTTACAAAGAAAAAAAGTTTTTCAGTGTAAGCTAATAGCAGTCAGTGTCCTTAAAGCGGGTGTCAGGCCTTCAGCGTGTGCTCTGCCAACCTCAGCAAGTGTGCTTTGCCACTCATATCTGGTGTCTGTATAGCGTGCTTTTACAAAGAAAAAAAGTTTTTCAGTGTAAGCTAAGAGCAGTCAGTGTCCTTCAAGCAGGTGTCAGGCCTTCAGAGTGTGCTCTGCCAACCTCAGCAAGTGTGCTTTGCCACTCATATCTGGTGTCTGTATAGCGTGCTTTTACAAAGAAAAAAAGTTTTTCAATGTAAGATAATAGCAGTCAGTGTCCTTAAAGCGGGTGTCAGGCGTTCAGCGTTTGCTCTGCCAACCTCAGCAAGTGTCATTTGCCACTCATATCTGGTGTCTGTATAGCGTGCTTTTACAAAGAAAACATGTTTTTCAGTGTAAGCTAATAGCAGTCAGTGTCCTTAAAGCGGGTGTCAGGCCTTCAGCGTGTGCTCTGCCAACCTCAGCAAGTCTACTTTGCCACTCATATCTGGTGTCGGTATAGCGTGCTTTTACAAAGAAAAAATGTTTTTCAGTGTAAGCTAATAGCAGTCAGTGTCCTTAAAGCGGGTGTCAGGCCTTCAGCGTGTGCTCTGCCAACCTCAGCAAGTCTACTTTGCCACTCATATCTGGTGTCTGTATAGCGTGCTTTTACAAAGAAAATTTTTTTTTCAGTGTAAGCTAATAGCAGTCAGTGTCCTTCAAGCGGGTGTCAGGCCTTCAGCGTGTGCTCTGCCAACCTCAGCAAATGTACTTTGCCACTCATATCTGGTGTCTGTATAGCGTGCTTTTACAAAGAAAAAAAGTTTTTCAGTGTAAGCTAATAGCAGTCAGTGTCCTTAAAGCGGGTGTCAGGCCTTCAGCGTGTGCTCTGCCAACCTCAGCAAGTGTGCTTTGCCACTCATATCTGGTGTCTGTATAGCGTGCTTTTACAAAGAAAAAAAGTTTTTCAGTGTAAGCTAAGAGCAGTCAGTGTCCTTCAAGCAGGTGTCAGGCCTTCAGAGTGTGCTCTGCCAACCTCAGCAAGTGTGCTTTGCCACTCATATCTGGTGTCTGTATAGCGTGCTTTTACAAAGAAAAAAAGTTTTTCAATGTAAGATAATAGCAGTCAGTGTCCTTAAAGCGGGTGTCAGGCGTTCAGCGTTTGCTCTGCCAACCTCAGCAAGTGTCATTTGCCACTCATATCTGGTGTCTGTATAGCGTGCTTTTACAAAGAAAACATGTTTTTCAGTGTAAGCTAATAGCAGTCAGTGTCCTTAAAGCGGGTGTCAGGCCTTCAGCGTGTGCTCTGCCAACCTCAGCAAGTCTACTTTGCCACTCATATCTGGTGTCGGTATAGCGTGCTTTTACAAAGAAAAAATGTTTTTCAGTGTAAGCTAATAGCAGTCAGTGTCCTTAAAGCGGGTGTCAGGCCTTCAGCGTGTGCTCTGCCAACCTCAGCAAGTCTACTTTGCCACTCATATCTGGTGTCTGTATAGCGTGCTTTTACAAAGAAAATTTTTTTTTCAGTGTAAGCTAATAGCAGTCAGTGTCCTTCAAGCGGGTGTCAGGCCTTCAGCGTGTGCTCTGCCAACCTCAGCAAATGTACTTTGCCACTCATATCTGGTGTCTGTATAGCGTGCTTTTACAAAGAAAAAAAGTTTTTCAGTGTAAGCTAATAGCAGTCAGTGTTCTTCAAGCGGGTGTCAGGCCTTCAGCGTGTGTTCTGCAAACCTCAGCAAGTGTGCTTTGCCACTCATATCTGGTGTCTGTATAGCGTGCTTTTACAAAGAAAAAAAGTTTTTCAGTGTAAACTAATAGCAGTTAGTGTCCTTAAAGCGGGTGTCAGGCCTTCAGCGTGTGCTCTGCCAACCTCAGCAAGTGTAATTTGCCATTCATATCTGGTGTCTGTATAGCGTGCTTTTACAAAGAAAAAAAGTTTTTCAGTGTAAACTAATAGCAGTCAGTGTCCTTAAAGCGGGTGTCAGGCCTTCAGCGTGTGCTCTGCCAACCTCAGCAAGTGTGCTTTGCCACTCATATCTGGTGTCTGTATAGCGTGCTTTTACAAAGAAAAAAAGTTTTTCAGTGTAAGCTAAGAGCAGTCAGTGTCCTTCAAGCAGGTGTCAGGCCTTCAGAGTGTGCTCTGCCAACCTCAGCAAGTGTGCTTTGCCACTCATATCTGGTGTCTGTATAGCGTGCTTTTACAAAGAAAAAAAGTTTTTCAATGTAAGATAATAGCAGTCAGTGTCCTTAAAGCGGGTGTCAGGCGTTCAGCGTTTGCTCTGCCAACCTCAGCAAGTGTCATTTGCCACTCATATCTGGTGTCTGTATAGCGTGCTTTTACAAAGAAAAAATGTTTTTCAGTGTAAGCTAATAGCAGTCAGTGTCCTTAAAGCGGGTGTCAGGCCTTCAGCGTGTGCTCTGCCAACCTCAGCAAGTCTACTTTGCCACTCATATCTGGTGTCGGTATAGCGTGCTTTTACAAAGAAAAATTTTTTTTCAGTGTAAGCTAATAGCAGTCAGTGTCCTTCAAGCGGGTGTCAGGCCTTCAGCGTGTGCTCTGCCAACCTCAGCAAATGTACTTTGCCACTCATATCTGGTGTCTGTATAGCGTGCTTTTACAAAGAAAAAAAGTTTTTCAGTGTAAGCTAATAGCAGTCAGTGTCTTTCAAGCCGGTGTCAGGCCTTCAGCGTGTGCTCTGCAAACCTCAGCAAGTGAACTTTGCCACTCATATCTGGTGTCTGTATAGCGTGCTTTTACAAAGAAAAAAAGTTTTTCAGTGTAGGCTAATAGCAGTCAGTGTCCTTAAAGTGGGTGTCAGGCCTTCAGCGTGCTTTTACAAAGAAAAAAAGTTTTTCAATGTAAGATAATAGCAGTCAGTGTCCTTCAAGCGGGTGTCAGGCGTTCAGCGTTTGCTCTGCCAACCTCAGCAAGTGTCATTTGCCACTCATATCTGGTGTCTGTATAGCGTGCTTTTACAAAGAAAAAATGTTTTTCAGTGTAAGCTAATAGCAGTCAGTGTCCTTAAAGCGGGTGTCAGGCCTTCAGCGTGTGCTCTGCCAACCTCAGCAAGTCTACTTTGCCACTCATATCTGGTGTCTGTATAGCGTGCTTTTACAAAGAAAATTTTTTTTTCAGTGTAAGCTAAAAGCAGTCAGTGTCCTTCAAGCGGGTGTCAGGCCTTCAGCGTGTGCTCTGCCAACCTCAGCAAATGTACTTTGCCACTCATATCTGGTGTCTGTATAGCGTGCTTTTACAAAGAAAAAAAGTTTTTCAGTGTAAGCTAATAGCAGTCAGTGTTCTTCAAGCGGGTGTCAGGCCTTCAGCGTGTGTTCTGCAAACCTCAACAAGTGTGCTTTGCCACTCATATCTGGTGTCTGTATAGCGTGCTTTTACAAAGAAAAAAAGTTTTTCAGTGTAAACTAATAGCAGTTAGTGTCCTTAAAGCGGGTGTCAGGCCTTCAGCGTGTGCTCTGCCAACCTCAGCAAGTGTAATTTGCCATTCATATCTGGTGTCTGTATAGCGTGCTTTTACAAAGAAAAAAAGGTTTTCAGTGTAAGCTAATAGCAGTCAGTGTCCTTAAAGCGGGTGTCAGGCCTTCAGCGTGTGCTCTGCCAACCTCAGCAAGTGTGCTTTGCCACTCATATCTGGTGTCTGTATAGCGTGCTTTTACAAAGAAAAAAAGTTTTTCAGTGTAAGCTAAGAGCAGTCAGTGTCCTTCAAGCAGGTGTCAGGCCTTCAGAGTGTGCTCTGCCAACCTCAGCAAGTGTGCTTTGCCACTCATATCTGGTGTCTGTATAGCGTGCTTTTACAAAGAAAAAAAGTTTTTCAATGTAAGATAATAGCAGTCAGTGTCCTTAAAGCGGGTGTCAGGCGTTCAGCGTTTGCTCTGCCAACCTCAGCAAGTGTCATTTGCCACTCATATCTGGTGTCTGTATAGCGTGCTTTTACAAAGAAAAAATGTTTTTCAGTGTAAGCTAATAGCAGTCAGTGTCCTTAAAGCGGGTGTCAGGCCTTCAGCGTGTGCTCTGCCAACCTCAGCAAGTCTACTTTGCCACTCATATCTGGTGTCGGTATAGCGTGCTTTTACAAAGAAAAATTTTTTTTCAGTGTAAGCTAATAGCAGTCAGTGTCCTTCAAGCGGGTGTCAGGCCTTCAGCGTGTGCTCTGCAAACCTCAGCAAGTGAACTTTGCCACTCATATCTGGTGTCTGTATAGCGTGCTTTTACAAAGAAAAAAAGTTTTTCAGTGTAAGCTAATAGCAGTCAGTGTCTTTCAAGCCGGTGTCAGGCCTTCAGCGTGTGCTCTGCAAACCTCAGCAAGTGAACTTTGCCACTCATATCTGGTGTCTGTATAGCGTGCTTTTACAAAGAAAAAAAGTTTTTCAGTGTAAGCTAATAGCAGTCAGTGTCCTTAAAGCGGGTGTCAGGCCTTCAGCGTGTGCTCTGCCAACCTCAGAAAGTGTGCTTAGCCACTCATATCTGGTGTCTGTATAGCGTGCTTTTACAAAGAAAAAACGTTTTTCAGTGTAAGCTAATAGCAGTCAGTGTCCTTAAAGCGGGTGTCAGGCCTTCAGCGTGTGCTCTGCCAACCTCAGCAATTGTACTTTGCCACTCATATCTGGTGTCTGTATAGCATGCTTTTACAAAGAAAAAAAGTTTTTCAGTGTAAGCTAATAGCAGTCAGTGTCCTTAAAGCGGGTGTCAGGCCTTCAGCGTGTGCTCTGCCAACCTCAGCAAGTGTAATTTACCACTCATATCTGGTGTCTGTATAGCATGCTTTTACAAAGAAAAAAAGTTTTTCAGTGTAAGCTAATAGCAGTCAGTGTCTTTCAAGCGGGTGTCAGGCCTTCAGCGTGTGCTCTGCAAACCTCAGCAAGTGTACTTTGCCACACATATCTGGTGTCTGTATAGCGTGCTTTTACAAAGAAAAAAAGTTTTTCAGTGTAAGCTAAGAGCAGTCAGTGTCATTCAAGAAGGTGTCAGGCCTTCAGCGTGTGCTCTGCCAACCTCAGCAAGTGTACTTTGCCACTCATATCTGGTGTCTGTATAGCGTGCTTTCACAAAGAAAAAAAGTTTTTCAGTGTAAGCTAATAGCAGTCAGTGTCCTTCAAGCGGGTGTCAGGCCTTCAGCGTGTGCTCTGCCAACCTCAGCAAGTGTAATTTGCCACTCATATCTGGTGTTTGTATAGCGTGCTTTTACAAAGAAAAAAAGTTTTTCAGTGTAAGCTAATAGCAGTCAGTGTCCTTCAAGCGGGTGTCAGGCGTTCAGCGTTTGCTCTGCCAACCTCAGCAAGTGTCATTTGCCACTCATATCTGGTGTCTGTATAGCGTGCTTTTACAAAGAAAAAATGTTTTTCAGTGTAAGCTAATAGCAGTCAGTGTCCTTAAAGCGGGTGTCAGGCCTTCAGCGTGTGCTCTGCCAACCTCAGCAAGTCTACTTTGCCACTCATGTCTGGTGTCTGTATAGCGTGCTTTTACAAAGAAAATTTTTTTTTCAGTGTAAGCTAATAGCAGTCAGTGTCCTTCAAGCGGGTGTCAGGCCTTCAGCGTGTGCTCTGCCAACCTCAGCAAATGTACTTTGCCACTCATATCTGGTGTCTGTATAGCGTGCTTTTACAAAGAAAAAAAGTTTTTCAGTGTAAGCTAATAGCAGTCAGTGTTCTTCAAGCGGGTGTCAGGCCTTCAGCGTGTGTTCTGCAAACCTCAGCAAGTGTGCTTTGCCACTCATATCTGGTGTCTGTATAGCGTGCTTTTACAAAGAAAAAAAGTTTTTCAGTGTAAACTAATAGCAGTTAGTGTCCTTAAAGCGGGTGTCAGGCCTTCAGCGTGTGCTCTGCCAACCTCAGCAAGTGTAATTTGCCATTCATATCTGGTGTCTGTATAGCGTGCTTTTACAAAGAAAAAAAGTTTTTCAGTGTAAACTAATAGCAGTTAGTGTCCTTAAAGCGGGTGTCAGGCCTTCAGCGTGTGCTCTGCCAACCTCAGCAAGTGTAATTTGCCATTCATATCTGGTGTCTGTATAGCGTGCTTTTACAAAGAAAAAAAGTTTTTCAGTGTAAGCTAATAGCAGTCAGTGTCCTTAAAGCGGGTGTCAGGCCTTCAGCGTGTGCTCTGCCAACCTCAGCAAGTGTGCTTTGCCACTCATATCTGGTGTCTGTATAGCGTGCTTTTACAAAGAAAAAAAGTTTTTCAGTGTAAGCTAAGAGCAGTCAGTGTCCTTCAAGCAGGTGTCAGGCCTTCAGAGTGTGCTCTGCCAACCTCAGCAAGTGTGCTTTGCCACTCATATCTGGTGTCTGTATAGCGTGCTTTTACAAAGAAAAAAAGTTTTTCAATGTAAGATAATAGCAGTCAGTGTCCTTAAAGCGGGTGTCAGGCGTTCAGCGTTTGCTCTGCCAACCTCAGCAAGTGTCATTTGCCACTCATATCTGGTGTCTGTATAGCGTGCTTTTACAAAGAAAAAATGTTTTTCAGTGTAAGCTAATAGCAGTCAGTGTCCTTAAAGCGGGTGTCAGGCCTTCAGCGTGTGCTCTGCCAACCTCAGCAAGTCTACTTTGCCACTCATATCTGGTGTCGGTATAGCGTGCTTTTACAAAGAAAAATTTTTTTTCAGTGTAAGCTAATAGCAGTCAGTGTCCTTCAAGCGGGTGTCAGGCCTTCAGCGTGTGCTCTGCCAACCTCAGCAAATGTACTTTGCCACTCATATCTGGTGTCTGTATAGCGTGCTTTTACAAAGAAAAAAAGTTTTTCAGTGTAAGCTAATAGCAGTCAGTGTCTTTCAAGCCGGTGTCAGGCCTTCAGCGTGTGCTCTGCAAACCTCAGCAAGTGAACTTTGCCACTCATATCTGGTGTCTGTATAGCGTGCTTTTACAAAGAAAAAAAGTTTTTCAGTGTAAGCTAATAGCAGTCAGTGTCCTTCAAGCGGGTGTCAGGCCTTCAGCGTGTGCTCTGCCAACCTCAGCAAATGTACTTTGCCACTCATATCTGGTGTCTGTATAGCGTGCTTTTACAAAGAAAAAAAGTTTTTCAGTGTAAGCTAATAGCAGTCAGTGTCTTTCAAGCCGGTGTCAGGCCTTCAGCGTGTGCTCTGCAAACCTCAGCAAGTGAACTTTGCCACTCATATCTGGTGTCTGTATAGCGTGCTTTTACAAAGAAAAAAAGTTTTTCAGTGTAGGCTAATAGCAGTCAGTGTCCTTAAAGTGGGTGTCAGGCCTTCAGCGTGCTTTTACAAAGAAAAAAAGTTTTTCAATGTAAGATAATAGCAGTCAGTGTCCTTCAAGCGGGTGTCAGGCGTTCAGCGTTTGCTCTGCCAACCTCAGCAAGTGTCATTTGCCACTCATATCTGGTGTCTGTATAGCGTGCTTTTACAAAGAAAAAATGTTTTTCAGTGTAAGCTAATAGCAGTCAGTGTCCTTAAAGCGGGTGTCAGGCCTTCAGCGTGTGCTCTGCCAACCTCAGCAAGTCTACTTTGCCACTCATATCTGGTGTCTGTATAGCGTGCTTTTACAAAGAAAATTTTTTTTTCAGTGTAAGCTAAAAGCAGTCAGTGTCCTTCAAGCGGGTGTCAGGCCTTCAGCGTGTGCTCTGCCAACCTCAGCAAATGTACTTTGCCACTCATATCTGGTGTCTGTATAGCGTGCTTTTACAAAGAAAAAAAGTTTTTCAGTGTAAGCTAATAGCAGTCAGTGTTCTTCAAGCGGGTGTCAGGCCTTCAGCGTGTGTTCTGCAAACCTCAACAAGTGTGCTTTGCCACTCATATCTGGTGTCTGTATAGCGTGCTTTTACAAAGAAAAAAAGTTTTTCAGTGTAAACTAATAGCAGTTAGTGTCCTTAAAGCGGGTGTCAGGCCTTCAGCGTGTGCTCTGCCAACCTCAGCAAGTGTAATTTGCCATTCATATCTGGTGTCTGTATAGCGTGCTTTTACAAAGAAAAAAAGTTTTTCAGTGTAAGCTAAGAGCAGTCAGTGTCCTTCAAGCAGGTGTCAGGCCTTCAGAGTGTGCTCTGCCAACCTCAGCAAGTGTGCTTTGCCACTCATATCTGGTGTCTGTATAGCGTGCTTTTACAAAGAAAAAAAGTTTTTCAATGTAAGATAATAGCAGTCAGTGTCCTTAAAGCGGGTGTCAGGCGTTCAGCGTTTGCTCTGCCAACCTCAGCAAGTGTCATTTGCCACTCATATCTGGTGTCTGTATAGCGTGCTTTTACAAAGAAAAAATGTTTTTCAGTGTAAGCTAATAGCAGTCAGTGTCCTTAAAGCGGGTGTCAGGCCTTCAGCGTGTGCTCTGCCAACCTCAGCAAGTCTACTTTGCCACTCATATCTGGTGTCGGTATAGCGTGCTTTTACAAAGAAAAATTTTTTTTCAGTGTAAGCTAATAGCAGTCAGTGTCCTTCAAGCGGGTGTCAGGCCTTCAGCGTGTGCTCTGCAAACCTCAGCAAGTGAACTTTGCCACTCATATCTGGTGTCTGTATAGCGTGCTTTTACAAAGAAAAAAAGTTTTTCAGTGTAAGCTAATAGCAGTCAGTGTCTTTCAAGCCGGTGTCAGGCCTTCAGCGTGTGCTCTGCAAACCTCAGCAAGTGAACTTTGCCACTCATATCTGGTGTCTGTATAGCGTGCTTTTACAAAGAAAAAAAGTTTTTCAGTGTAAGCTAATAGCAGTCAGTGTCCTTAAAGCGGGTGTCAGGCCTTCAGCGTGTGCTCTGCCAACCTCAGAAAGTGTGCTTAGCCACTCATATCTGGTGTCTGTATAGCGTGCTTTTACAAAGAAAAAACGTTTTTCAGTGTAAGCTAATAGCAGTCAGTGTCCTTAAAGCGGGTGTCAGGCCTTCAGCGTGTGCTCTGCCAACCTCAGCAATTGTACTTTGCCACTCATATCTGGTGTCTGTATAGCATGCTTTTACAAAGAAAAAAAGTTTTTCAGTGTAAGCTAATAGCAGTCAGTGTCCTTAAAGCGGGTGTCAGGCCTTCAGCGTGTGCTCTGCCAACCTCAGCAAGTGTAATTTACCACTCATATCTGGTGTCTGTATAGCATGCTTTTACAAAGAAAAAAAGTTTTTCAGTGTAAGCTAATAGCAGTCAGTGTCTTTCAAGCGGGTGTCAGGCCTTCAGCGTGTGCTCTGCAAACCTCAGCAAGTGTACTTTGCCACACATATCTGGTGTCTGTATAGCGTGCTTTTACAAAGAAAAAAAGTTTTTCAGTGTAAGCTAAGAGCAGTCAGTGTCATTCAAGAAGGTGTCAGGCCTTCAGCGTGTGCTCTGCCAACCTCAGCAAGTGTACTTTGCCACTCATATCTGGTGTCTGTATAGCGTGCTTTCACAAAGAAAAAAAGTTTTTCAGTGTAAGCTAATAGCAGTCAGTGTCCTTCAAGCGGGTGTCAGGCCTTCAGCGTGTGCTCTGCCAACCTCAGCAAGTGTAATTTGCCACTCATATCTGGTGTTTGTATAGCGTGCTTTTACAAAGAAAAAAAGTTTTTCAGTGTAAGCTAATAGCAGTCAGTGTCCTTCAAGCGGGTGTCAGGCGTTCAGCGTTTGCTCTGCCAACCTCAGCAAGTGTCATTTGCCACTCATATCTGGTGTCTGTATAGCGTGCTTTTACAAAGAAAAAATGTTTTTCAGTGTAAGCTAATAGCAGTCAGTGTCCTTAAAGCGGGTGTCAGGCCTTCAGCGTGTGCTCTGCCAACCTCAGCAAGTCTACTTTGCCACTCATGTCTGGTGTCTGTATAGCGTGCTTTTACAAAGAAAATTTTTTTTTCAGTGTAAGCTAATAGCAGTCAGTGTCCTTCAAGCGGGTGTCAGGCCTTCAGCGTGTGCTCTGCCAACCTCAGCAAATGTACTTTGCCACTCATATCTGGTGTCTGTATAGCGTGCTTTTACAAAGAAAAAAAGTTTTTCAGTGTAAGCTAATAGCAGTCAGTGTTCTTCAAGCGGGTGTCAGGCCTTCAGCGTGTGTTCTGCAAACCTCAGCAAGTGTGCTTTGCCACTCATATCTGGTGTCTGTATAGCGTGCTTTTACAAAGAAAAAAAGTTTTTCAGTGTAAACTAATAGCAGTTAGTGTCCTTAAAGCGGGTGTCAGGCCTTCAGCGTGTGCTCTGCCAACCTCAGCAAGTGTAATTTGCCATTCATATCTGGTGTCTGTATAGCGTGCTTTTACAAAGAAAAAAAGTTTTTCAGTGTAAACTAATAGCAGTTAGTGTCCTTAAAGCGGGTGTCAGGCCTTCAGCGTGTGCTCTGCCAACCTCAGCAAGTGTAATTTGCCATTCATATCTGGTGTCTGTATAGCGTGCTTTTACAAAGAAAAAAAGTTTTTCAGTGTAAGCTAATAGCAGTCAGTGTCCTTAAAGCGGGTGTCAGGCCTTCAGCGTGTGCTCTGCCAACCTCAGCAAGTGTGCTTTGCCACTCATATCTGGTGTCTGTATAGCGTGCTTTTACAAAGAAAAAAAGTTTTTCAGTGTAAGCTAAGAGCAGTCAGTGTCCTTCAAGCAGGTGTCAGGCCTTCAGAGTGTGCTCTGCCAACCTCAGCAAGTGTGCTTTGCCACTCATATCTGGTGTCTGTATAGCGTGCTTTTACAAAGAAAAAAAGTTTTTCAATGTAAGATAATAGCAGTCAGTGTCCTTAAAGCGGGTGTCAGGCGTTCAGCGTTTGCTCTGCCAACCTCAGCAAGTGTCATTTGCCACTCATATCTGGTGTCTGTATAGCGTGCTTTTACAAAGAAAAAATGTTTTTCAGTGTAAGCTAATAGCAGTCAGTGTCCTTAAAGCGGGTGTCAGGCCTTCAGCGTGTGCTCTGCCAACCTCAGCAAGTCTACTTTGCCACTCATATCTGGTGTCGGTATAGCGTGCTTTTACAAAGAAAAAATTTTTTTCAGTGTAAGCTAATAGCAGTCAGTGTCCTTCAAGCGGGTGTCAGGCCTTCAGCGTGTGCTCTGCCAACCTCAGCAAATGTACTTTGCCACTCATATCTGGTGTCTGTATAGCGTGCTTTTACAAAGAAAAAAAGTTTTTCAGTGTAAGCTAATAGCAGTCAGTGTCTTTCAAGCCGGTGTCAGGCCTTCAGCGTGTGCTCTGCAAACCTCAGCAAGTGAACTTTGCCACTCATATCTGGTGTCTGTATAGCGTGCTTTTACAAAGAAAAAAAGTTTTTCAGTGTAGGCTAATAGCAGTCAGTGTCCTTAAAGTGGGTGTCAGGCCTTCAGCGTGCTTTTACAAAGAAAAAAAGTTTTTCAATGTAAGATAATAGCAGTCAGTGTCCTTCAAGCGGGTGTCAGGCGTTCAGCGTTTGCTCTGCCAACCTCAGCAAGTGTCATTTGCCACTCATATCTGGTGTCTGTATAGCGTGCTTTTACAAAGAAAAAATGTTTTTCAGTGTAAGCTAATAGCAGTCAGTGTCCTTAAAGCGGGTGTCAGGCCTTCAGCGTGTGCTCTGCCAACCTCAGCAAGTCTACTTTGCCACTCATATCTGGTGTCTGTATAGCGTGCTTTTACAAAGAAAATTTTTTTTTCAGTGTAAGCTAAAAGCAGTCAGTGTCCTTCAAGCGGGTGTCAGGCCTTCAGCGTGTGCTCTGCCAACCTCAGCAAATGTACTTTGCCACTCATATCTGGTGTCTGTATAGTGTGCTTTTACAAAGAAAAAAAGTTTTTCAGTGTAAGCTAATAGCAGTCAGTGTTCTTCAAGCGGGTGTCAGGCCTTCAGCGTGTGTTCTGCAAACCTCAACAAGTGTGCTTTGCCACTCATATCTGGTGTCTGTATAGCGTGCTTTTACAAAGAAAAAAAGTTTTTCAGTGTAAACTAATAGCAGTTAGTGTCCTTAAAGCGGGTGTCAGTCCTTCAGCGTGTGCTCTGCCAACCTCAGCAAGTGTAATTTGCCATTCATATCTGGTGTCTGTATAGCGTGCTTTTACAAAGAAAAAAAGTTTTTCAGTGTAAGCTAATAGCAGTCAGTGTCCTTAAAGCGGGTGTCAGGCCTTCAGCGTGTGCTCTGCCAACCTCAGCAAGTGTGCTTTGCCACTCATATCTGGTGTCTGTATAGCGTGCTTTTACAAAGAAAAAAAGTTTTTCAGTGTAAGCTAAGAGCAGTCAGTGTCCTTCAAGCAGGTGTCAGGCCTTCAGAGTGTGCTCTGCCAACCTCAGCAAGTGTGCTTTGCCACTCATATCTGGTGTCTGTATAGCGTGCTTTTACAAAGAAAAAAAGTTTTTCAATGTAAGATAATAGCAGTCAGTGTCCTTAAAGCGGGTGTCAGGCGTTCAGCGTTTGCTCTGCCAACCTCAGCAAGTGTCATTTGCCACTCATATCTGGTGTCTGTATAGCGTGCTTTTACAAAGAAAAAATGTTTTTCAGTGTAAGCTAATAGCAGTCAGTGTCCTTAAAGCGGGTGTCAGGCCTTCAGCGTGTGCTCTGCCAACCTCAGCAAGTCTACTTTGCCACTCATATCTGGTGTCGGTATAGCGTGCTTTTACAAAGAAAAATTTTTTTTCAGTGTAAGCTAATAGCAGTCAGTGTCCTTCAAGCGGGTGTCAGGCCTTCAGCGTGTGCTCTGCCAACCTCAGCAAATGTACTTTGCCACTCATATCTGGTGTCTGTATAGCGTGCTTTTACAAAGAAAAAAAGTTTTTCAGTGTAAGCTAATAGCAGTCAGTGTCTTTCAAGCCGGTGTCAGGCCTTCAGCGTGTGCTCTGCAAACCTCAGCAAGTGAACTTTGCCACTCATATCTGGTGTCTGTATAGCGTGCTTTTACAAAGAAAAAACGTTTTTCAGTGTAAGCTAATAGCAGTCAGTGTCCTTCAAGCGGGTGTCAGGCGTTCAGCGTTTGCTCTGCCAACCTCAGCAAGTGTCATTTGCCACTCATATCTGGTGTCTGTATAGCGTGCTTTTACAAAGAAAAAATGTTTTTCAGTGTAAGCTAATAGCAGTCAGTGTCCTTAAAGCGGGTGTCAGGCCTTCAGCGTGTGCTCTGCCAACCTCAGCAAGTCTACTTTGCCACTCATATCTGGTGTCTGTATAGCGTGCTTTTACAAAGAAAATTTTTTTTTCAGTGTAAGCTAAAAGCAGTCAGTGTCCTTCAAGCGGGTGTCAGGCCTTCAGCGTGTGCTCTGCCAACCTCAGCAAATGTACTTTGCCACTCATATCTGGTGTCTGTATAGCGTGCTTTTACAAAGAAAAAAAGTTTTTCAGTGTAAGCTAATAGCAGTCAGTGTTCTTCAAGCGGGTGTCAGGCCTTCAGCGTGTGTTCTGCAAACCTCAACAAGTGTGCTTTGCCACTCATATCTGGTGTCTGTATAGCGTGCTTTTACAAAGAAAAAAAGTTTTTCAGTGTAAACTAATAGCAGTTAGTGTCCTTAAAGCGGGTGTCAGGCCTTCAGCGTGTGCTCTGCCAACCTCAGCAAGTGTAATTTGCCATTCATATCTGGTGTCTGTATAGCGTGCTTTTACAAAGAAAAAAAGTTTTTCAGTGTAAGCTAATAGCAGTCAGTGTCCTTAAAGCGGGTGTCAGGCCTTCAGCGTGTGCTCTGCCAACCTCAGCAAGTGTGCTTTGCCACTCATATCTGGTGTCTGTATAGCGTGCTTTTACAAAGAAAAAAAGTTTTTCAGTGTAAGCTAAGAGCAGTCAGTGTCCTTCAAGCAGGTGTCAGGCCTTCAGAGTGTGCTCTGCCAACCTCAGCAAGTGAACTTTGCCACTCATATCTGGTGTCTGTATAGCGTGCTTTTACAAAGAAAAAAAGTTTTTCAGTGTAGGCTAATAGCAGTCAGTGTCCTTAAAGTGGGTGTCAGGCCTTCAGCGTGCTTTTACAAAGAAAAAAAGTTTTTCAATGTAAGATAATAGCAGTCAGTGTCCTTCAAGCGGGTGTCAGGCGTTCAGCGTTTGCTCTGCCAACCTCAGCAAGTGTCATTTGCCACTCATATCTGGTGTCTGTATAGCGTGCTTTTACAAAGAAAAAATGTTTTTCAGTGTAAGCTAATAGCAGTCAGTGTCCTTAAAGCGGGTGTCAGGCCTTCAGCGTGTGCTCTGCCAACCTCAGCAAGTCTACTTTGCCACTCATATCTGGTGTCTGTATAGCGTGCTTTTACAAAGAAAATTTTTTTTTCAGTGTAAGCTAAAAGCAGTCAGTGTCCTTCAAGCGGGTGTCAGGCCTTCAGCGTGTGCTCTGCCAACCTCAGCAAATGTACTTTGCCACTCATATCTGGTGTCTGTATAGCGTGCTTTTACAAAGAAAAAAAGTTTTTCAATGTAAGATAATAGCAGTCAGTGTCCTTAAAGCGGGTGTCAGGCCTTCAGCGTGTGCTCTGCCAACCTCAGCAAGTGTGCTTTGCCACTCATATCTGGTGTCTGTATAGCGTGCTTTTACAAAGAAAAAAAGTTTTTCAGTGTAAGCTAAGAGCAGTCAGTGTCCTTCAAGCAGGTGTCAGGCCTTCAGAGTGTGCTCTGCCAACCTCAGCAAGTGTGCTTTGCCACTCATATCTGGTGTCTGTATAGCGTGCTTTTACAAAGAAAAAAAGTTTTTCAATGTAAGATAATAGCAGTCAGTGTCCTTAAAGCGGGTGTCAGGCGTTCAGCGTTTGCTCTGCCAACCTCAGCAAGTGTCATTTGCCCCTCATATCTGGTGTCTGTATAGCGTGCTTTTACAAAGAAAAAATGTTTTTCAGTGTAAGCTAATAGCAGTCAGTGTCCTTAAAGCGGGTGTCAGGCCTTCAGCGTGTGCTCTGCCAACCTCAGCAAGTCTACTTTGCCACTCATATCTGGTGTCGGTATAGCGTGCTTTTACAAAGAAAAATTTTTTTTCAGTGTAAGCTAATAGCAGTCAGTGTCCTTCAAGCGGGTGTCAGGCCTTCAGCGTGTGCTCTGCCAACCTCAGCAAATGTACTTTGCCACTCATATCTGGTGTCTGTATAGCGTGCTTTTACAAAGAAAAAAAGTTTTTCAGTGTAAGCTAATAGCAGTCAGTGTCTTTCAAGCCGGTGTCAGGCCTTCAGCGTGTGCTCTGCAAACCTCAGCAAGTGAACTTTGCCACTCATATCTGGTGTCTGTATAGCGTGCTTTTACAAAGAAAAAAAGTTTTTCAGTGTAGGCTAATAGCAGTCAGTGTCCTTAAAGTGGGTGTCAGGCCTTCAGCGTGCTTTTACAAAGAAAAAAAGTTTTTCAATGTAAGATAATAGCAGTCAGTGTCCTTCAAGCGGGTGTCAGGCGTTCAGCGTTTGCTCTGCCAACCTCAGCAAGTGTCATTTGCCACTCATATCTGGTGTCTGTATAGCGTGCTTTTACAAAGAAAAAATGTTTTTCAGTGTAAGCTAATAGCAGTCAGTGTCCTTAAAGCGGGTGTCAGGCCTTCAGCGTGTGCTCTGCCAACCTCAGCAAGTCTACTTTGCCACTCATATCTGGTGTCTGTATAGCGTGCTTTTACAAAGAAAATTTTTTTTTCAGTGTAAGCTAAAAGCAGTCAGTGTCCTTCAAGCGGGTGTCAGGCCTTCAGCGTGTGCTCTGCCAACCTCAGCAAATGTACTTTGCCACTCATATCTGGTGTCTGTATAGCGTGCTTTTACAAAGAAAAAAAGTTTTTCAGTGTAAGCTAATAGCAGTCAGTGTTCTTCAAGCGGGTGTCAGGCCTTCAGCGTGTGTTCTGCAAACCTCAACAAGTGTGCTTTGCCACTCATATCTGGTGTCTGTATAGCGTGCTTTTACAAAGAAAAAAAGTTTTTCAGTGTAAACTAATAG
Source organism: Pelobates fuscus (assembly GCF_036172605.1). Classification (NCBI taxonomy): domain Eukaryota; kingdom Metazoa; phylum Chordata; class Amphibia; order Anura; family Pelobatidae; genus Pelobates; species Pelobates fuscus. Next base: position 140,669,987 of record NC_086319.1, read on the forward strand.
CAGTTAGTGTCCTTAAAGCGGGTGTCAGGCCTTCAGCGTGTGCTCTGCCAACCTCAGCAAGTGTAATTTGCCATTCATATCTGGTGTCTGTATAGCGTGCTTTTACAAAGAAAAAAAGTTTTTCAGTGTAAGCTAATAGCAGTCAGTGTCCTTAAAGCGGGTGTCAGGCCTTCAGCGTGTGCTCTGCCAACCTCAGCAAGTGTGCTTTGCCACTCATATCTGGTGTCTGTATAGCGTGCTTTTACAAAGAAAAAAAGTTTTTCAGTGTAAGCTAAGAGCAGTCAGTGTCCTTCAAGCAGGTGTCAGGCCTTCAGAGTGTGCTCTGCCAACCTCAGCAAGTGTGCTTTGCCACTCATATCTGGTGTCTGTATAGCGTGCTTTTACAAAGAAAAAAAGTTTTTCAATGTAAGATAATAGCAGTCAGTGTCCTTAAAGCGGGTGTCAGGCGTTCAGCGTTTGCTCTGCCAACCTCAGCAAGTGTCATTTGCCACTCATATCTGGTGTCTGTATAGCGTGCTTTTACAAAGAAAAAATGTTTTTCAGTGTAAGCTAATAGCAGTCAGTGTCCTTAAAGCGGGTGTCAGGCCTTCAGCGTGTGCTCTGCCAACCTCAGCAAGTCTACTTTGCCACTCATATCTGGTGTCGGTATAGCGTGCTTTTACAAAGAAAAATTTTTTTTCAGTGTAAGCTAATAGCAGTCAGTGTCCTTCAAGCGGGTGTCAGGCCTTCAGCGTGTGCTCTGCCAACCTCAGCAAATGTACTTTGCCACTCATATCTGGTGTCTGTATAGCGTGCTTTTACAAAGAAAAAAAGTTTTTCAGTGTAAGCTAATAGCAGTCAGTGTCTTTCAAGCCGGTGTCAGGCCTTCAGCGTGTGCTCTGCAAACCTCAGCAAGTGAACTTTGCCACTCATATCTGGTGTCTGTATAGCGTGCTTTTACAAAGAAAAAACGTTTTTCAGTGTAAGCTAATAGCAGTCAGTGTCCTTCAAGCGGGTGTCAGGCGTTCAGCGTTTGCTCTGCCAACCTCAGCAAGTGTCATTTGCCACTCATATCTGGTGTCTGTATAGCGTGCTTTTACAAAGAAAAAATGTTTTTCAGTGTAAGCTAATAGCAGTCAGTGTCCTTAAAGCGGGTGTCAGGCCTTCAGCGTGTGCTCTGCCAACCTCAGCAAGTCTACTTTGCCACTCATATCTGGTGTCTGTATAGCGTGCTTTTACAAAGAAAATTTTTTTTTCAGTGTAAGCTAAAAGCAGTCAGTGTCCTTCAAGCGGGTGTCAGGCCTTCAGCGTGTGCTCTGCCAACCTCAGCAAATGTACTTTGCCACTCATATCTGGTGTCTGTATAGCGTGCTTTTACAAAGAAAAAAAGTTTTTCAGTGTAAGCTAATAGCAGTCAGTGTTCTTCAAGCGGGTGTCAGGCCTTCAGCGTGTGTTCTGCAAACCTCAACAAGTGTGCTTTGCCACTCATATCTGGTGTCTGTATAGCGTGCTTTTACAAAGAAAAAAAGTTTTTCAGTGTAAACTTATAGCAGTTAGTGTCCTTAAAGCGGGTGTCAGGCCTTCAGCGTGTGCTCTGCCAACCTCAGCAAGTGTAATTTGCCATTCATATCTGGTGTCTGTATAGCGTGCTTTTACAAAGAAAAAAAGTTTTTCAGTGTAAGCTAATAGCAGTCAGTGTCCTTAAAGCGGGTGTCAGGCCTTCAGCGTGTGCTCTGCCAACCTCAGCAAGTGTGCTTTGCCACTCATATCTGGTGTCTGTATAGCGTGCTTTTACAAAGAAAAAAAGTTTTTCAGTGTAAGCTAAGAGCAGTCAGTGTCCTTCAAGCAGGTGTCAGGCCTTCAGAGTGTGCTCTGCCAACCTCAGCAAGTGAACTTTGCCACTCATATCTGGTGTCTGTATAGCGTGCTTTTACAAAGAAAAAAAGTTTTTCAGTGTAGGCTAATAGCAGTCAGTGTCCTTAAAGTGGGTGTCAGGCCTTCAGCGTGCTTTTACAAAGAAAAAAAGTTTTTCAATGTAAGATAATAGCAGTCAGTGTCCTTAAAGCGGGTGTCAGGCGTTCAGCGTTTGCTCTGCCAACCTCAGCAAGTGTCATTTGCCACTCATATCTGGTGTCTGTATAGCGTGCTTTTACAAAGAAAAAATGTTTTTCAGTGTAAGCTAATAGCAGTCAGTGTCCTTAAAGCGGGTGTCAGGCCTTCAGCGTGTGCTCTGCCAACCTCAGCAAGTCTACTTTGCCACTCATATCTGGTGTCGGTATAGCGTGCTTTTACAAAGAAAAATTTTTTTCAGTGTAAGCTAATAGCAGTCAGTGTCCTTCAAGCGGGTGTCAGGCCTTCAGCGTGTGCTCTGCCAACCTCAGCAAATGTACTTTGCCACTCATATCTGGTGTCTGTATAGCGTGCTTTTACAAAGAAAAAAAGTTTTTCAGTGTAAGGTAATAGCAGTCAGTGTCTTTCAAGCCGGTGTCAGGCCTTCAGCGTGTGCTCTGCAAACCTCAGCAAGTGAACTTTGCCACTCATATCTGGTGTCTGTATAGCGTGCTTTTACAAAGAAAAAAAGTTTTTCAGTGTAAGCTAATAGCAGTCAGTGTCCTTAAAGCGGGTGTCAGGCCTTCAGCGTGTGCTCTGCCAACCTCAGCAATTGTACTTTGCCACTCATATCTGGTGTCTGTATAGCATGCTTTTACAAAGAAAAAAAGTTTTTCAGTGTAAGCTAATAGCAGTCAGTGTCCTTAAAGCGGGTGTCAGGCCTTCAGCGTGTGCTCTGCCAACCTCAGCAAGTGTAATTTACCACTCATATCTGGTGTCTGTATAGCATGCTTTTACAAAGAAAAAAAGTTTTTCAGTGTAAGCTAATAGCAGTCAGTGTCTTTCAAGCGGGTGTCAGGCCTTCAGCGTGTGCTCTGCAAACCTCAGCAAGTGTACTTTGCCACACATATCTGGTGTCTGTATAGCGTGCTTTTACAAAGAAAAAAAGTTTTTCAGTGTAAGCTAAGAGCAGTCAGTGTCATTCAAGAAGGTGTCAGGCCTTCAGCGTGTGCTCTGCCAACCTCAGCAAGTGTACTTTGCCACTCATATCTGGTGTCTGTATAGCGTGCTTTCACAAAGAAAAAAAGTTTTTCAGTGTAAGCTAATAGCAGTCAGTGTCCTTCAAGCGGGTGTCAGGCCTTCAGCGTGTGCTCTGCCAACCTCAGCAAGTGTAATTTGCCACTCATATCTGGTGTTTGTATAGCGTGCTTTTACAAAGAAAAAAAGTTTTTCAGTGTAAGCTAATAGCAGTCAGTGTCCTTCAAGCGGGTGTCAGGCGTTCAGCGTTTGCTCTGCCAACCTCAGCAAGTGTCATTTGCCACTCATATCTGGTGTCTGTATAGCGTGCTTTTACAAAGAAAAAATGTTTTTCAGTGTAAGCTAATAGCAGTCAGTGTCCTTAAAGCGGGTGTCAGGCCTTCAGCGTGTGCTCTGCCAACCTCAGCAAGTCTACTTTGCCACTCATATCTGGTGTCTGTATAGCGTGCTTTTACAAAGAAAATTTTTTTTTCAGTGTAAGCTAATAGCAGTCAGTGTCCTTCAAGCGGGTGTCAGGCCTTCAGCGTGTGCTCTGCCAACCTCAGCAAATGTACTTTGCCACTCATATCTGGTGTCTGTATAGCGTGCTTTTACAAAGAAAAAAAGTTTTTCAGTGTAAGCTAATAGCAGTCAGTGTTCTTCAAGCGGGTGTCAGGCCTTCAGCGTGTGTTCTGCAAACCTCAGCAAGTGTGCTTTGCCACTCATATCTGGTGTCTGTATAGCGTGCTTTTACAAAGAAAAAAAGTTTTTCAGTGTAAACTAATAGCAGTTAGTGTCCTTAAAGCGGGTGTCAGGCCTTCAGCGTGTGCTCTGCCAACCTCAGCAAGTGTAATTTGCCATTCATATCTGGTGTCTGTATAGCGTGCTTTTACAAAGAAAAAAAGTTTTTCAGTGTAAACTAATAGCAGTTAGTGTCCTTAAAGCGGGTGTCAGGCCTTCAGCGTGTGCTCTGCCAACCTCAGCAAGTGTAATTTGCCATTCAAATCTGGTGTCTGTATAGCGTGCTTTTACAAAGAAAAAAAGTTTTTCAGTGTAAGCTAATAGCAGTCAGTGTCCTTAAAGCGGGTGTCAGGCCTTCAGCGTGTGCTCTGCCAACCTCAGCAAGTGTGCTTTGCCACTCATATCTGGTGTCTGTATAGCGTGCTTTTACAAAGAAAAAAAGTTTTTCAGTGTAAGCTAAGAGCAGTCAGTGTCCTTCAAGCAGGTGTCAGGCCTTCAGAGTGTGCTCTGCCAACCTCAGCAAGTGTGCTTTGCCACTCATATCTGGTGTCTGTATAGCGTGCTTTTACAAAGAAAAAAAGTTTTTCAGTGTAAGCTAAGAGCAGTCAGTGTCCTTAAAGCGGGTGTCAGGCCTTCAGAGTGTGCTCTGCCAACCTCAGCAAGTGTGCTTTGCCACTCATATCTGGTGTCTGTATAGCGTGCTTTTACAAAGAAAAAAAGTTTTTCAATGTAAGATAATAGCAGTCAGTGTCCTTAAAGCAGGTGTCAGGCGTTCAGCGTTTGCTCTGCCAACCTCAGCAAGTGTCATTTGCCACTCATATCTGGTGTCTGTATAGCGTGCTTTTACAAAGAAAACATGTTTTTCAGTGTAAGCTAATAGCAGTCAGTGTCCTTAAAGCGGGTGTCAGGCCTTCAGCGTGTGCTCTGCCAACCTCAGCAAGTCTACTTTGCCACTCATATCTGGTGTCGGTATAGCGTGCTTTTACAAAGAAAAATTTTTTTTCAGTGTAAGCTAATAGCAGTCAGTGTCCTTCAAGCGGGTGTCAGGCCTTCAGCGTGTGCTCTGCCAACCTCAGCAAATGTACTTTGCCACTCATATCTGGTGTCTGTATAGCGTGCTTTTACAAAGAAAAAAAGTTTTTCAGTGTAAGCTAATAGCAGTCAGTGTCTTTCAAGCCGGTGTCAGGCCTTCAGCGTGTGCTCTGCAAACCTCAGCAAGTGAACTTTGCCACTCATATCTGGTGTCTGTATAGCGTGCTTTTACAAAGAAAAAAAGTTTTTCAGTGTAGGCTAATAGCAGTCAGTGTCCTTAAAGTGGGTGTCAGGCCTTCAGCGTGCTTTTACAAAGAAAAAAAGTTTTTCAATGTAAGATAATAGCAGTCAGTGTCCTTCAAGCGGGTGTCAGGCGTTCAGCGTTTGCTCTGCCAACCTCAGCAAGTGTCATTTGCCACTCATATCTGGTGTCTGTATAGCGTGCTTTTACAAAGAAAAAATGTTTTTCAGTGTAAGCTAATAGCAGTCAGTGTCCTTAAAGCGGGTGTCAGGCCTTCAGCGTGTGCTCTGCCAACCTCAGCAAGTCTACTTTGCCACTCATATCTTGTGTCTGTATAGCGTGCTTTTACAAAGAAAATTTTTTTTTCAGTATAAGCTAATAGCAGTCAGTGTCCTTCAAGCGGGTGTCAGGCCTTCAGCGTGTGCTCTGCCAACCTCAGCAAATGTACTTTGCCACTCATATCTGGTGTCTGTATAGCGTGCTTTTACAAAGAAAAAAAGTTTTTCAGTGTAAGCTAATAGCAGTCAGTGTTCTTCAAGCGGGTGTCAGGCCTTCAGCGTGTGTTCTGCAAACCTCAGCAAGTGTCATTTGCCACTCATATCTGGTGTCTGTATAGCGTGCTTTTACAAAGAAAAAATGTTTTTCAGTGTAAGCTAATAGCAGTCAGTGTCCTTAAAGCGGGTGTCAGGCCTTCAGCGTGTGCTCTGCCAACCTCAGCAAGTCTACTTTGCCACTCATATCTGGTGTCTGTATAGCGTGCTTTTACAAAGAAAATTTTTTTTTCAGTGTAAGCTAATAGCAGTCAGTGTCCTTCAAGCGGGTGTCAGGCCTTCAGCGTGTGCTCTGCCAACCTCAGCAAATGTACTTTGCCACTCATATCTGGTGTCTGTATAGCGTGCTTTTACAAAGAAAAAAAGTTTTTCAGTGTAAGCTAATAGCAGTCAGTGTTCTTCAAGCGGGTGTCAGGCCTTCAGCGTGTGTTCTGCAAACCTCAGCAAGTGTGCTTTGCCACTCATATCTGGTGTCTGTATAGCGTGCTTTTACAAAGAAAAAAAGTTTTTCAGTGTAAACTAATAGCAGTTAGTGTCCTTAAAGCGGGTGTCAGGCCTTCAGCGTGTGCTCTGCCAACCTCAGCAAGTGTAATTTGCCATTCATATCTGGTGTCTGTATAGCGTGCTTTTACAAAGAAAAAAAGTTTTTCAGTGTAAACTAATAGCAGTTAGTGTCCTTAAAGCGGGTGTCAGGCCTTCAGCGTGTGCTCTGCCAACCTCAGCAAGTGTAATTTGCCATTCAAATCTGGTGTCTGTATAGCGTGCTTTTACAAAGAAAAAAAGTTTTTCAGTGTAAGCTAATAGCAGTCAGTGTCCTTAAAGCGGGTGTCAGGCCTTCAGCGTGTGCTCTGCCAACCTCAGCAAGTGTGCTTTGCCACTCATATCTGGTGTCTGTATAGCGTGCTTTTACAAAGAAAAAAAGTTTTTCAGTGTAAGCTAAGAGCAGTCAGTGTCCTTCAAGCAGGTGTCAGGCCTTCAGAGTGTGCTCTGCCAACCTCAGCAAGTGTGCTTTGCCACTCATATCTGGTGTCTGTATAGCGTGCTTTTACAAAGAAAAAAAGTTTTTCAGTGTAAGCTAAGAGCAGTCAGTGTCCTTAAAGCGGGTGTCAGGCCTTCAGAGTGTGCTCTGCCAACCTCAGCAAGTGTGCTTTGCCACTCATATCTGGTGTCTGTATAGCGTGCTTTTACAAAGAAAAAAAGTTTTTCAATGTAAGATAATAGCAGTCAGTGTCCTTAAAGCGGGTGTCAGGCGTTCAGCGTTTGCTCTGCCAACCTCAGCAAGTGTCATTTGCCACTCATATCTGGTGTCTGTATAGCGTGCTTTTACAAAGAAAACATGTTTTTCAGTGTAAGCTAATAGCAGTCAGTGTCCTTAAAGCGGGTGTCAGGCCTTCAGCGTGTGCTCTGCCAACCTCAGCAAGTCTACTTTGCCACTCATATCTGGTGTCGGTATAGCGTGCTTTTACAAAGAAAAATTTTTTTTCAGTGTAAGCTAATAGCAGTCAGTGTCCTTCAAGCGGGTGTCAGGCCTTCAGCGTGTGCTCTGCCAACCTCAGCAAATGTACTTTGCCACTCATATCTGGTGTCTGTATAGCGTGCTTTTACAAAGAAAAAAAGTTTTTCAGTGTAAGCTAATAGCAGTCAGTGTCCTTCAAGCGGGTGTCAGGCGTTCAGCGTTTGCTCTGCCAACCTCAGCAAGTGTCATTTGCCACTCATATCTGGTGTCTGTATAGCGTGCTTTTACAAAGAAAAAATGTTTTTCAGTGTAAGCTAATAGCAGTCAGTGTCCTTAAAGCGGGTGTCAGGCCTTCAGCGTGTGCTCTGCCAACCTCAGCAAGTCTACTTTGCCACTCATATCTGGTGTCTGTATAGCGTGCTTTTACAAAGAAAATTTTTTTTTCAGTGTAAGCTAATAGCAGTCAGTGTCCTTCAAGCGGGTGTCAGGCCTTCAGCGTGTGCTCTGCCAACCTCAGCAAATGTACTTTGCCACTCATATCTGGTGTCTGTATAGCGTGCTTTTACAAAGAAAAAAAGTTTTTCAGTGTAAGCTAATAGCAGTCAGTGTTCTTCAAGCGGGTGTCAGGCCTTCAGCGTGTGTTCTGCAAACCTCAGCAAGTGTGCTTTGCCACTCATATCTGGTGTCTGTATAGCGTGCTTTTACAAAGAAAAAAAGTTTTTCAGTGTAAACTAATAGCAGTTAGTGTCCTTAAAGCGGGTGTCAGGCCTTCAGCGTGTGCTCTGCCAACCTCAGCAAGTGTAATTTGCCATTCATATCTGGTGTCTGTATAGCGTGCTTTTACAAAGAAAAAAAGTTTTTCAGTGTAAACTAATAGCAGTTAGTGTCCTTAAAGCGGGTGTCAGGCCTTCAGCGTGTGCTCTGCCAACCTCAGCAAGTGTAATTTGCCATTCAAATCTGGTGTCTGTATAGCGTGCTTTTACAAAGAAAAAAAGTTTTTCAGTGTAAGCTAATAGCAGTCAGTGTCCTTAAAGCGGGTGTCAGGCCTTCAGCGTGTGCTCTGCCAACCTCAGCAAGTGTGCTTTGCCACTCATATCTGGTGTCTGTATAGCGTGCTTTTACAAAGAAAAAAAGTTTTTCAGTGTAAGCTAAGAGCAGTCAGTGTCCTTCAAGCAGGTGTCAGGCCTTCAGAGTGTGCTCTGCCAACCTCAGCAAGTGTGCTTTGCCACTCATATCTGGTGTCTGTATAGCGTGCTTTTACAAAGAAAAAAAGTTTTTCAGTGTAAGCTAAGAGCAGTCAGTGTCCTTAAAGCGGGTGTCAGGCCTTCAGAGTGTGCTCTGCCAACCTCAGCAAGTGTGCTTTGCCACTCATATCTGGTGTCTGTATAGCGTGCTTTTACAAAGAAAAAAAGTTTTTCAATGTAAGATAATAGCAGTCAGTGTCCTTAAAGCAGGTGTCAGGCGTTCAGCGTTTGCTCTGCCAACCTCAGCAAGTGTCATTTGCCACTCATATCTGGTGTCTGTATAGCGTGCTTTTACAAAGAAAACATGTTTTTCAGTGTAAGCTAATAGCAGTCAGTGTCCTTAAAGCGGGTGTCAGGCCTTCAGCGTGTGCTCTGCCAACCTCAGCAAGTCTACTTTGCCACTCATATCTGGTGTCGGTATAGCGTGCTTTTACAAAGAAAAATTTTTTTTCAGTGTAAGCTAATAGCAGTCAGTGTCCTTCAAGCGGGTGTCAGGCCTTCAGCGTGTGCTCTGCCAACCTCAGCAAATGTACTTTGCCACTCATATCTGGTGTCTGTATAGCGTGCTTTTACAAAGAAAAAAAGTTTTTCAGTGTAAGCTAATAGCAGTCAGTGTCTTTCAAGCCGGTGTCAGGCCTTCAGCGTGTGCTCTGCAAACCTCAGCAAGTGAACTTTGCCACTCATATCTGGTGTCTGTATAGCGTGCTTTTACAAAGAAAAAAAGTTTTTCAGTGTAGGCTAATAGCAGTCAGTGTCCTTAAAGTGGGTGTCAGGCCTTCAGCGTGCTTTTACAAAGAAAAAAAGTTTTTCAATGTAAGATAATAGCAGTCAGTGTCCTTCAAGCGGGTGTCAGGCGTTCAGCGTTTGCTCTGCCAACCTCAGCAAGTGTCATTTGCCACTCATATCTGGTGTCTGTATAGCGTGCTTTTACAAAGAAAAAATGTTTTTCAGTGTAAGCTAATAGCAGTCAGTGTCCTTAAAGCGGGTGTCAGGCCTTCAGCGTGTGCTCTGCCAACCTCAGCAAGTCTACTTTGCCACTCATATCTTGTGTCTGTATAGCGTGCTTTTACAAAGAAAATTTTTTTTTCAGTATAAGCTAATAGCAGTCAGTGTCCTTCAAGCGGGTGTCAGGCCTTCAGCGTGTGCTCTGCCAACCTCAGCAAATGTACTTTGCCACTCATATCTGGTGTCTGTATAGCGTGCTTTTACAAAGAAAAAAAGTTTTTCAGTGTAAGCTAATAGCAGTCAGTGTTCTTCAAGCGGGTGTCAGGCCTTCAGCGTGTGTTCTGCAAACCTCAGCAAGTGTCATTTGCCACTCATATCTGGTGTCTGTATAGCGTGCTTTTACAAAGAAAAAATGTTTTTCAGTGTAAGCTAATAGCAGTCAGTGTCCTTAAAGCGGGTGTCAGGCCTTCAGCGTGTGCTCTGCAAACCTCAGCAAGTCTACTTTGCCACTCATATCTGGTGTCTGTATAGCGTGCTTTTACAAAGAAAATTTTTTTTTCAGTGTAAGCTAATAGCAGTCAGTGTCCTTCAAGCGGGTGTCAGGCCTTCAGCGTGTGCTCTGCCAACCTCAGCAAATGTACTTTGCCACTCATATCTGGTGTCTGTATAGCGTGCTTTTACAAAGAAAAAAAGTTTTTCAGTGTAAGCTAATAGCAGTCAGTGTTCTTCAAGCGGGTGTCAGGCCTTCAGCGTGTGTTCTGCAAACCTCAGCAAGTGTGCTTTGCCACTCATATCTGGTGTCTGTATAGCGTGCTTTTACAAAGAAAAAAAGTTTTTCAGTGTAAACTAATAGCAGTTAGTGTCCTTAAAGCGGGTGTCAGGCCTTCAGCGTGTGCTCTGCCAACCTCAGCAAGTGTAATTTGCCATTCATATCTGGTGTCTGTATAGCGTGCTTTTACAAAGAAAAAAAGTTTTTCAGTGTAAACTAATAGCAGTTAGTGTCCTTAAAGCGGGTGTCAGGCCTTCAGCGTGTGCTCTGCCAACCTCAGCAAGTGTAATTTGCCATTCAAATCTGGTGTCTGTATAGCGTGCTTTTACAAAGAAAAAAAGTTTTTCAGTGTAAGCTAATAGCAGTCAGTGTCCTTAAAGCGGGTGTCAGGCCTTCAGCGTGTGCTCTGCCAACCTCAGCAAGTGTGCTTTGCCACTCATATCTGGTGTCTGTATAGCGTGCTTTTACAAAGAAAAAAAGTTTTTCAGTGTAAGCTAAGAGCAGTCAGTGTCCTTCAAGCAGGTGTCAGGCCTTCAGAGTGTGCTCTGCCAACCTCAGCAAGTGTGCTTTGCCACTCATATCTGGTGTCTGTATAGCGTGCTTTTACAAAGAAAAAAAGTTTTTCAGTGTAAGCTAAGAGCAGTCAGTGTCCTTAAAGCGGGTGTCAGGCCTTCAGAGTGTGCTCTGCCAACCTCAGCAAGTGTGCTTTGCCACTCATATCTGGTGTCTGTATAGCGTGCTTTTACAAAGAAAAAAAGTTTTTCAATGTAAGATAATAGCAGTCAGTGTCCTTAAAGCGGGTGTCAGGCGTTCAGCGTTTGCTCTGCCAACCTCAGCAAGTGTCATTTGCCACTCATATCTGGTGTCTGTATAGCGTGCTTTTACAAAGAAAACATGTTTTTCAGTGTAAGCTAATAGCAGTCAGTGTCCTTAAAGCGGGTGTCAGGCCTTCAGCGTGTGCTCTGCCAACCTCAGCAAGTCTACTTTGCCACTCATATCTGGTGTCGGTATAGCGTGCTTTTACAAAGAAAATTTTTTTTTCAGTGTAAGCTAATAGCAGTCAGTGTCCTTCAAGCGGGTGTCAGGCCTTCAGCGTGTGCTCTGCCAACCTCAGCAAATGTACTTTGCCACGCATATCTGGTGTCTGTATAGCGTGCTTTTACAAAGAAAAAAAGTTTTTCAGTGTAAGCTAATAGCAGTCAGTGTCTTTCAAGCCGGTGTCAGGCCTTCAGCGTGTGCTCTGCAAACCTCAGCAAGTGAACTTTGCCACTCATATCTGGTGTCTGTATAGCGTGCTTTTACAAAGAAAAAAAGTTTTTCAGTGTAGGCTAATAGCAGTCAGTGTCCTTAAAGTGGGTGTCAGGCCTTCAGCGTGCTTTTACAAAGAAAAAAAGTTTTTCAATGTAAGATAATAGCAGTCAGTGTCCTTCAAGCGGGTGTCAGGCGTTCAGCGTTTGCTCTGCCAACCTCAGCAAGTGTCATTTGCCACTCATATCTGGTGTCTGTATAGCGTGCTTTTACAAAGAAAAAATGTTTTTCAGTGTAAGCTAATAGCAGTCAGTGTCCTTAAAGCGGGTGTCAGGCCTTCAGCGTGTGCTCTGCCAACCTCAGCAAGTCTACTTTGCCACTCATATCTTGTGTCTGTATAGCGTGCTTTTACAAAGAAAATTTTTTTTTCAGTATAAGCTAATAGCAGTCAGTGTCCTTCAAGCGGGTGTCAGGCCTTCAGCGTGTGCTCTGCCAACCTCAGCAAATGTACTTTGCCACTCATATCTGGTGTCTGTATAGCGTGCTTTTACAAAGAAAAAAAGTTTTTCAGTGTAAGCTAATAGCAGTCAGTGTTCTTCAAGCGGGTGTCAGGCCTTCAGCGTGTGTTCTGCAAACCTCAGCAAGTGTGCTTTGCCACTCATATCTGGTGTCTGTATAGCGTGCTTTTACAAAGAAAACATGTTTTTCAGTGTAAGCTAATAGCAGTCAGTGTCCTTAAAGCGGGTGTCAGGCCTTCAGCGTGTGCTCTGCCAACCTCAGCAAGTCTACTTTGCCACTCATATCTGGTGTCGGTATAGCGTGCTTTTACAAAGAAAAATTTTTTTTCAGTGTAAGCTAATAGCAGTCAGTGTCCTTCAAGCGGGTGTCAGGCCTTCAGCGTGTGCTCTGCCAACCTCAGCAAATGTACTTTGCCACTCATATCTGGTGTCTGTATAGCGTGCTTTTACAAAGAAAAAAAGTTTTTCAGTGTAAGCTAATAGCAGTCAGTGTCTTTCAAGCCGGTGTCAGGCCTTCAGCGTGTGCTCTGCAAACCTCAGCAAGTGAACTTTGCCACTCATATCTGGTGTCTGTATAGCGTGCTTTTACAAAGAAAAAAAGTTTTTCAGTGTAGGCTAATAGCAGTCAGTGTCCTTAAAGTGGGTGTCAGGCCTTCAGCGTGCTTTTACAAAGAAAAAAAGTTTTTCAATGTAAGATAATAGCAGTCAGTGTCCTTCAAGCGGGTGTCAGGCGTTCAGCGTTTGCTCTGCCAACCTCAGCAAGTGTCATTTGCCACTCATATCTGGTGTCTGTATAGCGTGCTTTTACAAAGAAAAAATGTTTTTCAGTGTAAGCTAATAGCAGTCAGTGTCCTTAAAGCGGGTGTCAGGCCTTCAGCGTGTGCTCTGCCAACCTCAGCAAGTCTACTTTGCCACTCATATCTTGTGTCTGTATAGCGTGCTTTTACAAAGAAAATTTTTTTTTCAGTATAAGCTAATAGCAGTCAGTGTCCTTCAAGCGGGTGTCAGGCCTTCAGCGTGTGCTCTGCCAACCTCAGCAAATGTACTTTGCCACTCATATCTGGTGTCTGTATAGCGTGCTTTTACAAAGAAAAAAAGTTTTTCAGTGTAAGCTAATAGCAGTCAGTGTTCTTCAAGCGGGTGTCAGGCCTTCAGCGTGTGTTCTGCAAACCTCAGCAAGTGTGCTTTGCCACTCATATCTGGTGTCTGTATAGCGTGCTTTTACAAAGAAAAAAAGTTTTTCAGTGTAAGCTAAGAGCAGTCAGTGTCCTTCAAGCAGGTGTCAGGCCTTCAGAGTGTGCTCTGCCAACCTCAGCAAGTGTGCTTTGCCACTCATATCTGGTGTCTGTATAGCGTGCTTTTACAAAGAAAAAAAGTTTTTCAATGTAAGATAATAGCAGTCAGTGTCCTTAAAGCGGGTGTCAGGCGTTCAGCGTTTGCTCTGCCAACCTCAGCAAGTGTCATTTGCCACTCATATCTGGTGTCTGTATAGCGTGCTTTTACAAAGAAAAAATGTTTTTCAGTGTAAGCTAATAGCAGTCAGTGTCCTTAAAGCGGGTGTCAGGCCTTCAGCGTGTGCTCTGCCAACCTCAGCAAGTCTACTTTGCCACTCATATCTGGTGTCGGTATAGCGTGCTTTTACAAAGAAAAAAAGTTTTTCAATGTAAGATAATAGCAGTCAGTGTCCTTAAAGCGGGTGTCAGGCGTTCAGCGTTTGCTCTGCCAACCTCAGCAAGTGTCATTTGCCACTCATATCTGGTGTCTGTATAGCGTGCTTTTACAAAGAAAAAATGTTTTTCAGTGTAAGCTAATAGCAGTCAGTGTCCTTAAAGCGGGTGTCAGGCCTTCAGCGTGTGCTCTGCCAACCTCAGCAAGTCTACTTTGCCACTCATATCTGGTGTCGGTATAGCGTGCTTTTACAAAGAAAACATTTTTTTCAGTGTAAGCTAATAGCAGTCAGTGTCCTTCAAGCGGGTGTCAGGCCTTCAGCGTGTGCTCTGCCAACCTCAGCAAATGTACTTTGCCACTCATATCTGGTGTCTGTATAGCGTGCTTTTACAAAGAAAAAAAGTTTTTCAGTGTAAGCTAATAGCAGTCAGTGTCTTTCAAGCCGGTGTCAGGCCTTCAGCGTGTGCTCTGCAAACCTCAGCAAGTGAACTTTGCCACTCATATCTGGTGTCTGTATAGCGTGCTTTTACAAAGAAAAAAAGTTTTTCAGTGTCAGCTAATAGCAGTCAGTGTCCTTAAAGCGGGTGTCAGGCCTTCAGCGTGTGCTCTGCCAACCTCAGAAAGTGTGCTTAGCCACTCATATCTGGTGTCTGTATAGCGTGCTTTTACAAAGAAAAAACGTTTTTCAGTGTAAGCTAATAGCAGTCAGTGTCCTTAAAGCGGGTGTCAGGCCTTCAGCGTGTGCTCTGCCAACCTCAGCAATTGTACTTTGCCACTCATATCTGGTGTCTGTATAGCATGCTTTTACAAAGAAAAAAAGTTTTTCAGTGTAAGCTAATAGCAGTCAGTGTCCTTAAAGCGGGTGTCAGGCCTTCAGCGTGTGCTCTGCCAACCTCAGCAAGTGTAATTTACCACTCATATCTGGTGTCTGTATAGCATGCTTTTACAAAGAAAAAAAGTTTTTCAGTGTAAGCTAATAGCAGTCAGTGTCTTTCAAGCGGGTGTCAGGCCTTCAGCGTGTGCTCTGCAAACCTCAGCAAGTGTACTTTGCCACACATATCTGGTGTCTGTATAGCGTGCTTTTACAAAGAAAAAAAGTTTTTCAGTGTAAGCTAAGAGCAGTCAGTGTCATTCAAGAAGGTGTCAGGCCTTCAGCGTGTGCTCTGCCAACCTCAGCAAGTGTACTTTGCCACTCATATCTGGTGTCTGTATAGCGTGCTTTCACAAAGAAAAAAAGTTTTTCAGTGTAAGCTAATAGCAGTCAGTGTCCTTCAAGCGGGTGTCAGGCCTTCAGCGTGTGCTCTGCCAACCTCAGCAAGTGTAATTTGCCACTCATATCTGGTGTTTGTATAGCGTGCTTTTACAAAGAAAAAAAGTTTTTCAGTGTAAGCTAATAGCAGTCAGTGTCCTTCAAGCGGGTGTCAGGCGTTCAGCGTTTGCTCTGCCAACCTCAGCAAGTGTCATTTGCCACTCATATCTGGTGTCTGTATAGCGTGCTTTTACAAAGAAAAAATGTTTTTCAGTGTAAGCTAATAGCAGTCAGTGTCCTTAAAGCGGGTGTCAGGCCTTCAGCGTGTGCTCTGCCAACCTCAGCAAGTCTACTTTGCCACTCATATCTGGTGTCTGTATAGCGTGCTTTCACAAAGAAAAAAAGTTTTTCAGTGTAAGCTAATAGCAGTCAGTGTCCTTCAAGCGGGTGTCAGGCCTTCAGCGTGTGCTCTGCCAACCTCAGCAAGTGTAATTTGCCACTCATATCTGGTGTTTGTATAGCGTGCTTTTACAAAGAAAAAAAGTTTTTCAGTGTAAGCTAATAGCAGTCAGTGTCCTTCAAGCGGGTGTCAGGCGTTCAGCGTTTGCTCTGCCAACCTCAGCAAGTGTCATTTGCCACTCATATCTGGTGTCTGTATAGCGTGCTTTTACAAAGAAAAAATGTTTTTCAGTGTAAGCTAATAGCAGTCAGTGTCCTTAAAGCGGGTGTCAGGCCTTCAGCGTGTGCTCTGCCAACCTCAGCAAGTCTACTTTGCCACTCATATCTGGTGTCTGTATAGCGTGCTTTTACAAAGAAAATTTTTTTTTCAGTGTAAGCTAATAGCAGTCAGTGTCCTTCAAGCGGGTGTCAGGCCTTCAGCGTGTGCTCTGCCAACCTCAGCAAATGTACTTTGCCACTCATATCTGGTGTCTGTATAGCGTGCTTTTACAAAGAAAAAAAGTTTTTCAGTGTAAGCTAATAGCAGTCAGTGTTCTTCAAGCGGGTGTCAGGCCTTCAGCGTGTGTTCTGCAAACCTCAGCAAGTGTGCTTTGCCACTCATATCTGGTGTCTGTATAGCGTGCTTTTACAAAGAAAAAAAGTTTTTCAGTGTAAACTAATAGCAGTTAGTGTCCTTAAAGCGGGTGTCAGGCCTTCAGCGTGTGCTCTGCCAACCTCAGCAAGTGTAATTTGCCATTCATATCTGGTGTCTGTATAGCGTGCTTTTACAAAGAAAAAAAGTTTTTCAGTGTAAGCTAATAGCAGTCAGTGTCCTTAAAGCGGGTGTCAGGCCTTCAGCGTGTGCTCTGCCAACCTCAGCAAGTGTGCTTTGCCACTCATATCTGGTGTCTGTATAGCGTGCTTTTACAAAGAAAAAAAGTTTTTCAGTGTAAGCTAAGAGCAGTCAGTGTCCTTCAAGCAGGTGTCAGGCCTTCAGAGTGTGCTCTGCCAACCTCAGCAAGTGTGCTTTGCCACTCATATCTGGTGTCTGTATAGCGTGCTTTTACAAAGAAAAAAAGTTTTTCAGTGTAAGCTAAGAGCAGTCAGTGTCCTTAAAGCGGGTGTCAGGCCTTCAGAGTGTGCTCTGCCAACCTCAGCAAGTGTGCTTTGCCACTCATATCTGGTGTCTGTATAGCGTGCTTTTACAAAGAAAAAAAGTTTTTCAATGTAAGATAATAGCAGTCAGTGTCCTTAAAGCGGGTGTCAGGCGTTCAGCGTTTGCTCTGCCAACCTCAGCAAGTGTCATTTGCCACTCATATCTGGTGTCTGTATAGCGTGCTTTTACAAAGAAAACATGTTTTTCAGTGTAAGCTAATAGCAGTCAGTGTCCTTAAAGCGGGTGTCAGGCCTTCAGCGTGTGCTCTGCCAACCTCAGCAAGTCTACTTTGCCACTCATATCTGGTGTCGGTATAGCGTGCTTTTACAAAGAAAATTTTTTTTTCAGTGTAAGCTAATAGCAGTCAGTGTCCTTCAAGCGGGTGTCAGGCCTTCAGCGTGTGCTCTGCCAACCTCAGCAAATGTACTTTGCCACTCATATCTGGTGTCTGTATAGCGTGCTTTTACAAAGAAAAAAAGTTTTTCAGTGTAAGCTAATAGCAGTCAGTGTCTTTCAAGCCGGTGTCAGGCCTTCAGCGTGTGCTCTGCAAACCTCAGCAAGTGAACTTTGCCACTCATATCTGGTGTCTGTATAGCGTGCTTTTACAAAGAAAAAAAGTTTTTCAGTGTAGGCTAATAGCAGTCAGTGTCCTTAAAGTGGGTGTCAGGCCTTCAGCGTGCTTTTACAAAGAAAAAAAGTTTTTCAATGTAAGATAATAGCAGTCAGTGTCCTTCAAGCGGGTGTCAGGCGTTCAGCGTTTGCTCTGCCAACCTCAGCAAGTGTCATTTGCCACTCATATCTGGTGTCTGTATAGCGTGCTTTTACAAAGAAAAAATGTTTTTCAGTGTAAGCTAATAGCAGTCAGTGTCCTTAAAGCGGGTGTCAGGCCTTCAGCGTGTGCTCTGCCAACCTCAGCAAGTCTACTTTGCCACTCATATCTTGTGTCTGTATAGCGTGCTTTTACAAAGAAAAATTTTTTTTCAGTGTAAGCTAATAGCAGTCAGTGTCCTTCAAGCGGGTGTCAGGCCTTCAGCGTGTGCTCTGCCAACCTCAGCAAATGTACTTTGCCACTCATATCTGGTGTCTGTATAGCGTGCTTTTACAAAGAAAAAAAGTTTTTCAGTGTAAGCTAATAGCAGTCAGTGTTCTTCAAGCGGGTGTCAGGCCTTTAGCGTGTGTTCTGCAAACCTCAGCAAGTGTGCTTTGCCACTCATATCTGGTGTCTGTATAGCGTGCTTTTACAAAGAAAAAAAGTTTTTCAGTGTAAACTAATAGCAGTTAGTGTCCTTAAAGCGGGTGTCAGGCCTTCAGCGTGTGCTCTGCCAACCTCAGCAAGTGTGCTTTGCCACTCATATCTGGTGTCTGTATAGCGTGCTTTTACAAAGAAAAAAAGTTTTTCAGTGTAAGCTAAGAGCAGTCAGTGTCCTTCAAGCAGGTGTCAGGCCTTCAGAGTGTGCTCTGCCAACCTCAGCAAGTGTGCTTTGCCACTCATATCTGGTGTCTGTATAGCGTGCTTTTACAAAGAAAAAAAGTTTTTCAATGTAAGATAATAGCAGTCAGTGTCCTTAAAGCGGGTGTCAGGCGTTCAGCGTTTGCTCTGCCAACCTCAGCAAGTGTCATTTGCCACTCATATCTGGTGTCTGTATAGCGTGCTTTTACAAAGAAAAAATGTTTTTCAGTGTAAGCTAATAGCAGTCAGTGTCCTTAAAGCGGGTGTCAGGCCTTCAGCGTGTGCTCTGCCAACCTCAGCAAGTCTACTTTGCCACTCATATCTGGTGTCGGTATAGCGTGCTTTTACAAAGAAAAAACGTTTTTCAGTGTAAGCTAATAGCAGTCAGTGTCCTTAAAGCGGGTGTCAGGCCTTCAGCGTGTGCTCTGCCAACCTCAGCAAGTGTGCTTTGCCACTCATATCTGGTGTCTGTATAGCGTGCTTTTACAAAGAAAAAAAGTTTTTCAGTGTAAGCTAAGAGCAGTCAGTGTCCTTCAAGCAGGTGTCAGGCCTTCAGAGTGTGCTCTGCCAACCTCAGCAAGTGTGCTTTGCCACTCATATCTGGTGTCTGTATAGCGTGCTTTTACAAAGAAAAAAAGTTTTTCAGTGTAAGCTAATAGCAGTCAGTGTCTTTCAAGCCGGTGTCAGGCCTTCAGCGTGTGCTCTGCAAACCTCAGCAAGTGAACTTTGCCACTCATATCTGGTGTCTGTATAGCGTGCTTTTACAAAGAAAAAAAGTTTTTCAGTGTAAGCTAATAGCAGTCAGTGTCCTTAAAGCGGGTGTCAGGCCTTCAGCGTGTGCTCTGCCAACCTCAGAAAGTGTGCTTAGCCACTCATATCTGGTGTCTGTATAGCGTGCTTTTACAAAGAAAAAACGTTTTTCAGTGTAAGCTAATAGCAGTCAGTGTCCTTAAAGCGGGTGTCAGGCCTTCAGCGTGTGCTCTGCCAACCTCAGCAATTGTACTTTGCCACTCATATCTGGTGTCTGTATAGCATGCTTTTACAAAGAAAAAAAGTTTTTCAGTGTAAGCTAATAGCAGTCAGTGTCCTTAAAGCGGGTGTCAGGCCTTCAGCGTGTGCTCTGCCAACCTCAGCAAGTGTAATTTACCACTCATATCTGGTGTCTGTATAGCATGCTTTTACAAAGAAAAAAAGTTTTTCAGTGTAAGCTAATAGCAGTCAGTGTCTTTCAAGCGGGTGTCAGGCCTTCAGCGTGTGCTCTGCAAACCTCAGCAAGTGTACTTTGCCACACATATCTGGTGTCTGTATAGCGTGCTTTTACAAAGAAAAAAAGTTTTTCAGTGTAAGCTAAGAGCAGTCAGTGTCATTCAAGAAGGTGTCAGGCCTTCAGCGTGTGCTCTGCCAATCTCAGCAAGTGTACTTTGCCACTCATATCTGGTGTCTGTATAGCGTGCTTTCACAAAGAAAAAAGTTTTTCAGTGTAAGCTAATAGCAGTCAGTGTCCTTCAAGCGGGTGTCAGGCCTTCAGCGTGTGCTCTGCCAACCTCAGCAAGTGTAATTTGCCACTCATATCTGGTGTTTGTATAGCGTGCTTTTACAAAGAAAAAAAGTTTTTCAGTGTAAGCTAATAGCAGTCAGTGTCCTTCAAGCGGGTGTCAGGCGTTCAGCGTTTGCTCTGCCAACCTCAGCAAGTGTCATTTGCCACTCATATCTGGTGTCTGTATAGCGTGCTTTTACAAAGAAAAAAAGTTTTTCAGTGTAAGCTAATAGCAGTCAGTGTCCTTAAAGCGGGTGTCAGGCCTTCAGCGTGTGCTCTGCCAACCTCAGCAAGTCTACTTTGCCACTCATATCTGGTGTCTGTATAGCGTGCTTTTACAAAGAAATTTTTTTTTTCAGTGTAAGCTAATAGCAGTCAGTGTCCTTCAAGCGGGTGTCAGGCCTTCAGCGTGTGCTCTGCCAACCTCAGCAAATGTACTTTGCCACTCATATCTGGTGTCTGTATAGCGTGCTTTTACAAAGAAAAAAAGTTTTTCAGTGTAAGCTAATAGCAGTCAGTGTTCTTCAAGCGGGTGTCAGGCCTTCAGCGTGTGTTCTGCAAACCTCAGCAAGTGTGCTTTGCCACTCATATCTGGTGTCTGTATAGCGTGCTTTTACAAAGAAAAAAAGTTTTTCAGTGTAAACTAATAGCAGTTAGTGTCCTTAAAGCGGGTGTCAGGCCTTCAGCGTGTGCTCTGCCAACCTCAGCAAGTGTAATTTGCCATTCATATCTGGTGTCTGTATAGCGTGCTTTTACAAAGAAAAAAAGTTTTTCAGTGTAAGCTAATAGCAGTCAGTGTCCTTAAAGCGGGTGTCAGGCCTTCAGCGTGTGCTCTGCCAACCTCAGCAAGTGTGCTTTGCCACTCATATCTGGTGTCTGTATAGCGTGCTTTTACAAAGAAAAAAAGTTTTTCAGTGTAAGCTAAGAGCAGTCAGTGTCCTTCAAGCAGGTGTCAGGCCTTCAGAGTGTGCTCTGCCAACCTCAGCAAGTGTGCTTTGCCACTCATATCTGGTGTCTGTATAGCGTGCTTTTACAAAGAAAAAAAGTTTTTCAGTGTAAGCTAAGAGCAGTCAGTGTCCTTAAAGCGGGTGTCAGGCCTTCAGAGTGTGCTCTGCCAACCTCAGCAAGTGTGCTTTGCCACTCATATCTGGTGTCTGTATAGCGTGCTTTTACAAAGAAAAAAAGTTTTTCAATGTAAGATAATAGCAGTCAGTGTCCTTAAAGCGGGTGTCAGGCGTTCAGCGTTTGCTCTGCCAACCTCAGCAAGTGTCATTTGCCACTCATATCTGGTGTCTGTATAGCGTGCTTTTACAAAGAAAACATGTTTTTCAGTGTAAGCTAATAGCAGTCAGTGTCCTTAAAGCGGGTGTCAGGCCTTCAGCGTGTGCTCTGCCAACCTCAGCAAGTCTACTTTGCCACTCATATCTGGTGTCGGTATAGCGTGCTTTTACAAAGAAAAATTTTTTTTCAGTGTAAGCTAATAGCAGTCAGTGTCCTTCAAGCGGGTGTCAGGCCTTCAGCGTGTGCTCTGCCAACCTCAGCAAATGTACTTTGCCACTCATATCTGGTGTCTGTATAGCGTGCTTTTACAAAGAAAAAACGTTTTTCAGTGTAAGCTAATAGCAGTCAGTGTCTTTCAAGCCGGTGTCAGGCCTTCAGCGTGTGCTCTGCAAACCTCAGCAAGTGAACTTTGCCACTCATATCTGGTGTCTGTATAGCGTGCTTTTACAAAGAAAAAAAGTTTTTCAGTGTAGGCTAATAGCAGTCAGTGTCCTTAAAGTGGGTGTCAGGCCTTCAGCGTGCTTTTACAAAGAAAAAAAGTTTTTCAATGTAAGATAATAGCAGTCAGTGTCCTTCAAGCGGGTGTCAGGCGTTCAGCGTTTGCTCTGCCAACCTCAGCAAGTGTCATTTGCCACTCATATCTGGTGTCTGTATAGCGTGCTTTTACAAAGAAAAAATGTTTTTCAGTGTAAGCTAATAGCAGTCAGTGTCCTTAAAGCGGGTGTCAGGCCTTCAGCGTGTGCTCTGCCAACCTCAGCAAGTCTACTTTGCCACTCATATCTTGTGTCTGTATAGCGTGCTTTTACAAAGAAAAATTTTTTTTCAGTGTAAGCTAATAGCAGTCAGTGTCCTTCAAGCGGGTGTCAGGCCTTCAGCGTGTGCTCTGCCAACCTCAGCAAATGTACTTTGCCACTCATATCTGGTGTCTGTATAGCGTGCTTTTACAAAGAAAAAAAGTTTTTCAGTGTAAGCTAATAGCAGTCAGTGTTCTTCAAGCGGGTGTCAGGCCTTTAGCGTGTGTTCTGCAAACCTCAGCAAGTGTGCTTTGCCACTCATATCTGGTGTCTGTATAGCGTGCTTTTACAAAGAAAAAAAGTTTTTCAGTGTAAACTAATAGCAGTTAGTGTCCTTAAAGCGGGTGTCAGGCCTTCAGCGTGTGCTCTGCCAACCTCAGCAAGTGTGCTTTGCCACTCATATCTGGTGTCTGTATAGCGTGCTTTTACAAAGAAAAAAAGGTTTTCAGTGTAAGCTAAGAGCAGTCAGTGTCCTTCAAGCAGGTGTCAGGCCTTCAGAGTGTGCTCTGCCAACCTCAGCAAGTGTGCTTTGCCACTCATATCTGGTGTCTGTATAGCGTGCTTTTACAAAGAAAAAAAGTTTTTCAATGTAAGATAATAGCAGTCAGTGTCCTTAAAGCGGGTGTCAGGCGTTCAGCGTTTGCTCTGCCAACCTCAGCAAGTGTCATTTGCCACTCATATCTGGTGTCTGTATAGCGTGCTTTTACAAAGAAAAAATGTTTTTCAGTGTAAGCTAATAGCAGTCAGTGTCCTTAAAGCGGGTGTCAGGCCTTCAGCGTGTGCTCTGCCAACCTCAGCAAGTCTACTTTGCCACTCATATCTGGTGTCGGTATAGCGTGCTTTTACAAAGAAAAAAAGTTTTTCAGTGTAAGCTAATAGCAGTCAGTGTCCTTAAAGCGGGTGTCAGGCCTTCAGCGTGTGCTCTGCCAACCTCAGCAAGTGTGCTTTGCCACTCATATCTGGTGTCTGTATAGCGTGCTTTTACAAAGAAAAAAAGTTTTTCAGTGTAAGCTAAGAGCAGTCAGTGTCCTTCAAGCAGGTGTCAGGCCTTCAGAGTGTGCTCTGCCAACCTCAGCAAGTGTGCTTTGCCACTCATATCTGGTGTCTGTATAGCGTGCTTTTACAAAGAAAAAAAGTTTTTCAATGTAAGATAATAGCAGTCAGTGTCCTTAAAGCGGGTGTCAGGCGTTCAGCGTTTGCTCTGCCAACCTCAGCAAGTGTCATTTGCCACTCATATCTGGTGTCTGTATAGCGTGCTTTTACAAAGAAAAAATGTTTTTCAGTGTAAGCTAATAGCAGTCAGTGTCCTTAAAGCGGGTGTCAGGCCTTCAGCGTGTGCTCTGCCAACCTCAGCAAGTCTACTTTGCCACTCATATCTGGTGTCGGTATAGCGTGCTTTTACAAAGAAAAATTTTTTTTCAGTGTAAGCTAATAGCAGTCAGTGTCCTTCAAGCGGGTGTCAGGCCTTCAGCGTGTGCTCTGCCAACCTCAGCAAATGTACTTTGCCACTCATATCTGGTGTCTGTATAGCGTGCTTTTACAAAGAAAAAAAGTTTTTCAGTGTAAGCTAATAGCAGTCAGTGTCTTTCAAGCCGGTGTCAGGCCTTCAGCGTGTGCTCTGCAAACCTCAGCAAGTGAACTTTGCCACTCATATCTGGTGTCTGTATAGCGTGCTTTTACAAAGAAAAAAAGTTTTTCAGTGTAAGCTAATAGCAGTCAGTGTCCTTAAAGCGGGTGTCAGGCCTTCAGCGTGTGCTCTGCCAACCTCAGAAAGTGTGCTTAGCCACTCATATCTGGTGTCTGTATAGCGTGCTTTTACAAAGAAAAAACGTTTTTCAGTGTAAGCTAATAGCAGTCAGTGTCCTTAAAGCGGGTGTCAGGCCTTCAGCGTGTGCTCTGCCAACCTCAGCAATTGTACTTTGCCACTCATATCTGGTGTCTGTATAGCATGCTTTTACAAAGAAAAAAAGTTTTTCAGTGTAAGCTAATAGCAGTCAGTGTCCTTAAAGCGGGTGTCAGGCCTTCAGCGTGTGCTCTGCCAACCTCAGCAAGTGTAATTTACCACTCATATCTGGTGTCTGTATAGCATGCTTTTACAAAGAAAAAAAGTTTTTCAGTGTAAGCTAATAGCAGTCAGTGTCTTTCAAGCGGGTGTCAGGCCTTCAGCGTGTGCTCTGCAAACCTCAGCAAGTGTACTTTGCCACACATATCTGGTGTCTGTATAGCGTGCTTTTACAAAGAAAAAAAGTTTTTCAGTGTAAGCTAAGAGCAGTCAGTGTCATTCAAGAAGGTGTCAGGCCTTCAGCGTGTGCTCTGCCAACCTCAGCAAGTGTACTTTGCCACTCATATCTGGTGTCTGTATAGCGTGCTTTCACAAAGAAAAAAAGTTTTTCAGTGTAAGCTAATAGCAGTCAGTGTCCTTCAAGCGGGTGTCAGGCCTTCAGCGTGTGCTCTGCCAACCTCAGCAAGTGTAATTTGCCACTCATATCTGGTGTTTGTATAGCGTGCTTTTACAAAGAAAAAAAGTTTTTCAGTGTAAGCTAATAGCAGTCAGTGTCCTTCAAGCGGGTGTCAGGCGTTCAGCGTTTGCTCTGCCAACCTCAGCAAGTGTCATTTGCCACTCATATCTGGTGTCTGTATAGCGTGCTTTTACAAAGAAAAAATGTTTTTCAGTGTAAGCTAATAGCAGTCAGTGTCCTTAAAGCGGGTGTCAGGCCTTCAGCGTGTGCTCTGCCAACCTCAGCAAGTCTACTTTGCCACTCATATCTGGTGTCTGTATAGCGTGCTTTTACAAAGAAAATTATTTTTTTCAGTGTAAGCTAATAGCAGTCAGTGTCCTTCAAGCGGGTGTCAGGCCTTCAGCGTGTGCTCTGCCAACCTCAGCAAATGTACTTTGCCACTCATATCTGGTGTCTGTATAGCGTGCTTTTACAAAGAAAAAAAGTTTTTCAGTGTAAGCTAATAGCAGTCAGTGTTCTTCAAGCGGGTGTCAGGCCTTCAGCGTGTGTTCTGCAAACCTCAGCAAGTGTGCTTTGCCACTCATATCTGGTGTCTGTATAGCGTGCTTTTACAAAGAAAAAAAGTTTTTCAGTGTAAACTAATAGCAGTTAGTGTCCTTAAAGCGGGTGTCAGGCCTTCAGCGTGTGCTCTGCCAACCTCAGCAAGTGTAATTTGCCATTCATATCTGGTGTCTGTATAGCGTGCTTTTACAAAGAAAAAAAGTTTTTCAGTGTAAGCTAATAGCAGTCAGTGTCCTTAAAGCGGGTGTCAGGCCTTCAGCGTGTGCTCTGCCAACCTCAGCAAGTGTGCTTTGCCACTCATATCTGGTGTCTGTATAGCGTGCTTTTACAAAGAAAAAAAGTTTTTCAGTGTAAGCTAAGAGCAGTCAGTGTCCTTCAAGCAGGTGTCAGGCCTTCAGAGTGTGCTCTGCCAACCTCAGCAAGTGTGCTTTGCCACTCATATCTGGTGTCTGTATAGCGTGCTTTTACAAAGAAAAAAAGTTTTTCAATGTAAGATAATAGCAGTCAGTGTCCTTAAAGCGGGTGTCAGGCGTTCAGCGTTTGCTCTGCCAACCTCAGCAAGTGTCATTTGCCACTCATATCTGGTGTCTGTATAGCGTGCTTTTACAAAGAAAAAATGTTTTTCAGTGTAAGCTAATAGCAGTCAGTGTCCTTCAAGCGGGTGTCAGGCCTTCAGCGTGTGCTCTGCCAACCTCAGCAAGTGTACTTTGCCACTCATATCTGGTGTCTCTATAGCGTGCTTTTACAAAGAAAAAAAGTTTTTCAGTGTAAGCTAATAGCAGTCAGTGTCCTTCAAGCAAGTGTCAGGCCTTCAGCGTGTGCTCTGCCAACCTCAGCAACTGTAATTTGCCATTCATATCTGGTGTCTGTATAGCGTGCTTTTACATAGAAAAAAAGTTTTTCAATGTAAGCTAATAGCAGTCAGTGTCCTTAAAGTGGGTGTCAGGCCTTCAGCGTGCTTTTACAAAGAAAAAAAGTTTTTCAGTGTAAGCTAATAGCAGTCAGTGTCCTTCAATCGGGTGTCAGGCCTTCAGCGTGTGCTCTGCCAACCTCAGCAACTGTAATTTGCCATTAATATCTGGTGTCTGTATAGCGTGCTTTTACAAAGAAAAAACGTTTTTCAGTGTAAGCTAATAGCAGTCAGTGTCCTTAAAGCGGGTGTCAGGCCTTCAGCGTGCTTTTACAAAGAAAAAAAGTTTTTCAGTGTAAGCTAAGAGCAGTCAGTGTCCTTCAAGCAGGTGTCAGGCCTTCAGAGTGTGCTCTGCCAACCTCAGCAAGTGTGCTTTGCCACTCATATCTGGTGTCTGTATAGCGTGCTTTTACAAAGAAAAAAAGTTTTTCAATGTAAGATAATAGCAGTCAGTGTCCTTAAAGCGGGTGTCAGGCGTTCAGCGTGTGCTCTGCCAACCTCAGCAAGTGTCATTTACCACTCATATCTGGTGTCTGTATAGCGTGCTTTTACAAAGATAAAAAGTTTTTCAGTGTAAGCTAAGAGCAGTCAGTGTCCTTAAAGCGGGTGTCAGGCGTTCAGCGTGTGCTCTGCCAACCTCAGCAAGTGTAATTTGCCACTCATATCTGGTGTCTGTATAGCGTGCTTTTACAAAGAAAAAAAAGTTTTTCAGTGTAAGCTAATAGCAGTCAGTGTCCTTCAAGCGGGTGTCAGGCCTTCAGCGTGTGCTCTGCCAACCTCAGCAAGTGTACTTTGCCACTCATATCTGGTGTCTGTATAGCGTGCTTTTACAAAGAAAAAACGTTTTTCAGTGTAAGCTAATAGCAGTCAGTGTCCTTCAAGCGGGTGTCAGGCCTTCAGTGTGTGCTCTGCCAACCTCAGCAACTGTAATTTGCCATTAATATCTGGTGTCTGTATAGCGTGCTTTTACAAAGAAAAACAGTTTTTCAGTGTAAGCTAATAGCAGTCAGTGTCCTTCAAGCGGGTGTCAGGCCTTCAGCGGGTTGCTCTGCCAACCTCAGCAAGTGTACTTTGCCGCTCATATCTGGTGTCTGTATAGCGTGCTTTTACATAGAAAAAAAGTTTTTCAGTGTAAGCTAATAGCAGTCAGTGTCCTTCAAGCGGGTGTCAGGCCTTCAGCGTGTGCTCTGCCAACCTCAGCAAGTGTACTTTGCCACTCATATCTGGTGTCTGTATAGCGTGCTTTTACAAAGAAAAAAAGTTTTTCAGTGTAAGATAATAGCAGTCAGTGTCCTTAAAGCGGGTGTCAGGCGTTCAGCGTGTGCTCTGCCAACCTCAGCAAGTGTCATTTGCCACTCATATCTGGTGTCTGTATAGCGTGCTTTTACAAAGAAAAAAAGTTTTTCAGTGTAGGCTAATAGCAGTCAGTGTCCTTAAAGTGGGTGTCAGGCCTTCAGCGTGCTTTTACAAATAAAAAAGTTTTTCAATGTAAGATAATAGCAGTCAGTGTCCTTCAAGCGGGTGTCAGGCGTTCAGCGTTTGCTCTGCCAACCTCAGCAAGTGTCATTTGCCACTCATATCTGGTGTCTGTATAGCGTGCTTTTACAAAGAAAAAATGTTTTTCAGTGTAAGCTAATAGCAGTCAGTGTCCTTAAAGCGGGTGTCAGGCCTTCAGCGTGTGCTCTGCCAACCTCAGCAAGTCTACTTTGCCACTCATATCTGGTGTCTGTATAGCGTGCTTTTACAAAGAAAAAACGTTTTTCAGTGTAAGCTAATAGCAGTCAGTGTCCTTCAAGCGGGTGTCAGGCCTTCAGCGTGTGCTCTGCCAACCTCAGCAAATGTACTTTGCCACTCATATCTGGTGTCTGTATAGCGTGCTTTTACAAAGAAAAAAAGTTTTTCAGTGTAAGCTAATAGCAGTCAGTGTTCTTCAAGCGGGTGTCAGGCCTTCAGCGTGTGTTCTGCAAACCTCAGCAAGTGTGCTTTGCCACTCATATCTGGTGTCTGTATAGCGTGCTTTTACAAAGAAAAAAAGTTTTTCAGTGTAAACTAATAGCAGTTAGTGTCCTTAAAGCGGGTGTCAGGCCTTCAGCGTGTGCTCTGCCAACCTCAGCAAGTGTAATTTGCCATTCATATCTGGTGTCTGTATAGCGTGCTTTTACAAAGAAAAAAAGTTTTTCAGTGTAAGCTAATAGCAGTCAGTGTCCTTAAAGCGGGTGTCAGGCCTTCAGCGTGTGCTCTGCCAACCTCAGCAAGTGTGCTTTGCCACTCATATCTGGTGTCTGTATAGCGTGCTTTTACAAAGAAAAAAAGTTTTTCAGTGTAAGCTAAGAGCAGTCAGTGTCCTTCAAGCAGGTGTCAGGCCTTCAGAGTGTGCTCTGCCAACCTCAGCAAGTGTGCTTTGCCACTCATATCTGGTGTCTGTATAGCGTGCTTTTACAAAGAAAAAAAGTTTTTCAATGTAAGATAATAGCAGTCAGTGTCCTTAAAGCGGGTGTCAGGCGTTCAGCGTTTGCTCTGCCAACCTCAGCAAGTGTCATTTGCCACTCATATCTGGTGTCTGTATAGCGTGCTTTTACAAAGAAAAAATGTTTTTCAGTGTAAGCTAATAGCAGTCAGTGTCCTTAAAGCGGGTGTCAGGCCTTCAGCGTGTGCTCTGCCAACCTCAGCAAGTCTACTTTGCCACTCATATCTGGTGTCGGTATAGCGTGCTTTTACAAAGAAAAATTTTTTTTCAGTGTAAGCTAATAGCAGTCAGTGTCCTTCAAGCGGGTGTCAGGCCTTCAGCGTGTGCTCTGCCAACCTCAGCAAATGTACTTTGCCACTCATATCTGGTGTCTGTATAGCGTGCTTTTACAAAGAAAAAAAGTTTTTCAGTGTAAGCTAATAGCAGTCAGTGTCTTTCAAGCCGGTGTCAGGCCTTCAGCGTGTGCTCTGCAAACCTCAGCAAGTGAACTTTGACACTCATATCTGGTGTCTGTATAGCGTGCTTTTACAAAGAAAAAAAGTTTTTCAGTGTAAGCTAATAGCAGTCAGTGTCCTTAAAGCGGGTGTCAGGCCTTCAGCGTGTGCTCTGCCAACCTCAGCAATTGTACTTTGCCACTCATATCTGGTGTCTGTATAGCATGCTTTTACAAAGAAAAAAAGTTTTTCAGTGTAAGCTAATAGCAGTCAGTGTCCTTAAAGCGGGTGTCAGGCCTTCAGCGTGTGCTCTGCCAACCTCAGCAAGTGTAATTTACCACTCATATCTGGTGTCTGTATAGCATGCTTTTACAAAGAAAAAAAGTTTTTCAGTGTAAGCTAATAGCAGTCAGTGTCTTTCAAGCGGGTGTCAGGCCTTCAGCGTGTGCTCTGCAAACCTCAGCAAGTGTACTTTGCCACACATATCTGGTGTCTGTATAGCGTGCTTTTACAAAGAAAAAAAGTTTTTCAGTGTAAGCTAAGAGCAGTCAGTGTCATTCAAGAAGGTGTCAGGCCTTCAGCGTGTGCTCTGCCAACCTCAGCAAGTGTACTTTGCCACTCATATCTGGTGTCTGTATAGCGTGCTTTCACAAAGAAAAAAAGTTTTTCAGTGTGAGCTAATAGCAGTCAGTGTCCTTCAAGCGGGTGTCAGGCCTTCAGCGTGTGCTCTGCCAACCTCAGCAAGTGTAATTTGCCACTCATATCTGGTGTTTGTATAGCGTGCTTTTACAAAGAAAAAAAGTTTTTCAGTATAAGCTAATAGCAGTCAGTGTCCTTCAAGCGGGTGTCAGGCGTTCAGCGTTTGCTCTGCCAACCTCAGCAAGTGTCATTTGCCACTCATATCTGGTGTCTGTATAGCGTGCTTTTACAAAGAAAAAATGTTTTTCAGTGTAAGCTAATAGCAGTCAGTGTCCTTCAAGCGGGTGTCAGGCCTTCAGCGTGTGCTCTGCCAACCTCAGCAAATGTACTTTGCCACTCATATCTGGTGTCTGTATAGCGTGCTTTTACAAAGAAAAAAAGTTTTTCAGTGTAAGCTAATAGCAGTCAGTGTTCTTCAAGCGGGTGTCAGGCCTTCAGCGTGTGTTCTGCAAACCTCAGCAAGTGTGCTTTGCCACTCATATCTGGTGTCTGTATAGCGTGCTTTTACAAAGAAAAAAAGTTTTTCAGTGTAAACTAATAGCAGTTAGTGTCCTTAAAGCGGGTGTCAGGCCTTCAGCGTGTGCTCTGCCAACCTCAGCAAGTGTAATTTGCCATTCATATCTGGTGTCTGTATAGCGTGCTTTTACAAAGAAAAAAAGTTTTTCAGTGTAAGCTAATAGCAGTCAGTGTCCTTAAAGCGGGTGTCAGGCCTTCAGCGTGTGCTCTGCCAACCTCAGCAAGTGTGCTTTGCCACTCATATCTGGTGTCTGTATAGCGTGCTTTTACAAAGAAAAAAAGTTTTTCAGTGTAAGCTAAGAGCAGTCAGTGTCCTTCAAGCAGGTGTCAGGCCTTCAGAGTGTGCTCTGCCAACCTCAGCAAGTGTGCTTTGCCACTCATATCTGGTGTCTGTATAGCGTGCTTTTACAAAGAAAAAAAGTTTTTCAATGTAAGATAATAGCAGTCAGTGTCCTTAAAGCGGGTGTCAGGCGTTCAGCGTTTGCTCTGCCAACCTCAGCAAGTGTCATTTGCCACTCATATCTGGTGTCTGTATAGCGTGCTTTTACAAAGAAAAAATGTTTTTCAGTGTAAGCTAATAGCAGTCAGTGTCCTTAAAGCGGGTGTCAGGCCTTCAGCGTGTGCTCTGCCAACCTCAGCAAGTCTACTTTGCCACTCATATCTGGTGTCGGTATAGCGTGCTTTTACAAAGAAAAATTTTTTTTCAGTGTAAGCTAATAGCAGTCAGTGTCCTTCAAGCGGGTGTCAGGCCTTCAGCGTGTGCTCTGCCAACCTCAGCAAATGTACTTTGCCACTCATATCTGGTGTCTGTATAGCGTGCTTTTACAAAGAAAAAAAGTTTTTCAGTGTAAGCTAATAGCAGTCAGTGTCTTTCAAGCCGGTGTCAGGCCTTCAGCGTGTGCTCTGCAAACCTCAGCAAGTGAACTTTGACACTCATATCTGGTGTCTGTATAGCGTGCTTTTACAAAGAAAAAAAGTTTTTCAGTGTAAGCTAATAGCAGTCAGTGTCCTTAAAGCGGGTGTCAGGCCTTCAGCGTGTGCTCTGCCAACCTCAGCAATTGTACTTTGCCACTCATATCTGGTGTCTGTATAGCATGCTTTTACAAAGAAAAAAAGTTTTTCAGTGTAAGCTAATAGCAGTCAGTGTCCTTAAAGCGGGTGTCAGGCCTTCAGCGTGTGCTCTGCCAACCTCAGCAAGTGTAATTTACCACTCATATCTGGTGTCTGTATAGCATGCTTTTACAAAGAAAAAAAGTTTTTCAGTGTAAGCTAATAGCAGTCAGTGTCTTTCAAGCGGGTGTCAGGCCTTCAGCGTGTGCTCTGCAAACCTCAGCAAGTGTACTTTGCCACACATATCTGGTGTCTGTATAGCGTGCTTTTACAAAGAAAAAAAGTTTTTCAGTGTAAGCTAAGAGCAGTCAGTGTCATTCAAGAAGGTGTCAGGCCTTCAGCGTGTGCTCTGCCAACCTCAGCAAGTGTACTTTGCCACTCATATCTGGTGTCTGTATAGCGTGCTTTCACAAAGAAAAAAAGTTTTTCAGTGTGAGCTAATAGCAGTCAGTGTCCTTCAAGCGGGTGTCAGGCCTTCAGCGTGTGCTCTGCCAACCTCAGCAAGTGTAATTTGCCACTCATATCTGGTGTTTGTATAGCGTGCTTTTACAAAGAAAAAAAGTTTTTCAGTATAAGCTAATAGCAGTCAGTGTCCTTCAAGCGGGTGTCAGGCGTTCAGCGTTTGCTCTGCCAACCTCAGCAAGTGTCATTTGCCACTCATATCTGGTGTCTGTATAGCGTGCTTTTACAAAGAAAAAATGTTTTTCAGTGTAAGCTAATAGCAGTCAGTGTCCTTCAAGCGGGTGTCAGGCCTTCAGCGTGTGCTCTGCCAACCTCAGCAAGTGTAATTTGCCACTCATATCTGGTGTTTGTATAGGGTGCTTTTACAAAGAAAAAAAGTTTTTCAGTGTAAGCTAATAGCAGTCAGTGTCCTTCAAGCGGGTGTCAGGCGTTCAGCGTTTGCTCTGCCAACCTCAGCAAGTGTACTTTGCCACTCATATCTGGTGTCTGTATAGCGTGCTTTCACAAAGAAAAAAAGTTTTTCAGTGTAAGCTAATAGCAGTCAGTGTCCTTCAAGCGGGTGTCAGGCCTTCAGCGTGTGCTCTGCCAACCTCAGCAAGTGTAATTTGCCACTCATATCTGGTGTTTGTATAGCGTGCTTTTACAAAGAAAAAAAGTTTTTCAGTGTAAGCTAATAGCAGTCAGTGTCCTTCAAGCGGGTGTCAGGCGTTCAGCGTTTGCTCTGCCAACCTCAGCAAGTGTCATTTGCCACTCATATCTGGTGTCTGTATAGCGTGCTTTTACAAAGAAAAAAAGTTTTTCAGTGTAAGCTAAGAGCAGTCAGTGTCATTCAAGAAGGTGTCAGGCCTTCAGCGTGTGCTCTGCCAACCTCAGCAAGTGTACTTTGCCACTCATATCTGGTGTCTGTATAGCGTGCTTTCACAAAGAAAAAAAGTTTTTCAGTGTAAGCTAATAGCAGTCAGTGTCCTTCAAGCGGGTGTCAGGCCTTCAGCGTGTGCTCTGCCAACCTCAGCAAGTGTAATTTGCCACTCATATCTGGTGTTTGTATAGCGTGCTTTTACAAAGAAAAAATGTTTTTCAGTGTAAGCTAATAGCAGTCAGTGTCCTTAAAGCGGGTGTCAGGCCTTCAGCGTGTGCTCTGCCAACCTCAGCAAGTCTACTTTGCCACTCATATCTGGTGTCTGTATAGCGTGCTTTTACAAAGAAAATTTTTTTTTCAGTGTAAGCTAATAGCAGTCAGTGTCCTTCAAGCGGGTGTCAGGCCTTCAGCGTGTGCTCTGCCAACCTCAGCAAATGTACTTTGCCACTCATATCTGGTGTCTGTATAGCGTGCTTTTACAAAGAAAAAAAGTTTTTCAGTGTAAGCTAATAGCAGTCAGTGTCCTTCAAGCGGGTGTCAGGCGTTCAGCGTTTGCTCTGCCAACCTCAGCAAGTGTCATTTGCCACTCATATCTGGTGTCTGTATAGCGTGCTTTTACAAAGAAAAAATGTTTTTCAGTGTAAGCTAATAGCAGTCAGTGTCCTTAAAGCGGGTGTCAGGCCTTCAGCGTGTGCTCTGCCAACCTCAGCAAGTCTACTTTGCCACTCATATCTGGTGTCGGTATAGCGTGCTTTTACAAAGAAAATTTTTTTTTCAGTGTAAGCTAATAGCAGTCAGTGTCCTTCAAGCGGGTGTCAGGCCTTCAGCGTGTGCTCTGCCAACCTCAGCAAATGTACTTTGCCACTCATATCTGGTGTCTGTATAGCGTGCTTTTACAAAGAAAAAAAGTTTTTCAGTGTAAGCTAATAGCAGTCAGTGTCTTTCAAGCCGGTGTCAGGCCTTCAGCGTGTGCTCTGCAAACCTCAGCAAGTGAACTTTGCCACTCATATCTGGTGTCTGTATAGCGTGCTTTTAGAAAGAAAAAAAGTTTTTCAGTGTAAGCTAATAGCAGTCAGTGTCCTTAAAGCGGGTGTCAGGCCTTCAGCGTGTGCTCTGCCAACCTCAGAAAGTGTGCTTAGCCACTCATATCTGGTGTCTGTATAGCGTGCTTTTACAAAGAAAAAACGTTTTTCAGTGTAAGCTAATAGCAGTCAGTGTCCTTAAAGCGGGTGTCAGGCCTTCAGCGTGTGCTCTGCCAACCTCAGCAATTGTACTTTGCCACTCATATCTGGTGTCTGTATAGCATGCTTTTACAAAGAAAAAAAGTTTTTCAGTGTAAGCTAATAGCAGTCAGTGTCCTTAAAGCGGGTGTCAGGCCTTCAGCGTGTGCTCTGCCAACCTCAGCAAGTGTACTTTGCCACTCATATCTGGTGTCTGTATAGCGTGCTTTCACAAAGAAAAAAAGTTTTTCAGTGTAAGCTAATAGCAGTCAGTGTCCTTCAAGCGGGTGTCAGGCCTTCAGCGTGTGCTCTGCCAACCTCAGCAAGTGTAATTTGCCACTCATATCTGGTGTTTGTATAGCGTGCTTTTACAAAGAAAAAAAGTTTTTCAGTGTAAGCTAATAGCAGTCAGTGTCCTTAAAGCGGGTGTCAGGCCTTCAGCGTGTGCTCTGCCAACCTCAGAAAGTGTACTTTGCCACTCATATCTGGTGTCTGTATAGCGTGCTTTTACACAGAAAAAAAGTTTTTCAGTGTAAGCTAATAGCAGTCAGTGTCCTTCAAGCGGGTGTCAGGCCTTCAGCGTGTGCTCTGCCAACCTCAGAAAGTGTACTTTGCCACTCATATCTGGTGTCTGTATAGCGTGCTTTTACACAGAAAAAACGTTTTTCAGTGTAAGCTAATTGCAGTCAGTGTCCTTATAGCGGGTGTCAGGCCTTCAGCGTGTGCTCTGCAAACCTCAGCAAGTGTGCTTTGCCACTCATATCTGGTGTCTGTATAGCGTGCTTTTACAAAGAAAAAACGTTTTTCAGTGTAAGCTAATAGCAGTCAGTGTCCTTAAAGCAGGTGTCATGCGTTCAGCATGTGCTCTGCCAACCTCAGCAAGTGTACTTTGCCACTCATATCTGGTGTCTGTATAGCATGCTTTTACAAAGAAATTTTTTTTTCAGTGTAAGCTAATAGCAGTCAGTGTCCTTAAAGCGGGTGTCAGGCCTTCAG
Organism: Pelobates fuscus; assembly: GCF_036172605.1. NCBI lineage: Eukaryota > Metazoa > Chordata > Amphibia > Anura > Pelobatidae > Pelobates > Pelobates fuscus. The sequence goes on from NC_086319.1 coordinate 140,704,043, forward strand.
CGTGTGCTCTGCCAACCTCAGCAAGTGTACTTTGCCACTCATATCTGGTGTCTGTATAGCGTGCTTTTACAAAGAAAAAATGTTTTTCAGTGTAAGCTAATAGCAGTCAGTGTCCTTAAAGCGGGTGTCAGGCCTTCAGCGTGTGCTCTGCCAACCTCAACAAGTGTACTTTGCCACTCATATCTGGTGTCTGTATAGCGTGCTTTTACAAAGAAAAAATGTTTTTCAGTGTAAGCTAATAGCAGTCAGTGTCCTTCAAGTGGGTGTCAGGCCTTCAGCGTGTGCTCTGCCAACCTCAGCAAATGTACTTTGCCACTCATATCTGGTGTCTGTATAGCGTGCTTTTACAAAGAAAAAAAGTTTTTCAGTGTAAGCTAATAGCAGTCAGTGTCCTTCAAGCGGGTGTCAGGCCTTCAGCGTGTGCTCTGCCAACCTCAGCAAGTGTAATTTGCCACTCATATCTGGTGTTTGTATAGCGTGGTTTTACAAAGAAAAAAAGTTTTTCAGTGTAAGCTAATTGCAGTCAGTGTCCTTATAGCGGGTGTCAGGCCTTCAGCGTGTGCTCTGCCAACCTCAGCAAGTGTGCTTTGCCACTCATATCTGGTGTCTGTATAGCGTGCTTTTACAAAGAAAAAACGTTTTTCAGTGTAAGCTAATAGCAGTCAGTGTCCTTCAAGCGGGTGTCAGGCCTTCAGCATGTGCTCTGCCAACCTCAGCAAGTGTACTTTGCCACTCATATCTGGTGTCTGTATAGCGTGCTTTTACACAGAAAAAACGTTTTTCAGTGTAAGCTAATAGCAGTCAGTGTCCTTCAAGCGGGTGTCAGGCCTTCAGCGTGTGCTCTGCAAACCTCAGCAAGTGTACTTTGCCACTCATATCTGGTGTCTGTATAGCGTGCTTTTACAAAGAAAAAAAGGTTTTCAGTGTAAGCTAATTGCAGTCAGTGTCCTTATAGCGGGTGTCAGGCCTTCAGCGTGTGCTCTGCCAACCTCAGCAAGTGTGCTTTGCCACTCATATCTGGTGTCTGTATAGCGTGCTTTTACAAAGAAAAAACGTTTTTCAGTGTAAGCTAATAGCAGTCAGTGTTCTTAAAGCGGGTGTCATGCGTTCAGCGTGTGCTCTGCCAACCTCAGCAAGTGTACTTTGCCACTCATATCTGGTGTCTGTATAGCGTGCTTTTACATAGAAAAAAAGTTTTTCAGTGTAAGCTAATAGCAGTCAGTGTCCTTCAAGCGGGTGTCAGACCTTCAGCGTGTGCTCTGCCAACCTCAGCAAGTGTGCTTTGCCACTCATATCTGGTGTCTGTATAGCGTGCTTTTACAAAGAAAAAAAGTTTTTCAGTGTAAGCTAATAGCAGTCAGTGTCCTTAAAGCGGGTGTCAGGCCTTCAGCGTGTGCTCTGCCAACCTCAGCAAGTGTACTTTGCCACTCATATCTGGTGTCTGTATAGCGTGCTTTCACAAAGAAAAAAAGTTTTTCAGTGTAAGCTAATAGCAGTCAGTGTCCTTCAAGCGGGTGTCAGGCCTTCAGCGTGTGCTCTGCCAACCTCAGCAAGTGTAATTTGCCACTCATATCTGGTGTTTGTATAGCGTGCTTTTACAAAGAAAAAAAGTTTTTCAGTGTAAGCTAATAGCAGTCAGTGTCCTTAAAGCGGGTGTCAGGCCTTCAGCGTGTGCTCTGCCAACCTCAGAAAGTGTACTTTGCCACTCATATCTGGTGTCTGTATAGCGTGCTTTTACACAGAAAAAAAGTTTTTCAGTGTAAGCTAATAGCAGTCAGTGTCCTTAAAGCGGGTGTCAGGCCTTCAGCGTGTGCTCTGCCAACCTCAGAAAGTGTACTTTGCCACTCATATCTGGTGTCTGTATAGCGTGCTTTTACACAGAAAAAACGTTTTTCAGTGTAAGCTAATAGCAGTCAGTGTCCTTCAAGCGGGTGTCAGGCCTTCAGCGTGTGCTCTGCCAACCTCAGAAAGTGTACTTTGCCACTCATATCTGGTGTCTGTATAGCGTGCTTTTACACAGAAAAAACGTTTTTCAGTGTAAGCTAATTGCAGTCAGTGTCCTTATAGCGGGTGTCTGGCCTTCAGCGTGTGCTCTGCAAACCTCAGCAAGTGTGCTTTGCCACTCATATCTGGTGTCTGTATAGCGTGCTTTTACAAAGAAAAAACGTTTTTCAGTGTAAGCTAATAGCAGTCAGTGTCCTTAAAGCAGGTGTCATGCGTTCAGCATGTGCTCTGCCAACCTCAGCAAGTGTACTTTGCCACTCATATCTGGTGTCTGTATAGCATGCTTTTACAAAGAAATTTTTTTTTCAGTGTAAGCTAATAGCAGTCAGTGTCCTTAAAGCGGGTGTCAGGCCTTCAGCGTGTGCTCTGCCAACCTCAGCAAGTGTACTTTGCCACTCATATCTGGTGTCTGTATAGCGTGCTTTTACAAAGAAAAAATGTTTTTCAGTGTAAGCTAATAGCAGTCAGTGTCCTTAAAGCGGGTGTCAGGCCTTCAGCGTGTGCTCTGCCAACCTCAGCAAGTGTACTTTGCCACTCATATCTGGTGTCTGTATAGCGTGCTTTTACAAAGAAAAAATGTTTTTCAGTGTAAGCTAATAGCAGTCAGTGTCCTTCAAGTGGGTGTCAGGCCTTCAGCGTGTGCTCTGCCAACCTCAGCAAATGTACTTTGCCACTCATATCTGGTGTCTGTATAGCGTGCTTTTACAAAGAAAAAAAGTTTTTCAGTGTAAGCTAATAGCAGTCAGTGTCCTTCAAGCGGGTGTCAGGCCTTCAGCGTGTGCTCTGCCAACCTCAGCAAGTGTAATTTGCCACTCATATCTGGTGTTTGTATAGCGTGGTTTTACAAAGAAAAAAAGTTTTTCAGTGTAAGCTAATTGCAGTCAGTGTCCTTATAGCGGGTGTCAGGCCTTCAGCGTGTGCTCTGCCAACCTCAGCAAGTGTGCTTTGCCACTCATATCTGGTGTCTGTATAGCGTGCTTTTACAAAGAAAAAACGTTTTTCAGTGTAAGCTAATAGCAGTCAGTGTCCTTCAAGCGGGTGTCAGGCCTTCAGCATGTGCTCTGCCAACCTCAGCAAGTGTACTTTGCCACTCATATCTGGTGTCTGTATAGCGTGCTTTTACACAGAAAAAACGTTTTTCAGTGTAAGCTAATAGCAGTCAGTGTCCTTCAAGCGGGTGTCAGGCCTTCAGCGTGTGCTCTGCAAACCTCAGCAAGTGTACTTTGCCACTCATATCTGGTGTCTGTATAGCGTGCTTTTACAAAGAAAAAAAGGTTTTCAGTGTAAGCTAATTGCAGTCAGTGTCCTTATAGCGGGTGTCAGGCCTTCAGCGTGTGCTCTGCCAACCTCAGCAAGTGTGCTTTGCCACTCATATCTGGTGTCTGTATAGCGTGCTTTTACAAAGAAAAAACGTTTTTCAGTGTAAGCTAATAGCAGTCAGTGTTCTTAAAGCGGGTGTCATGCGTTCAGCGTGTGCTCTGCCAACCTCAGCAAGTGTACTTTGCCACTCATATCTGGTGTCTGTATAGCGTGCTTTTACATAGAAAAAAGTTTTTCAGTGTAAGCTAATAGCAGTCAGTGTCCTTCAAGCGGGTGTCAGGCCTTCAGCGTGTGCTCTGCCAACCTCAGCAAGTGTAATTTGCCACTCATATCTGGTGTCTGTATAGCGTGCTTTTACACAGAAAAAAACGTTTTTCAGTGTAAGCTAATAGCAGTCAGTGTCCTTAAAGCGGGTGTCATGCGTTCAGCGTGTGCTCTGCCAACCTCAGCAAGTGTGCTTTGCCACTCATATCTGGTGTCTGTATAGCGTGCTTTTACACAGAAAAAAAGGTTTTCAGTGTAAGCTAATTGCAGTCAGTGTCCTTATAGCGGGTGTCAGGCCTTCAGCGTGTGCTCTGCCAACCTCAGCAAGTGTGCTTTGCCACTCATATCTGGTGTCTGTATAGCGTGCTTTTACAAAGAAAAAAAGGTTTTCAGTGTAAGCTAATTGCAGTCAGTGTCCTTATAGCGGGTGTCAGGCCTTCAGCGTGTGCTCTGCCAACCTCAGCAAGTGTGCTTTGCCACTCATATCTGGTGTCTGTATAGCGTGCTTTTACAAAGAAAAAACATTTTTCAGTGTAAGCTAATAGCAGTCAGTGTTCTTAAAGCGGGTGTCATGCGTTCAGCGTGTGCTCTGCCAACCTCAGCAAGTGTACTTTGCCACTCATATCTGGTGTCTGTATAGCGTGCTTTTACATAGAAAAAAAGTTTTTCAGTGTAAGCTAATAGCAGTCAGTGTCCTTCAAGCGGGTGTCAGGCCTTCAGCGTGTGCTCTGCCAACCTCAGCAAGTGTAATTTGCCACTCATATCTGGTGTCTGTATAGCGTGCTTTTACACAGAAAAAAACGTTTTTCAGTGTAAGCTAATAGCAGTCAGTGTCCTTAAAGCGGGTGTCATGCGTTCAGCGTGTGCTCTGCCAACCTCAGCAAGTGTGCTTTGCCACTCATATCTGGTGTCTGTATAGCGTGCTTTTACAAAGAAAAAAAGTTTTTCAGTGTAAGCTAATAGCAGTCAGTGTCCTTCAAGCGGGTGTCAGGCCTTCAGCGTGTGCTCTGCCAACCTCAGCAAGTGTAATTTGCCACTCATATCTGGTGTCTGTATAGCGTGCTTTTACACAGAAAAATTTTTTTTTCAGTGTAAGCTAATAGCAGTCAGTGTCCTTAAAGCGGGTGTCATGCGTTCAGCGTGTGCTCTGCAAACCTCAGCAAGTGTACTTTGCCACTCATATCTGGTGTCTGTATAGCGTGCTTTTACAAAGAAAAAAAGGTTTTTCAGTGTAAGCTAATAGCAGTCAGTGTCCTTCAAGCGGGTGTCAGGCCTTCAGCATGTGCTCTGCCAACCTCAGCAAGTGTACTTTGCCACTCATATCTGGTGTCTGTATAGCGTGCTTTTACACAGAAAAAACGTTTTTCAGTGTAAGCTAATAGCAGTCAGTGTCCTTCAAGCGGGTGTCAGGCCTTCAGCGTGTGCTCTGCAAACCTCAGCAAGTGTACTTTGCCACTCATATCTGGTGTTTGTATAGCGTGCTTTTACAAAGAAAAAACGTTTTTCAGTGTAAGCTAATAGCAGTCAGTGTCCTTCAAGCGGGTGTCAGGCCTTCAGCATGTGCTCTGCCAACCTCAGCAAGTGTACTTTGCCACTCATATCTGGTGTCTGTATAGCGTGCTTTTACACAGAAAAAACGTTTTTCAGTGTAAGCTAATAGCAGTCAGTGTCCTTCAAGCGGGTGTCAGGCCTTCAGCATGTGCTCTGCCAACCTCAGCAAGTGTACTTTGCCACTCATATCTGGTGTCTGTATAGCGTGCTTTTACACAGAAAAAACGTTTTTCAGTGTAAGCTAATAGCAGTCAGTGTCCTTCAAGCGGGTGTCAGGCCTTCAGCGTGTGCTCTGCAAACCTCAGCAAGTGTACTTTGCCACTCATATCTGGTGTCTGTATAGCGTGCTTTTACAAAGAAAAAAAGGTTTTCAGTGTAAGCTAATTGCAGTCAGTGTCCTTATAGCGGGTGTCAGGCCTTCAGCGTGTGCTCTGCCAACCTCAGCAAGTGTGCTTTGCCACTCATATCTGGTGTCTGTATAGCGTGCTTTTACAAAGAAAAAACGTTTTTCAGTGTAAGCTAATAGCAGTCAGTGTTCTTAAAGCGGGTGTCATGCGTTCAGCGTGTGCTCTGCCAACCTCAGCAAGTGTACTTTGCCACTCATATCTGGTGTCTGTATAGCGTGCTTTTACATAGAAAAAAAGTTTTTCAGTGTAAGCTAATAGCAGTCAGTGTCCTTCAAGCGGGTGTCAGGCCTTCAGCGTGTGCTCTGCCAACCTCAGCAAGTGTAATTTGCCACTCATATCTGGTGTCTGTATAGCGTGCTTTTACACAGAAAAAAACGTTTTTCGGTGTAAGCTAATAGCAGTCAGTGTCCTTAAAGCGGGTGTCATGCGTTCAGCGTGTGCTCTGCCAACCTCAGCAAGTGTGCTTTGCCACTCATATCTGGTGTCTGTATAGCGTGCTTTTACACAGAAAAAAAGGTTTTCAGTGTAAGCTAATTGCAGTCAGTGTCCTTATAGCGGGTGTCAGGCCTTCAGCGTGTGCTCTGCCAACCTCAGCAAGTGTGCTTTGCCACTCATATCTGGTGTCTGTATAGCGTGCTTTTACAAAGAAAAAAAGGTTTTCAGTGTAAGCTAATTGCAGTCAGTGTCCTTATAGCGGGTGTCAGGCCTTCAGCGTGTGCTCTGCCAACCTCAGCAAGTGTGCTTTGCCACTCATATCTGGTGTCTGTATAGCGTGCTTTTACAAAGAAAAAACATTTTTCAGTGTAAGCTAATAGCAGTCAGTGTTCTTAAAGCGGGTGTCATGCGTTCAGCGTGTGCTCTGCCAACCTCAGCAAGTGTACTTTGCCACTCATATCTGGTGTCTGTATAGCGTGCTTTTACATAGAAAAAAAGTTTTTCAGTGTAAGCTAATAGCAGTCAGTGTCCTTCAAGCGGGTGTCAGGCCTTCAGCGTGTGCTCTGCCAACCTCAGCAAGTGTAATTTGCCACTCATATCTGGTGTCTGTATAGCGTGCTTTTACACAGAAAAAAACGTTTTTCAGTGTAAGCTAATAGCAGTCAGTGTCCTTAAAGCGGGTGTCATGCGTTCAGCGTGTGCTCTGCCAACCTCAGCAAGTGTGCTTTGCCACTCATATCTGGTGTCTGTATAGCGTGCTTTTACAAAGAAAAAAAGTTTTTCAGTGTAAGCTAATAGCAGTCAGTGTCCTTCAAGCGGGTGTCAGGCCTTCAGCGTGTGCTCTGCCAACCTCAGCAAGTGTAATTTGCCACTCATATCTGGTGTCTGTATAGCGTGCTTTTACACAGAAAAAATTTTTTTTCAGTGTAAGCTAATAGCAGTCAGTGTCCTTAAAGCGGGTGTCATGCGTTCAGCGTGTGCTCTGCAAACCTCAGCAAGTGTACTTTGCCACTCATATCTGGTGTCTGTATAGCGTGCTTTTACAAAGAAAAAAAGGTTTTTCAGTGTAAGCTAATAGCAGTCAGTGTCCTTCAAGCGGGTGTCAGGCCTTCAGCATGTGCTCTGCCAACCTCAGCAAGTGTACTTTGCCACTCATATCTGGTGTCTGTATAGCGTGCTTTTACACAGAAAAAACGTTTTTCAGTGTAAGCTAATAGCAGTCAGTGTCCTTCAAGCGGGTGTCAGGCCTTCAGCGTGTGCTCTGCAAACCTCAGCAAGTGTACTTTGCCACTCATATCTGGTGTCTGTATAGCGTGCTTTTACAAAGAAAAAAAGGTTTTCAGTGTAAGCTAATTGCAGTCAGTGTCCTTATAGCGGGTGTCAGGCCTTCAGCGTGTGCTCTGCCAACCTCAGCAAGTGTGCTTTGCCACTCATATCTGGTGTCTGTATAGCGTGCTTTTACAAAGAAAAAACGTTTTTCAGTGTAAGCTAATAGCAGTCAGTGTTCTTAAAGCGGGTGTCATGCGTTCAGCGTGTGCTCTGCCAACCTCAGCAAGTGTACTTTGCCACTCATATCTGGTGTCTGTATAGCGTGCTGTTACATAGAAAAAAAGTTTTTCAGTGTAAGCTAATAGCAGTCAGTGTCCTTCAAGCGGGTGTCAGGCCTTCAGCGTGTGCTCTGCCAACCTCAGCAAGTGTAATTTGCCACTCATATCTGGTGTTTGTATAGCGTGGTTTTACAAAGAAAAAAAGTTTTTCAGTGTAAGCTAATTGCAGTCAGTGTCCTTATAGCGGGTGTCAGGCCTTCAGCGTGTGCTCTGCCAACCTCAGCAAGTGTGCTTTGCCACTCATATCTGGTGTCTGTATAGCGTGCTTTTACAAAGAAAAAAAGTTTTTCAGTGTAAGCTAATAGCAGTCAGTGTCCTTCAAGCGGGTGTCAGGCCTTCAGCGTGTGCTCTGCCAACCTCAGCAAGTGTAATTTGCCACTCATATCTGGTGTCTGTATAGCGTGCTTTTACACAGAAAAAAACGTTTTTCAGTGTAAGCTAATAGCAGTCAGTGTCCTTCAAGCGGGTGTCAGGCCTTCAGCGTGTGCTCTGCAAACCTCAGCAAGTGTACTTTGCCACTCATATCTGGTGTCTGTATAGCGTGCTTTTACAAAGAAAAAAAGGTTTTCAGTGTAAGCTAATTGCAGTCAGTGTCCTTCAAGCGGGTGTCAGGCCTTCAGCGTGTGCTCTGCCAACCTCAGCAAGTGTGCTTTGCCACTCATATCTGGTGTCTGTATAGCGTGCTTTTACAAAGAAAAAACGTTTTTCAGTGTAAGCTAATAGCAGTCAGTGTTCTTAAAGCGGGTGTCATGCGTTCAGCGTGTGCTCTGCCAACCTCAGCAAGTGTACTTTGCCACTCATATCTGGTGTCTGTATAGCATGCTTTTACAAAGAAAAATTTTTTTCAGTGTAAGCTAATAGCAGTCAGTGTCCTTAAAGCGGGTGTCATGCGTTCAGCGTGTGCTCTGCAAACCTCAGCAAGTGTACTTTGCCACTCATATCTGGTGTCTGTATAGCGTGCTTTTACAAAGAAAAAAAGGTTTTAAGTGTAAGCTAATTGCAGTCAGTGTCCTTCAAGCGGGTGTCAGACCTTCAGCGTGTGCTCTGCCAACCTCAGCAAGTGTGCTTTGCCACTCATATCTGGTGTCTGTATAGCGTGCTTTTACAAAGAAAAAATGTTTTTCAGTGTAAGCTAATAGCAGTCAGTGTCCTTCAAGCGGGTGTCAGGCCTTCAGCGTGTGCTCTGCCAACCTCAGCAAGTGTGCTTTGCCACTCATATCTGGTGTCTGTATAGCGTGCTTTTACAAAGAAAAAAAGTTTTTCCAGTGTAAGCTAATAGCAGTCAGTGTCCTTCAAGCGGGTGTCAGGCCTTCAGCGTGTGCTCTGCCAACCTCAGCAAGTGTAATTTGCCATTCATACCTGGTGTCTGTATAGCGTGCTTTTACAAAGAAAAAAAGTTTTTCAGTGTAAGATAATAGCAGTCAGTGACCTTAAAGCGGGTGTCAGGCGTTCAGCGTGTGCTCTGCCAACCTCAGCAAGTGTCATTTGCCACTCATATCTGGTGTCTGTATAGCCTGCTTTTACAAAGAAAAGACGTTTTGCAGTGTAAGCTAATAGCAGTCAGTTTCCTTCAAGCGGGTGTCAGGCCTTCAGCGTGTGCTCTGCCAACCTCAGCAAGTGTACTTTGCCACTCATATCTGGTGTCTGTTTTGCGTGCTTTTACACAGAAAAAAAGTTTTTCAGTGTAAGCTAATAGCAGTCAGTGTCCTTCAACCGGGTGTCAGGCCTTCAGCGTGTGCTCTGCCAGCCTCAGCAAGTGTAATTTGCCATTCATATCTGGTGTCTGTATAGCGTGCTTTCACAAAGAAAAAAAGTTTTTCAGTGTAAGCTAATAGCAGTCAGTGTCCTTAAAGTGGGTGTCAGGCCTTCAGCGTGTGCTCTGCCAACCTCAGCAAGTGTACTTTGCCACTCATATCTGGTGTCTCTATAGCGTGCCTTTACAAAGAAAAAACTTTTTTCACTGTTATAGATTGAATTGCAGTTAGTTGTCTTCAAGCGGGTGTGTCAGGCCTACCGCGTGTACTCTGCAGACCTCTGCCATTGCACATTGCCACTCATATCTGCTGTGGCTTTAAAAACAAAAACTTTTTTCACTGTTATAGATTGAATAGCAGTTAGTTGTCTGCAAGCGTCAGAAACTCACCCCCTTGCCCGGCGTCTGACACCTGGCTTGTCTGAACTATTAGCCCGCCAGCTTTTACCATACAAGCTGGTGGAGTCTGAGGCGTTCAAAAAATTTGTAGCTATTGGGACACCGCAGTGGAAAGTACCTGGCCAAAATTTCTTTGCACAAAAGGCAATCCCCAACAAGTACTCGACTGTGCAAAAGGAAGTAATGGCATGTCTGGCACACAGTGTTGGGGCAAGGGTCCATCTGACCGTGATACCTGGTCTGCAAAGCATGGTCAGGGCAGGTATATCACCCACACTGCGCATTGGGTAAACCTGCTGACAGCTGCCAAGCATGGAATGCGTGGCTCTGCAGAGGAGTTGGTGACACCGCCACGACTTGCAGGCATGCCTGCTGCCACCTCCTCCACTCCTCCTACTCGTCCTCTTCCATAACCTCCTCGGCTGAGTCCTCTTCTGCTGCTGCGTCTTGCTCCACATCAACGGCAACCCCCCCAGCTCCCCAGGTACTATTCCACATCTCTATTCTGCTCTGTGTCAGTTTGTATCAGGGATCCTTAGGATAGGTGTCAATCAATACCAGCCAAGTGACCCTATGTAGGGGGAACAGTCCCTATTCTGCTCTGTGTCAGTGTGTATCAGGGTCCCTGAGGACAGGTGTCAATCCATATCTGCCAAGTGACGCTATGTAGTGGGAACAGTACCTATTCTGCTCTGTGTCAGTGTGTATCAGGGATCCTTAGGTTAGGTGTCAATCCAAATCTGCCAAGTGACCCTATGTAGGGGGAACAGTCCCTATTCTGCTCTGTGTCAGTGTGTATCAGGGATCCTTAGGAAATGTGTCAATCCATATGTGCCAAGTGACACTATATAGGGGGAACAGTCCCTATTCTGCTCTGTGTCAGTGTGTATCAGGGTCCCTGAGGACAGATGTCAATCCATATCTGCCAAGTGACCCTATGTAGGGGGAACAGTCCCTATTCTGCTCTGTGTCAGGGTCTCTGAGGACAGGTGTCAATCCATATCTGCCAAGTTACCCTATGTAGGAGGAACAGTCCCTATTCTGCTCTGTGTCAGTGTGTATCAGGGTCTCTGAGGACAGGTGTCAATCCATATCTGCCAAGTGACCCTATGTAGGGGGAACAGTCCCTATTCTGCTCTGTGTCAGTGTGTATCAGGGTCCCTGAGGACAGGAGTCAATCCATATCTGCCAAGTGACCCTATGTAGGGGGAACAGTCCCTATTCTGCTCTGTGTCAGTGTGTATCAGGGTCCCTGAGGACAGGTGTCAATCCATATCTGCCAAGTTACCCTATGTAGGAGGAACAGTCCCTATTCTGCTCTGTGTCAGTGTGTATCAGGGTCTCTGAGGACAGGTGTCAATCCATATCTGCCAAGTGACCCTATGTAGGGGGAACAGTCCCTATTCTGCTCTGTGTCAGTGTGTATCAGGGTCCCTGAGGACAGGAGTCAATCCATATCTGCCAAGTGACCCTATGTAGGGGGAACAGTCCCTATTCTGCTCTGTGTCAGTGTGTATTAGGATTCCTTAGGATAGGTGTCAATCCATATCTTCCAAGTGACCCTTTGTAGGAGGAACAGTCCCTATTCTGCTCTGTGTCAGTGTGTATCAGGGTCCCTGAGGACATGTGTCAATCCATATCTGCCAAGTGACCCTATGTAGGGGGAACAGTCCCCATTCTGCTCTGTGTCAGTGTGTATCAGGGATCCTTAGGAAATGTGTCAATCCATATCTGCCAAGTGACCATATGAAGGAGGAACAGTCCCTAGTATGCTCTGTGTCAGTGTGTATCAGGGTCCCGGAGGACAGGTGTTAATCCATATCTGCCAAGTGACCCTATGTAGGGGGAACAGTCCCTATTCTGCTCTGTGTCAGTGTGCATCAGGGATCCTTAGGTTAGGTGTCAATCCATATGTGCCAAGTGACCCTATATAGGGGAACAGTCCCTATTCTGCTCTGTGTCAGTGTGTATCAGGGTCCCTGAGGACAGATGTCAATCCATATCTGCCAAGTGACCCTATGTAGGGGGAACAGTCCCTATTCTGCTCTGTGTCAGTGTGTATCAGGGTCTCTGAGGACAGGTGTCAATCCATATCTGCCAAGTTACCCTATGTAGGAGGAACAGTCCCTATTCTGCTCTGTGTCAGTGTGTATCAGGGTCCCTGAGGACAGGTGTCAATCCATATCTGCCAAGTGACCCTATGTAGGGGGAACAGTCCCTATTCTGTTCTGTGTCAGTGTGTATCAGGGTCTCTGAGGACAGGTGTCAATCCATATCTGCCAAGTGACCCTATGTAGGGGGAACAGTCCCTATTCTGCTCTGTGTCAGTGTGTATCAGGGTCCCTGAGGACAGGAGTCAATCCATATCTGCCAAGTGACCCTATGTAGGGGGAACAGTCCCTATTCTGCTCTGTGTCAGTGTGTATCAGGAATCCTTAGGATAGGTGTCAATCCATATCTTCCAAGTGACCCTTTGTAGGAGGAACAGTCCCTATTCTGCTCTGTGTCAGTGTGTATCAGGGATCCTTAGGTTAGGTGTCAATCCATATCTGTCAAGTGACCCGATGTAACGGGAACAGTCCCTATTCTGCTCTGTGTCAGTGTGTATCAGGGTCCTTGAGGACAGGTGTCAATTAATATCTGCCAAGTGTAGGGGGAACAGTCCCTATTCTGCTCTGTGTCAGTGTGTATCAGGGTCCCTGAGGACAGGTGTCAATCCATATCTGCCAAGTGACCCTATTTAGGAGGAACAGTCCCTATTCTGCTCTGTGTCAGTGTGTATCAGGGATCCTTAGGTTAGGTGTCAATCCATATCTGCCAATGACCCGATGTAGGGGGAACAGTCCCTATTCTGCTCTGGGTCAGTGTGTATCAGGGTCCCCGAGGACAGGTGTCAATCCATATCTGCAAAGTGACCCTATGTAGGAGGAACAGTCCCTATTCTGCTCTGTGTCAGTGTGTATCAGGGTCCCTGAGGACAGTTGTCAATCAATATCTGCCAAGTGACCCTATGTGTCAGTGTGTATTAGGGATCCTTATGTCAATCCATATCTGCCAAGTGACCCTATGTAGGGGGAACAGTCCCTATTCTGCTCTGTGTCAGTGTGTATCAGGGTCTCTGAGGACAGGTGTCAATCCATATCTGCCAAGTGACCCTATGTAGGGGAAACAGGCCCTATTCTGCTCTGTGTCAGTGTGTATAAGGGTCCCTGAGGACAGGTGTCAATCCATATCTGCCAAGTGACCCTATGTAGGGGGAACAGTCCCTATTCTGCTCTGTGTCAGTGTGTATCAGGGATCCTTAGGAAATGTGTCAATCCATATCTGCCAAGTGACCCTATGAAGGAGGAACAGTCCCTAGTCTGCTCTGTGTCAGTGTGTATCAGGGTCCCGGAGGAAAGGTGTTAATCCATATCTGCCAAGTGACCCTATGTAGGGGGAACAGTCCCTATTCTGCTCTGTGTCAGTGTGCATCAGGGATCCTTAGGTTAGGTGTCAATCCATATGTGCCAAGTGACCCTATATAGGGGGAACAGTCCATATTCTGCTCTGTGTCAGTGTGTATCAGGGTCCCTGAGGACAGATGTCAATCCATATCTGCCAAGTGACCCTATGTAGGGGGAACAGTCCCTATTCTGCTCTGTGTCAGGGTCTCTGAGGACAGGTGTCAATCCATATCTGCCAAGTTACCCTATGTACGAGGAAATGTCCCTATTCTGCTCTGTGTCAGTGTGTATAAGGGTCCCTGAGGACAGGTGTCAATCCATATCTGCCAAGTGACCCTATGTAGGGGAAACAGTCCCTATTCTGCTCTGTGTCAGTGTGTATCAGGGTCTCTGAGGACAGGTGTCAATCCATATCTGCCAAGTGACCCTATGTAGGGGGAACAGTCCCTATTCTGCTCTGTGTCAGTGTGTATCAGGGTCCCTTAGGACAGGAGTCAATCCATATCTGCCAAGTGACCCTATGTAGGGGGAACAGTCCCTATTCTGCTCTGTGTCAGTGTGTATCAGGGTTCCTGAGGACAGGTGTCAATCCATATCTGCCAAGTGACCCTATGTAGGAGGAATAGTCCCTATTCTGCTCCGTGCAAGTGTGTATCAGGGTCCCTGAGGACAGATGTCAATCAATATCTGCCAAGTGACCTATGTAGGGGGAACAGTCCCTATTCTGCTCTGTGTCAGTGTATATCAGGGTCCCTGAGGACAGGTGTCAATCCATATCTGCCAAGTGACCCTATGTAGGGGGAACAGTCCCTATTCTGCTCTGTGTCAGTGTGTATCAGGAATCCTTAGGATAGGTGTCAATCCATATCTTCCAAGTGACCCTTTGTAGGAGGAACAGTCCCTATTCTGCTCTGTGTCAGTGTGTATCAGGTCCCTGAGGACAGGTGTCAATCCATATCTGCCAAGTGACCCTATGTAGGGGGAACAGTACCTATTCTGCTCTGTGTCAGTGTGTATCAGGGATCCTTAGGTTAGGTGTCAATCCATATCTGTCAAGTGACCCGATGTAACGGGAACAGTCCCTATTCTGCTCTGTGTCAGTGTGTATCAGGGTCTCTGAGGACAGGTGTCAATCCATATCTGCCAAGTGACCCTATGTAGGGGGAACAGTCCCTATTCTGCTCTGTGTCAGTGTGTATCAGGGTCCTTGAGGACAGGTGTCAATCCATATCTGCCAAGTGTAGGGGGAACAGTCCCTATTCTGCTCTGTGTCAGTGTGTATCAGGGTCCCTGAGGACAGGTGTCAATCCATACCTGCCAAGTGACCCTATTTAGGAGGAACAGTACCTATTCTGCCCTGTTCAGTGTGTATCCGGGATCCTTAGGTTAGGTGTCAATCCATATCTGCCAATGACCCGATGTAGGGGGAACAGTCCCTATTCTGCTCTGGGTCAGTGTGTATCAGGGTCCCTGAGGACAGGTGTCAATCCATATCTGCCAAGTGACCCTATGTAGAGGGAACAGTCCCTATTCTGCTCTGTGTCAGTGTGTATCAGGGTTCCTGAGGACAGGTGTCAATCCATATCTGCCAAGTGACCCTATGTAGGAGGAATAGTCCCTATTCTGCTCCGTGTCAGTGTGTATCAGGGTCCCTGAGGACAGGTGTCAATCAATATCTGCCAAGTGACCCTATGTAGGGGGAACAGTCCCTATTCTGCTCTGTGTCAGTGTGTATCAGGGTCCCTGAGGACAGGTGTCAATCCATATCTGCCAAGTGACCCTATGTAAGGGGAACAGTCCCTATTCTGCTCTGTGTCAGTGTGTATCAGGGTCTCTGAGGACAGGTGTCAATCCATATCTGCCAAGTGACCCTATTTAGGAGGAACAGTCCCTATTCTGCTCTGTGTCAGTGTGTATCAGGGATCCTTAGGAAATGTGTCAATCCATATCTGCCAAGTGACCAAATGAAGGAGGAACAGTCCCTAGTCTGCTCTGTTTCAGTGTGTATCAGGGTCCCGGAGGACAGGTGTTAATCCATATCTGCCAAGTGACCCTATGTAGGGGGAAGAGTCCCTATTCTGCTCTGTGTCAGTGTGCATCAGGGATCCTTAGGTTAGGTGTCAATCCATATGTGCCAAGTGACCCTATATAGGGGGAACAGTCCCTATTCTGCTCTGTGTCAGTGTGTATCAGGGTCCCTGAGGACAGATGTCAATCCATATCTGCCAAGTGACCCTATCTAGGGGGAAAAGTCCCAATTCTGCTCTGTGTCAGTGTGTATCAGGGTCTCTGAGGACAGGTGTCAATCCATATCTGCCAAGTTACCCTATGTAGGAGGAACAGTCCCTATTCTGCTCTGTGTCAGTGTGTATCAGGGTCCCTGAGGACAGGTGTCAATCCATATCTGCCAAGTGACCCTATGTAGGGGGAACAGTCCCTATTCTGCTCTGTGTCAGTGTGTATCAGGGTCTCTGACGACAGGTGTCAATCCATATCTGCCAAGTGACCCTATCAAGGGGGAACAGTCCCTATTCTGCTCTGTGTCAGTGTGTATCAGGGTCCCTGAGGACAGGAGTCAATCCATATCTGCCAAGTGACCCTATGTAGGGGGAACAGTCCCTATTCTGCTCTGTGTCAGTGTGTATCAGGGTCCTTGAGGACAGGTGTCAATCCATAACTGCCAAGTGTAGGGGGAACAGTCCCTATTCTGCTCTGTGTCAGTGTGTATCAGGGTCCCTGAGGACAGGTGTCAATCCATATCTGCCAAGTGACCCTATTTAGGAGGAACATTCCCTATTCTGCTCTGTGTCAGTGTGTATCAGGGATCCTTAGGTTAGGTGTCAATCCATATCTGCCAATGACCCGATGTAGGGGGAACAGTCCCTATTCTGCTCTGGGTCAGTGTGTATCAGGGTCCCTGAGGACAGGTGTCAATCCATATCTGCCAAGTGACCCTATGTAGGGGGAACAGTCCCTATTCTGCTCTGTGTCAGTGTGTATCAGGGTCCTTGAGGACAGGTGTCAATCCATATCTGCCAAGTGTAGGGGGAACAGTCCCTATTCTGCTCTGTGTCAGTGTGTATCAGGGTCCCTGAGGACAGGTGTCAATCCATGTCTGCCAAGTGACCCTATTTAGGAGGAACAGTCCCTATTCTGCTCTGTGTCAGTGTGTATCAGGGATCCTTAGGTTAGGTGTCAATCCATATCTGCCAATGACCCGATGTAGGGGGAACAGTCCCTATTCTGCTCTGTGTCAGTGTGTATCAGGGTCCCTGAGGACAGGTGTCAATCCATACCTGCCAAGTGACCCTATTTAGGAGGAACAGTACCTATTCTGCCCTGTTCAGTGTGTATCAGGGATCCTTAGGTTAGGTGTCAATCCATATCTGCCAATGACCCGATGTAGGGGGAACAGTCCCTATTCTGCTCTGGGTCAGTGTGTATCAGGGTCCCTGAGGACAGGTGTCAATCCATATCTGCCAAGTGACCCTATGTAGAGGGAACAGTCCCTATTCTGCTCTGTGTCAGTGTGTATCAGGGTTCCTGAGGACAGGTGTCAATCCATATCTGCCAAGTGACCCTATGTAGGAGGAATAGTCCCTATTCTGCTCCTTGTTAGTGTGTATCAGGGTCCCTGAGGACAGGTGTCAATCAATATCTGCCAAGTGACCCTATGTAGGGGGAACAGTCCCTATTCTGCTCTGTGTCAGTGTGTATCAGGGTCCCTGAGGACAGGTGTCAATCCATATCTGCCAAGTGACCCTATGTAAGGGGAACAGTCCCTATTCTGCTCTGTGTCAGTGTGTATCAGGGTCTCTGAGGACAGGTGTCAATCCATATGTGGCGAAACCAACTTCGCCACTGTGGGCTGGAGAAGCCTGGCTGCTAGCCTCCTGCCCTCGGACTATGGCCCCTGGACATATTGCACTCTAAAGACTATATTTGGGCATGTACTAATTTATATTGCTGCTACTGGCCCTTTAAAATCAGCAATGGACATTTTGGGACTACTGTCCCTTTAAGACTGTGAAGCCTATCCTATTGTACTGCCTGTATATTGTATATGTATTTATGTATGCAGTTAACCTGGGTTATATATATATGCAGCCTTCATCTGATTTTATTAAAGACACGGAGGCTCATATTATGCATAACTCTTTCTTTATTTCCTCAGCAGCAAAGATAGAGGAATATAAATATTGTCAAAATGAAAGAAAAAACTGTATAGGCATAACGGGTAGCCGATCACATGATAGAGGAAGTAGCTATATAAGTCCTGTGTCTCCCACAATCCTCCTCTTTCTTTGCTGCTTCCTCAGACAGATAAGTGTTACTTGTTTGCTCTTGACTCTGATTATTCTGTTTGGTGTTTTACATGTAATTGTATTCATCTTATAGTTATTTATTCTGTTTGCCTTATTGTGCACTCTATTCTGTCTTGACCTGTACCGTCAGTGCCTCGGACTCCTTGGGGGTTCTACCCTTCTAGCCGGAGGTTTTTTCCACCCTTCCCCTCCCTCCCCTATTCTCCCGCTTTCCCGCGCGGGACCCGGCATTGCCTCGCTGCAACGGCCGTCTCCTGCCCTCGGCCGCGGCTGAGTGCTCTCCTCTCCCTTCTCACCGGCTGCCCGCGCGGCTCAGGTGCACGCGCCCCTTCCCCCGCTGGGCACCCGGTCGCGAGCGCCTCCCTCACGTGCGGCGGCCATTTTGGGCAGACTCCGTTCTGCTTGCAGTGCTGCCGTGCGGTCGGTCGCCTCGTTTTTGTCCTCTGGGTCCCCTGGCACTCTGACGGTCTGGTCCTTCTTTGTTTCTCCCTGCTATTTCTGTGGGTTACTCAACCCTTTTCTCCCATAGTATAATTTGTCAGTTTTTCTTAAACTTAAACTCACTGTGGTTTTGCAAATGCAGGATAAGGAGGATGGCCCTGTAGGCCCCCCTGGGGACTTTCACTCTGATAATACTGAGAGTAATATGGCCTCTCAAGAGTTTCAGGCCATGCTGGAGGCCACTATGGCATCTTCAATTCAGAAGGCTATTGCCTCAGCCATGGGGGCTGTTTCCTCCTCATTCTCACAGTCCCTGCATTCTGTGGTTTTACCTAATTTGGTCCCTACTACCCCCCTATGTGTGGGTTCCCCTTCCCCTGCCCAGACTGTGCCTGGTGCCCGTAAGGCAAGGACTAAGTCTAAGAATGTCGGCTCCCACTCCTCTATGCAGGTGCTTCCTGCCATGACTGACACGCTGGAGGCGGTCACAGATAGCGCGCACCCCACGCGCAAAAGAGCCCCTGGCCGGGCTAAAAAGGCTAGATTATGGAAACGGGCTAGAGCCCTTGATGATGGGTCGGATACCGACCGGAGTGTGGAGGATGAATCCGACCTTATGGAGTACGACTCCTTTGATGATAATGACTCTGGCGAGGATTTGCCCCCTACGGGCGTCACCCCCTCGGGGTCCTCCGCCATGGACCGGGGCCAGTTGTTAGACCCCTCTGGGGACGCCAAGGCGATCCTTGACCCACAGGGTAACCCCCTGTTCGACCCTGACGATTTGCGCCACCCCAGGTCCGCTGAATGGGTCCCCCCGGATCATATTGCCCAATATGTGGCTAAACGCATCCGCACGCCCCTTTCTAGGGAAGGCCGCAATAAGCTGCGCGCCGAATGCCCACGACCCTCCCTCCCGGGCTCTGCTTGCAAGACCCCTGACATTGATCCGCAGATTGCCCAGTTTTTGAATAAGTCGGGGTGGAAATCTAAGAAGGGCCTTGACCACTCCCTAAAGGGTTGCCAGGACAAGATCCTGGATACGCTGGGACCCCTGTCGAAGCTCTATGAGCTCCTCGACTCTGCTAGAGCGGGAGACTCTGTTGTTGATGTGGATGTGGCCATAGGTTGGGTCCAACGGGCGATATGCCTACTGGGGAACGCCAATACGGCGATGTCCACTGAGAGGCGCAAAGCGATCCTCCTGAAGATAGACCCTAAACTGGCCACTATGACCGTGGCGGAGCCTGATCCGACCGATGAGGGTTTGCTGTTTGGCACCTCTTTTGTTAAAGACATGGGGGCTTTTGTCAAGACCTTCACTGCCATTGACAAGGCACAGGCGAATATGAAGCGCGTGTTCGCGCCTAAGGTTTTCGGAGGGGCCGGGCGTAGCAGGAACCGTCCACCCGGCCGTGGCTTCCGTGGCGCATTCCGCGCATCCAGAGGTTCCTTCTTTCCCTCCCGGGGATTTCAGGACCAAAGAACCCCTCCCTTCTTCCCGGCCAGAGGTCGGGCTTGGGGCTCCAGGTACTCCCGCGGTGGTAACCCCGGAAGACGTCCTTATGGTAAGTACCCTTTCTTCCCCTGCCATTCAAGTAGCGGGGAGGTTGGCCCTATTTTACCGAGAGTGGGAAAATATCACCTCGGATGCTTGGGTTCTGCAGTGCGTAAGGGGGTATCGCCTAGAATTTGTTTCCATGCCCGTCCAGTTTTATTCCCCCAGAGAACTATCTCTTCCACCAGATCAGGACGAGATGATCTCCGCAGAGGTCACAGAAATGCTGTCCAAGGGCGCTATAGAGGAACTGCCGTTCACCGCCAAGGGCTTTACGAGCAATCTGTTCCTGGTGCCCAAGAAAGGGGGCGGAGTTCGCCCTGTGATAAATCTTCGTCCCCTCAACGCCTTCCTGCGTTACCAACACTTCCAGATGGAAGGTATACACTGCCTCAGAGACCTCCTACGCCAGTCGGACTGGCTGGCCAAACTGGACCTGAAGGACGCTTACTTCACGGTCCCTATTGCCCCGGAGTTCAGAGACTATCTCCACTTCACATGGCATGGGCGTCGCTGGCGCTTCACCTGCCTGCCTTTCGGTCTCTCCTCGGCTCCCTGGTGTTTCACCAAGCTCTTGAAGCCGGTAGTGGCGTTCCTTCGAACCCGCGGGGTTCGTCTCATTATCTACCTGGACGACATTCTGATTTTGTCCCAATCAAAGGAGGACCTCCTTCTTCACCTAGAGTGGACTACCAACCTGTTACAGAGGTTAGGTTTTCTGATCAACTGGGACAAGTCGGTCCTGGATCCCGCCCAGTCCATAGAATTTCTGGGCTTCAAGGTGGACTCCGTCCGGCAGTTTCTGTTTCTACCGGGCCCCAAGGTGAAAGCCATCCAGAAGGAAATTCGCAGGGCTCTTCGCGTTCCAGATTTGTCCGTCAGGCAACTGGCAAGGATAATTGGCCTTCTCGCGGCCTCTATTCAAGCGATCTTCCCAGGTCCACTACATTACCGAGCCCTCCAGCGGCTCAAAGGGGCACACCTTCGGTCAGGTCACTCCTACGAATCTCGGATACGCCTGGATGCGGAGTCCAGAGACGAATTGGTGTGGTGGCTGGCACACATGGAGGCGTGGAACGGGAGGGCCATTTTCGGCTCCATCCCGGACGTGGTGATCGAGTCCGATGCCAGCTTACACGGCTGGGGTGCTCGTTGTGGAGACGTTTCCACAGGAGGCAGATGGTCAGACATGGAGAAGTCGTTGCACATCAACTGCTTGGAGCTCCTGGCAGGGGCGTTCGCGATCCGCAGCCTTACCCCAGGGCGGGCGAATTGCTGCGTTCTCCTCAAGATGGACAACGTGTCGGCGGTCCGTTACATAAATCACCTGGGAGGTACGAAGTCCAAAATGTTAGCGATGCTTGCAAAAGATTTCTGGCAGTTCTGCCTATACAACAACGTCTCGGTGACAGCGGAACACATTCCGGGTCTGGACAATTCGGGAGCGGATTTGAATTCCAGACACTTAAGAGACTCTGGCGATTGGCGTTTGCACGCTTCGGTGTTACAGGGCCTGGAGATGTTGTGGGGAAAATTCCAGATGGATCTGTTCGCATCACGGCTGAACACACGACTACCGAAGTTCTACAGTTGGAGGCCGGACCCAGCAGCGGTGGCGACGGATGCCTTCCTCCAAGACTGGCCACAGGGTCACCTGTACGCTTTTCCCCGTTCAACATGATCGCACGCACGATCTCGAAACTGGTTCGCCACGACTGTCGTGTGGCGCTGGTCACTCCTCTCTGGAGATCTCGGCCATGGTTCCCTCGATTGATGGAGTTGTCCATAGATTTCCCTCGGTTGATCCCAACCTTCCAGGACCTCCTTCTGGATCCGGATGGGAA
Organism: Pelobates fuscus; assembly: GCF_036172605.1. Classification (NCBI taxonomy): domain Eukaryota; kingdom Metazoa; phylum Chordata; class Amphibia; order Anura; family Pelobatidae; genus Pelobates; species Pelobates fuscus. The sequence continues at coordinate 140,725,397 of NC_086319.1, forward strand.
CTCGCACGAACTGGTATTACAACACCAGCTGCCCCTGATAGCATGGTTCCTTTCAGGGGACCTTGGGTTGTCTCAGACGTTCCGCAGACAACTCTCCTTCTCCTCGATAACGCCTGGGCCCCAGGCACACGAACAGCTTATCGAGCTTCATGGAGATCGTGGTCTGGTTGGTGCATGGAACGGGCAGTGGATCCCGTATCTGCCCCTCTACATTTGATCCTGGAGTTTCTCACGTTCCTGTTTGATTCGGGTAAGGCTTACCGCACGATCAACCTATCCCGCTCGGCTATTTCGGCCGGCCACAAGGGTTTGGATGGTTCCCCTATCGGCAGACATCCTTTTGTATGTCGCCTTCTCAAAGGTATTCGACTCGCCCGTCCCCCTCGGCCTCGTTTCTCTGCCTTTTGGGACGTCAACGTGATGTTACAGTTCCTCTCTTCATGGTACCCTAACCAAGAATTGACTTTAAAGCGATTGTCATCCAAACTGGTGATGTTACTCTGTTTGGTCTCTTGCAAGAGGGTCTCTGATGTCAGGGCCCTGGATTGGGACGCCGTGGCATTCACCCCGGATGGCGTTACCTTTGACATATCCAGGAGGACGAAATCTGCATCCAAGTCCTTTACATACCCTAGGTTTTCTGGTTGTCTGGCACTTTGCCCAGTGGATTGCGTCAAAGTTTATCTGGATGCTACACGTTCCCTCCGCTCCGCTGATCTACATGATTTGTTCTTATCTTTTAAGTCACCTCACCGGCCAGTTTCGACACCTACTCTAGCACGTTGGGTACGTTGGTTACTATCCTCTGCAGGTATAGACACCTCTGTTTTTACGCCTCATTCTGTACGGGGCGCGATGGCTTCAAAAGCCTCCTCAGTCGGATGTCGTCTGGAGGATATTATGCGGGCGGCAGATTGGTCCAGAGAATCGACCTTTAGGGACTTCTATTTCAGACCTATTGAACACATCGCATCTCGAGTGGTTGCACAGCTTTGAACTTGCATAATATGAGCCTCCGTGTCTTTAATAAAATTCCCAGATTTTACTAGTAACATGACGTAAAGTCATGATTTTATTAAAGACACGGAGGCGAGTATTATTCCCTCCCACCCTCCCGGTGTGGTCTTGGGATACGAGATGCTTGAGACTCTAAGGGTTTTTTGCTGTTCTATTAGGTATGTATTTGTTTATATGTATTTATTTATATTTATTTATCTATATGATTGGATGATATTGTACGTCTCATTATGTTTTTACTAACTATTTATATTTTGTATTTCAGAATCCAGTTTGTTGTTTGTGACTCCTCACAGTGATGTTTGGTAAGTCTGCAGTTTTGAGTCTGGAAATTACCATATTTCTCCGTCTTTTTTAGCTTGAAGTTATCGTATTGTTCCTGTCTCCTGTGTTGATCAAGTGGGACATCGTTCTTCTTACCTGGTCTTCGGTTTTCGCAAGAAAGAGGGGGATTGTGGGAGACACAGGACTTATATAGCTACTTCCTCTATCATGTGATCGGCTACCCGTTATGCCTATACAGTTTTTTCTTTCATTTTGACAATATTTATATTCCTCTATCTTTGCTGCTGAGGAAATAAAGAAAGAGTTATGCATAATACTCGCCTCCGTGTCTTTAATAAAATCATGACTTTACGTCATGTTACTAGTAAAATCTGGGAATTGTTCGGTAGAATCCCTCCATTCCTTGTATTGAGGAAACTACCGAACAACCAGACCACCCAGGACTAAGTGTGCCTCCAATTACCGTTTGCAACAATGTTGCAAACGGGTAATTGGCAATCAGTGCAGTGTGGTCTTTGTCCTCTGGGTGGCCGCCATTCAGGAAACCAACACGTGGCGGCGGCCATCTTTAACTACCGAACAGCGGTGTTTTGCCGTCGAGTGTCTGGAACTGAAATCGTACACTTGACTAGGCAAACACCGCTGAGACCTCCATACTTCCAGAAATTCGTATGGAAACTACCGAATGACCCCCCGTTCGGTAGAAAGAACCCCACAAACAAGGGAATTCATTCAAACCCTCTCCAGGCTCTATAACACAGGCAATTCGTCTGTTTTCATTCCCTTGTTTGTGACCGACCGCAGGGCTAAAATGCATGGAACTGATTTCGGATACTTTACCCATGCGGTCGGTCAATACTTTAAAGTTCCATAACTCCTGAACCATTTATCCGAATGGGCTGATTCTTGCATATGTTGTCCCCCTGAATAAGGGCTATCAGGGGATACCTGTTTTGGAGGTGTAGCATATGTATTTGGGGTACATCCAGGAATTGGGGAAAAAGGTGTACAGTATAATTGTGTTAAGTGTTAATCTAAGGGGAGGAAATGTGTGGGAGGTACATCCATGTGATTGGTTAATTTCATCCTCCCCCTGGGAGTGTCCTGTATGTACTTGTTGGTAATAAAAGCCAGACTGGGTGTCCCAGTCTTGAGTTCCTGCTTAACCCTCAAAATGAAGTGTCGTCTCGTTCTTGGGGGGGATTGGATTGTAAGCTGACTGCCAAGAGTGTAAGCCGATTGTATGCTTTTCTTGTTCAGCTGTTCCAGTTCGGAGTGTTATTTCGTATCCAGATCGGGAGTGTGGTGTTCTGCAGTAGCTGTGCCTGTATCCAGAAAAGGGGATTATCGCCTAAACGGATTTTTCCCCTTTCATGCTGAAACGGTCCGTTACAATTGGTGGCAGCAGTGGGATCGTTCCTACAACCAGAGGGACAGCTACAGACAACACCATTCCTGGATTACAAAGTGAGGGCAACGCCAGTACCCGTACAGCGCCCCTATCTACAAGGAACCAACTGCAGCAGAGCAAGCATGGCACCCAGCTACACTCAAGAGGCGTATGACAGAGAGGTCACCAAGATACTGGCTTTATGCGGACCCAACCCCTCAGAATATAGAGTGCAGCGTGTGAAGCAAGCAGTGCGAGAGTACTTGCCGTGGGAATCAGAGCGGGCCAGGGGGTTTGCAGACCTCCCTCCCCAGCGGCAATGTATGGCCCAGGGAGCTGATGGTGTCGTCCATCCTCCCCAGCAGCCGTGTGTGTCCAAGGGAGCCGAAGGTGCAGTCCTTCCTCCCCAGCGGCAGGCTGAGTTACAGGGGGCAGAGGTTGTTGTTCCTGCCCCCCAGCAGCAAAGTGAGATGCCAAGAAGGCAGTGTGAAGTGAAGGGAGAGGAGAGCAGCGTCCTCCCTCCCCAGCGGCAATGTGTGCCCCAGGGAGCTGATGGTGTCGTCCATCCTCCCCAGCAGCCGTGTGTGTCCAAAGGAGCCGAAGGTGCAGTCCTTCCTCCCCAGCGGCAGGCTGAGTTACAGGGGGCAGAGGTTGTTGTTCCTGCCCCCCAGCAGCAAAGTGATATGCCAAGAAGGCAGTGTGAAGGGAAGGGAGAGGAGAGCAGCGTCCTCCCTCCCCAGCGGCAATGTGTGCCCCAGGGAGCTGATGGTGTCGTCCATCCTCCCCAGCAGCCGTGTGTGTCCAAGGGAGCCGAAGGTGCAGTCCTTCCTCCCCAGCGGCAGGCTGAGTTACAGGGGGCAGAGGTTGTTGTTCCTGCCCCCCAGCAGCAAAGTGAGATGCCAAGACGGCAGTGTGAAGCGAAGGGAGAGGAGAGCAGCGTCCTCCCTCCCCAGCGGCAGTGTGTGTCCCAGGGAGCTGATGGTGTCGTCCATCCTCCCCAGCGGCAGTGTGTCCTGCAGGGAGCAGAGACAGTCAGTCTCGCACCCCAGCAGCCGGACAAGAGAATGAAAGGGGAGACAGCTGGTCCCCCTTTCCACCAGCAGAGAGAGTGCCCCCCTCCCCAGCGGCAGTTTACCGTCCAGAGAGAGGAGCTTGTTACACCCTCTCTCCAGCGGCAGCCTAACCCACCAAGGGGAGATGTTAAGCCCCACATCTGTGCAGATGGGACCGTAATCTCTGCACTTACAGCACAAGGGATAGGGACGGTCGGTCCTGTCCCCCAGCCACAGAGCGATATATCTAAAGGGGAGACAGTCGGTCTCCAGCAGCCAGGCTCCCACCAGACTACTCCCGTGGTAGTGCTGGCAACAGGACAGAGTACCGCTGGTCTCTGCCCCCTCAGCAACCCACCAAGGCAGCCTATCAGTCTCTCACCCAGCCGTGGGGAGGCACCTGAACTTGGACAAAATTCTCCCTCACCCAGGTGTGGTAACTGTTTATTATGGGTGGGCTGCTCTACTACTTCTGTTCTGTGGGTGGGTTGCTGGACTAACCAGGGCACTGACCGGCAGGAGGTCAGATACCCTGTTAGTCTAATTGGTAAAGGGGAGAATTGTGGCGAAACCAACTTCGCCACTGTGGGCTGGAGAAGCCTGGCTGCTAGCCTCCTGCCCTCGGACTATGGCCCCTGGACATATTGCACTCTAAAGACTATATTTGGGCATGTACTAATTTATATTGCTGCTACTGGCCCTTTAAAATCAGCAATGGACATTTTGGGACTACTGTCCCTTTAAGACTGTGAAGCCTATCCTATTTTACTGCCTGTATATTGTATATGTATTTATGTATGCAGTTAACCTGGGTTATATATATATGCAGCCTTCATCTGATTGTTCGGTAGAATCCCTCCATTCCTTGTATTGAGGAAACTACCGAACAACCAGACCACCCAGGACTAAGTGTGCCTCCAATTACCGTTTGCAACAATGTTGCAAACGGGTAATTGGCAATCAGTGCAGTGTGGTCTTTGTCCTCTGGGTGGCCGCCATTCAGGAAACCAACACGTGGCGGCGGCCATCTTTAACTACCGAACAGCGGTGTTTTGCCGTCGAGTGTCTGGAACTGAAATCGGACACTTGACTAGGCAAACACCGCTGAGACCTCCATACTTCCAGAAATTCGTATGGAAACTACCGAATGACCCCCCGTTCGGTAGAAAGAACCCCACAAACAAGGGAATTCATTCAAACCCTCTCCAGGCTCTATAACACAGGCAATTCGTCTGTTTTCATTCCCTTGTTTGTGACCGACCGCAGGGCCAAAATGCATGGAACTGATTTCGGATACTTTACCCATGCGGTCGGTCAATACTTTAAAGTTCCATAACTCCTGAACCATTTATCCGAATGGGCTGATTCTTGCATATGTTGTCCCCCTGAATAAGGGCTATCAGGGGATACCTGTTTTGGAGGTGTAGCATATGTATTTGGGGTACATCCAGGAATTGGGGAAAAAGGTGTACAGTATAATTGTGTTAAGTGTTAATCTAAGGGGAGGAAATGTGTGGGAGGTACATCCATGTGATTGGTTAATTTCATCCTCCCCCTGGGAGTGTCCTGTATGTACTTGTTGGTAATAAAAGCCAGACTGGGTGTCCCAGTCTTGAGTTCCTGCTTAACCCTCAAAATGAAGTGTCGTCTCGTTCTTGGGGGGGATTGGATTGTAAGCTGACTGCCAAGAGTGTAAGCCGATTGTATGCTTTTCTTGTTCAGCTGTTCCAGTTCGGAGTGTTATTTCGTATCCAGATCGGGAGTGTGGTGTTCTGCAGTAGCTGTGCCTGTATCCAGAAAAGGGGATTATCGCCTAAACGGATTTTTCCCCTTTCATGCTGAAACGGTCCGTTACACCATATCTGCCAAGTGACCCTATTTAGGAGGAACAGTCCCTATTCTGCTCTGTGTCAGTGTGTATCAGGGATCCTTAGGAAATGTGTCAATCCATATCTGCCAAGTGACCCTATGAAGGAGGAACAGTCCCTAGTCTGCTCTGTTTCAGTGTGTATCAGGGTCCCGGAGGACAGGTGTTAATCCATATCTGCCAAGTGACCCTATGTAGGGGGAACAGTCCCTATTCTGCTCTGTGTCAGTGTGCATCAGGGATCCTTAGGTTAGGTGTCAATCCATATGTGCCAAGTGACCCTATATAGGGGGAACAGTCCCTATTCTGCTCTGTGTCAGTGTGTATCAGGGTCCCTGAGGACAGATGTCAATCCATATCTGCCAAGTGACCCTATGTAGGGGGAACAGTCCCAATTCTGCTCTGTGTCAGTGTGTATCAGGGTCTCTGAGGACAGGTGTCAATCCATATCTGCCAAGTTACCCTATGTAGGAGGAACAGTCCCTATTCTGCTCTGTGTCAGTGTGTATCAGGGTCCCTGAGGACAGGTGTCAATCCATATCTGCCAAGTGACCCTATGTAGGGGGAACAGTCCCTATTCTGCTCTGTGTCAGTGTGTATCAGGGTCTCTGAGGACAGGTGTCAATCCATATCTGCCAAGTGACCCTATCAAGGGGGAACAGTCCCTATTCTGCTCTGTGTCAGTGTGTATCAGGGTCCCTGAGGACAGGAGTCAATCCATATCTGCCAAGTGACCCTATGTAGGGGGAACAGTCCCTATTCTGCTCTGTGTCAGTGTGTATCAGGGTCCTTGAGGACAGGTGTCAATCCATAACTGCCAAGTGTAGGGGGAACAGTCCCTATTCTGCTCTGTGTCAGTGTGTATCAGGGTCCCTGAGGACAGGTGTCAATCCATATCTGCCAAGTGACCCTATTTAGGAGGAACATTCCCTATTCTGCTCTGTGTCAGTGTGTATCAGGGATCCTTAGGTTAGGTGTCAATCCATATCTGCCAATGACCCGATGTAGGGGGAACAGTCCCTATTCTGCTCTGGGTCAGTGTGTATCAGGGTCCCTGAGGACAGGTGTCAATCCATATCTGCCAAGTGACCCTATGTAGGGGGAACAGTCCCTATTCTGCTCTGTGTCAGTGTGTATCAGGGTCCTTGAGGACAGGTGTCAATCCATATCTGCCAAGTGTAGGGGGAACAGTCCCTATTCTGCTCTGTGTCAGTGTGTATCAGGGTCCCTGAGGACAGGTGTCAATCCATGTCTGCCAAGTGACCCTATTTAGGAGGAACAGTCCCTATTCTGCTCTGTGTCAGTGTGTATCAGGGATCCTTAGGTTAGGTGTCAATCCATATCTGCCAATGACCCGATGTAGGGGGAACAGTCCCTATTCTGCTCTGGGTCAGTGTGTATCAGGGTCCCTGAGGACAGGTGTCAATCCATATCTGCCAAGTGACCCTATGTAGAGGGCACAGTCCCTATTCTGCTCTGTGTAAGTGTGTATCAGGGTTCCTGAGGACAGGTGTCAATCCATATCTGCCAAGTGACCCTATGTAGGAGGAATAGTCCCTATTCTGCTCCGTGTCAGTGTGTATCAGGGTCCCTGAGGACAGATGTCAATCAATATCTGCCAAGTGACCTATGTAGGGGGAACAGTCCCTATTCTGCTCTGTGTCAGTGTGTATCAGGGTCCCTGAGGACAGGTGTCAATCCATATCTGCCAAGTGACCCTATGTAGGGGGAACAGTCCCTATTCTGCTCTGTGTCAGTGTGTATCAGGAATCCTTAGGATAGGTGTCAATCCATATCTTTCAAGTGACCCTTTGTAGGAGGAACAGTTCCTATTCTGCTCTGTGTCAGTGTGTATCAGGGTCTCTGAGGACAGGTGTCAATCCATATCTGCCAAGTGACCCTATGTAGGGGAAACAGGCCCTATTCTGCTCTGTGTCAGTGTGTATAAGGGTCCCTGAGGACAGGTGTCAATCCATATCTGCCAAGTGACCCTATGTAGGGGTAAAAGTCCCTATTCTGCTCTGTGTCAGTGTGTATCAGGGATCCTTAGGAAATGTGTCAATCCATATCTGCCAAGTGAACCTATGAAGGAGGAACAGTCCCTAGTCTGCTCTGTGTCAGTGTGTATCAGGGTCCCGGAGGGTAGGTGTTAATCCATATCTGCCAAGTGACCCTATGTAGTGGGAACAGTCCCTATTCTGCTCTGTGTCAGTGTGCATCAGGGATCCTTAGGTTAGGTGTCAATCCATATGTGCCAAGTGACCCTATATAGGGGGAACAATCCCTATTCTGCTCTGTGTCAGTATGTATCAGGGTCCCTGAGGACAGATGTCAATCCATATCTGCCAAGTGACCCTATGTAGGGGGAACAGTCCCAATTCTGCTCTGTGTCAGTGTGTATCAGGGTCCTTGAGGACAGGTGTCAATCCATATCTGCCAAGTGTAGGGGGAACAGTCCCTATTCTGCTCTGTTTCAGTGTGTATCAGGGTCCCTGAGGACAGGTGTCAATCCATATCTGCCAAGTGACCCTATGTAGGAGGAATAGTCCCTATTCTGCTCTGTGTCAGTGTGCATCAGGGATCCTTAGGTTAGGTGTCAATCCATATGTGCCAAGTGACCCTATATAGGGGGAACAGTCCCTATTCTGCTCTGTGTCAGTATGTATCAGGGTCCCTGAGGACAGATGTCAATCCATATCTGCCAAGTGACCCTATGTAGGGGGAACAGTCCCAATTCTGCTCTGTGTCAGTGTGTATCAGGGTCTCTGAGGACAGGTTTCAATCCATATCTGCCAAGTTACCCTATGTAGGAGGAACAGTCCCTATTCTGCTCTGTGTCAGTGTGTATCTGGGTCCCTGAGGACAGGTGTCAATCCATATCTGCCAAGTGACCCTATGTAGGGGGAACAGTCCCTATTCTGCTCTGTGTCAGTGTGTATCAGGGTCTCTGAGGACAGGTGTCAATCCATATCTGCCAAGTGACCCTATGTAGGGGGAACAGTCCCTATTCTGCTCTGTGTCAGTGTGTATCAGGGTCCCTGAGGACAGGAGTCAATCCATATCTGCCAAGTGACCCTATGTAGGGGGAACAGTCCATATTCTGCTCTGTGTCAGTGTGTATCAGGAATCCTTAGGATAGGTGTCAATCCATATCTTCCAAGTGACCCTTTGTAGGAGGAACAGTCCCTATTCTGCTCTGTGTCAGTGTGTATCAGGGTCCCTGAGGACAGGTGTCAATCCATATCTGCCAAGTGACCCTATGTAGGGGGAACAGTCCCTATTCTGCTCTGTGTCAGTGTGTATCAGGGATCCTTAGGTTAGGTGTCAATCCATATCTGTCAAGTGACCCGATGTAACGGGAACAGTCCCTATTCTGCTCTGTGTCAGTGTGTATCAGGGTCCCTGAGGACAGGAGTCAATCCATATCTGCCAAGTGACCCTATGTAGGGGGAACAGTCCATATTCTGCTCTGTGTCAGTGTGTATCAGGAATCCTTAGGATAGGTGTCAATCCATATCTTCCAAGTGACCCTTTGTAGGAGGAACAGTCCCTATTCTGCTCTGTGTCAGTGTGTATCAGGGTCCCTGAGGACAGGTGTCAATCCATATCTGCCAAGTGACCCTATGTAGGGGGAACAGTCCCTATTCTGCTCTGTGTCAGTGTGTATCAGGGTCTCTGAGGACAGGTGTCAATCCATATCTGCCAAGTGACCCTATGTAGGGGGAACAGTCCCTATTCTGCTCTGTGTCAGTGTGTATCGGGGTCCCTGAGGACAGGAGTCAATCCATATCTGCCAAGTGACCCTATGTAGGGGGAACAGTCCCTATTCTGCTCTTTGTCAGTGTGTATCAGGAATCCTTAGGATAGGTGTCAATCCATATCTTCCAAGTGACCCTTTGTAGGAGGAACAGTCCCTATTCTGCTCTGTGTCAGTGTGTATCAGGGTCCCTGAGGACAGGTGTCAATCCATATCTGCCAAGTGACCCTATGTAGGGGGAACAGTCCCTATTCTGCTCTGTGTCAGTGTGTATCAGGGTCTCTGAGGACAGGTGTCAATCCATATCTGCCAAGTGACCCTATGTAGGGGGAACAGTCCCTATTCTGCTCTGTGTCAGTGTGTATCGGGGTCCCTGAGGACAGGAGTCAATCCATATCTGCCAAGTGACCCTATGTAGGGGGAACAGTCCCTATTCTGCTCTGTGTCAGTGTGTATCAGGGATCCTTAGGTTAGGTGTCAATCCATATCTGTCAAGTGACCCGATGTAACGGGAACAGTCCCTATTCTGCTCTGTGTCAGTGTGTATCAGGGTCTCTGAGGACAGGTGTCAATCCATATCTGCCAAGTGACCCTATGTAGGGGGAACAGTCCCTATTCTGCTCTGTGTCAGTGTGTATCAGGGTCCTTGAGGACAGGTGTCAATCCATATCTGCCAAGTGTAGGGGGAACAGTCCCAATTCTGCTCTGTGTCAGTGTGTATCAGGGTCTCTGAGGACAGGTGTCAATCCATATCTGCCAAGTTACCCTATGTAGGAGGAACAGTCCCTATTCTGCTCTGTGTCAGTGTGTATCAGGGTCCCTGAGGACAGGTGTCAATCCATATCTGCCAATGACCCGATGTAGGGGGAACAGTCCCTATTCTGCTCTGGGTCAGTGTGTATCAGGGTCCCTGAGGACAGGTGTCAATCCATATCTGCCAAGTGACCCTATGTAGAGGGAACAGTCCCTATTCTGCTCTGTGTCAGTGTGTATCAGGGTTCCTGAGGACAGGTGTCAATCCATATCTGCCAAGTGACCCTATGTAGGAGGAATAGTCCCTATTCTGCTCCGTGTCAGTGTGTATCAGGGTCCCTGAGGACAGGTGTCAATCAATATCTGCCAAGTGACCCTATGTAGGGGGAACAGTCCCTATTCTGCTCTGTGTCAGTGTGTATCAGGGTCCCTGAGGACAGGTGTCAATCCATATCTGCCAAGTGACCCTATGTAGGGGGAACAGTCCCTATTCTGCTCTGTGTCAGTGTGTATCAGGAATCCTTAGGATAGGTGTCAATCCATATCTTCCAAGTGACCCTTTGTAGGAGGAACAGTTCCTATTCTGCTCTGTGTCAGTGTGTATCAGGGTCTCTGAGGACAGGTGTCAATCCATATCTGCCAAGTGACCCTATGTAGGGGAAACAGGCCCTATTATGCTCTGTGTCAGTGTGTATAAGGGTCCCTGAGGACAGGTGTCAATCCATATCTGCCAAGTGACCCTATGTAGGGGTAACAGTCCCTATTCTGCTCTGTGTCAGTGTGTATCAGGGATCCTTAGGAAATGTGTCAATCCATATCTGCCAAGTGACCCTATGAAGGAGGAACAGTCCCTAGTCTGCTCTGTGTCAGTGTGTATCAGGGTCCCGGAGGACAGGTGTTAATCCATATCTGCCAAGTGACCCTATGTAGGGGGAACAGTCCCTATTCTGCTCTGTGTCAGTGTGCATCAGGGATCCTTAGGTTAGGTGTCAATCCATATGTGCCAAGTGACCCTATATAGGGGGAACAGTCCCTATTCTGCTCTGTGTCAGTGTGCATCAGGGTCCCTGAGGACAGATGTCAATCCATATCTGCCAAGTGACCCTATGTAGGGGGAACAGTCCCAATTCTGCTCTGTGTCAGTGTGTATCAGGGTCTCTGAGGACAGGTGTCAATCCATATCTGCCAAGTTACCCTATGTAGGAGGAACAGTCCCTATTCTGCTCTGTGTCAGTGTGTATCAGGGTCCCTGAGGACAGGTGTCAATCCATATCTGCCAAGTGACCCTATGTAGGGGGAACAGTCCCTATTCTGCTCTGTGTCAGTGTGTATCAGGGTCTCTGAGGACAGGTGTCAATCCATATGTGCCAAGTGACCCTATGTAGGGGGAACAGTCCCTATTCTGCTCTGTGTCAGTGTGTATCAGGGTCCCTGAGGACAGGAGTCAATCCATATCTGCCAAGTGACCCTATGTAGGGGGAACAGTCCCTATTCTGCTCTGTGTCAGTGTGTATCAGGAATCCTTAGGATAGGTGTCAATCCATATCTTCCAAGTGACCCTTTGTAGGAGGAACAGTCCTTATTCTGCTCTGTGTCAGTGTGTATCAGGGTCCCTGAGGACAGGTGTCAATCCATATCTGCCAAGTGACCCTATGTAGGGGGAACAGTCCCTATTCTGCTCTGTGTCAGTGTGTATCAGGGATCCTTAGGTTAGGTGTCAATCCATATCTGTTAAGTGACCCGATGTAACGGGAACAGTCCCTATTCTGCTCTGTGTCAGTGTGTGTAACGGACCGTTTCACTTAGAAGAGGATAAAACCCAGTTTAGGCGATAATCCCCTTTCCAGATGCACAGGCAGCTACTGCAAACACCATTCTCCCGACTGGAACCACACGAACACTGGAACAGCTGAACAAGAAAAGCAGACATCGGCTTACACTCTTGGCAGTCAGCATACAATCCCATTCCCCCAAAGACCGAGACGACACATCGCTTTGAGGGTTAAGCAAGAAGAACTCTGGACTGGGACACCCAGTCTGGCTTTTATTACAACCAAGTACATACAGGACACTCCCAGGGGGAGGATGAATTTAACCAATCACATGGATGTACCTCCCACACATTTCCTCCCCTTAGATTAGCACTTAACATAATTATACCGTACACCTTTTTCCCCAATTCCTGGATGTACCCCAAATACATATGCTACACCTCCAAAACAGGTATCCCCTGATAGCCCTTATTCAGGGGGACAACATATTCAAGAATCAGGTCATTCGGATGAATGGTTCGGGAGAAATGAGGTTCCAAAGATTTGACTGACCGCATGGGTAAAGTATCCGAAAACAGTTCCATGCATTTTGGCCCTGCGGTCGGTCACAAACAAGTGAATGAAACAGACGAATTACTTGGGTTATAGAGACTAAGGGGAATTCGCATGAATCCCCTAGTTCGTATGTTTCTTTCTACCGAACGGCGGGTCATTCGGTAGTTTCTATACGAATTTCTGGGAGTATGGAGGTCTCAGCGGTGTTTGCCTAGTCAAGTGTCCGATTTCAGTTCCAGACACTCGACGGCAAAACACCGCTGTTCGGTAGTTTAAGATGGCCGCCGCCACGTGTTTGTTTCCCGAATGGCGGCCACCCAGAGGACAAAGAATACATTACATGGATTGCCAATTACCTGTTTGCAACATTGTTGCAAACGGTAATTGGAGGCACACTTATTCCTGGGTGGTCTGGTTGTTCGGTAGTTTCACTCAATATAATGAATGGAGTGATTCTACCGAACAATCAGATGAATGCTGCATACATATCACCCAGGTTAAACTTAACACATGAATACATATACAATATACAGGCAGTACAATAGAATATGCTTCACAGTCTTAAAGGGACAGTAGTCCCAAAATGTCCATCGCTGATTTTAAAAGGCCAGTAGCAGCAATATAAATTATTACATGCCCAAATATAGTTTTTAAAGTGCAACATGTCCAGGGGCCATAGTCAGCGGGCAGGAGGCTAGCAACCAGGCCTCTCCAGTTCACAGTGGCGAAGCTGGTTTAACCACAGTGTGTATCAGGGTCTCTGAGGACAGGTGTCAATCCATATCTGCCAAGTGACCCTATGTAGGGGGAACAGTCCCTATTCTGCTCTGTGTCAGTGTGTATCAGGGTCCTTGAGGACAGGTGTCAATCCATATCTGCCAAGTGTAGGGGGAACAGTCCCTATTCTGCTCTGTGTCAGTGTGTATCAGGGATCCTTAGGTTAGGTGTCAATCCATATCTGCCAATGACCCGATGTAGGGGGAACAGTCCCTATTCTGCTCTGGGTCAGTGTGTATCAGGGTCCCTGAGGACAGGTGTCAATCCATATCTGCCAAGTGACCCTATGTAGAGGGATCAGTCCCTATTCTGCTCTGTGTCAGTGTGTATCAGGGTTCCAGAGGACAGGTGTCAATCCATATCTGCCAAGTGACCCTATGTAGGAGGAATAGTCCCTATTCTGTTCCGTGTCAGTGTGTATCAGGGTCCCTGAGGACAGGTGTCAATCAATATCTGCCAAGTGACCCTATGTAGGGGGAACAGTTCCTATTCTGCTCTGTGTCAGTGTGTATCAGGGTCCCTGAGGACAGGTGTCAATCCATATCTGCCAAGTGACCCTATGTAGGGGGAACAGTCCCTATTCTGCTCTGTGTCAGTGTGTATCAGGGATCCTTAGGTTAGGTGTCAATCAATATCTGACAAGTGACCCGATGTAACCGGAACAGTCCCTATTCTGCTCTGTGTCAGTGTGTATCAGGGTCTCTGAGGACAGGTGTCAATCCATATCTGCCAAGTGACCCTATGTAGGGGGAACAGTCCCTATTCTTCTCTGTGTCAGTGTGTATCAGGGTCCTTGAGGACAGGTGTCAATCCATAACTGCCAAGTGTAGGGGGAACAGTCCCTATTCTGCTCTGTGTCAGTGTGTATCAGGGTCCCTGAGGACAGGTGTCAATCCACATCTGCCAAGTGACCCTATTTAGGAGGAACAGTCCCTATTCTGCTCTGTGTCAGTGTGTATCAGGGATCCTTAGGTTAGGTGTCAATCCATATCTGCCAATGACCTGATGTAGGGGGAACAGTCCCTATTCTGCTCTGGGTCAGTGTTTATCAGGGTCCCTGAGGACAGGTGTCAATCCATATCTGCCAAGTGACGCTATGTAGTGGGAACAGTACCTATTCTGCTCTGTGTCAGTGTGTATCAGGGATCCTTAGGTTAGGTGTCAATCCAAATCTGCCAAGTGACCCTATGTAGGGGGAACAGTCCCTATTCTGCTCTGTGTCAGTGTGTATCAGGGTCCCTGAGGACAGGTGTCAATCCATATCTGCCAAGTGACGCTATGTAGTGGGAACAGTACCTATTCTGCTCTGTGTCAGTGTGTATCAGGGATCCTTAGGTTAGGTGTCAATCCAAATCTGCCAAGTGACCCTATGTAGGAGGAATAGTCCCTATTCTGTTCCGTGTCAGTGTGTATCAGGGTCCCTGAGGACAGGTGTCAATCAATATCTGCCAAGTGACCCTATGTAGGGGGAACAGTCCCTATTCTGCTCTGTGTCAGTGTGTATCAGGGTCCCTGAGGACAGGTGTCTATCCATATCTGCCAAGTGACCCTATGTAGGGGGAACAGTCCCTATTCTGCTCTGTGTCAGTGTGTATCAGGAATCCTTAGGATAGGTGTCAATCCATATCTTCCAAGTGACCCTTTGTAGGAGGAACAGTTCCTATTCTGCTCTGTGTCAGTGTGTATCAGGGTCCCTGAGGACAGGTGTCAATCCACATCTGCCAAGTGACCCTATGTAGGGGGAACAGTCCCTATTCTGCTCTGTGTCAGTGTGTATCAGGGATCCTTAGGTTAGGTGTCAATCCATATCTGCCAATGACCCGATGTAGGGGGAACAGTCCCTATTCTGCTCTGGGTCAGTAAGTATCAGGGTCCCTGAGGACAGGTGTCAATCCATATCTGCCAAGTGACGCTATGTAGTGGGAACAGTACCTGTTCTGCTCTGTGTCAGTGTGTATCAGGGATCCTTAGGTTAGGTGTCAATCCATATCTGTCAAGTGACCCGATGTAACGGGAACAGTCCCTATTCTGCTCTGTGTCAGTGTGTATCAGGGTCTCTGAGGACAGGTGTCAATCCATATCTGCCAAGTGACCCTATGTAGGGGGAACAGTCCCTATTCTGCTCTGTGTCAGTGTGTATCAGGGTCCTTGAGTACAGGTGTCAATCCATATCTGCCAAGTGTAGGGGGAACAGTCCCTATTCTGCTCTGTGTCAGTGTGTATCAGGGATCCTTAGGTTAGGTGTCAATCCATATCTGCCAATGACCCGATGTAGGGGGAACAGTCCCTATTCTGCTCTGGGTCAGTGTGTATCAGGGTCCCTGAGGACAGGTGTCAATCCATATCTGCCAAGTGACCCTATGTAGAGGGAACAGTCCCTATTCTGCTCTGTGTCAGTGTGTATCAGGGTTCCTGAGGACAGGTGTCAATCCATATCTGCCAAGTGACCCTATGTAGGAGGAATAGTCCCTATTCTGCTCCGTGTCAGTGTGTATCAGGGTCCCTGAGGACAGGTGTCAATCAATATCTGCCAAGTGACATATGTAGGGGGAACAGTCCCTATTCTGCTCTGTGTCAGTGTGTATCAGGGTCCCTGAGGACAGGTGTCTATCCATATCTGCCAAGTGACCCTATGTAGGGGGAACAGTCCCTATTCTGCTCTGTGTCAGTGTGTATCAGGAATCCTTAGGATAGGTGTCAATCCATATCTTCCAAGTGACGCTTTGTAGGAGGAACAGTTCCTATTCTGCTCTGTGTCAGTGTGTATCAGGGTCCCTGAGGACAGGTGTCAATCCATATCTGCCAAGTGACCCTATGTAGGGGGAACAGTCCCTATTCTGCTCTGTGTCAGTGTGTATCAGGGATCCTTAGGTTAGGTGTCAATCCATATCTGACAAGTGACCCGATGTAACCGGAACAGTCCCTATTCTGCTCTGTGTCAGTGTGTATCAGGGTCTCTGAGGACAGGTGTCAATCCATATCTGCCAAGTGACCCTATGTAGGGGGAACAGTCCCTATTCTGCTCTGTGTCAGTGTGTATCAGGGTCCTTGAGGACAGGTGTCAATCCATAACTGCCAAGTGTAGGGGGAACAGTCCCTATTCTGCTCTGTGTCAGTGTGTATCAGGGTCCCTGAGGACAGGTGTCAATCCACATCTGCCAAGTGACCCTATTTAGGAGGAACAGTCCCTATTCTGCTCTGTGTCAGTGTGTATTAGGGATCCTTAGGTTAGGTGTCAATCCATATCTGCCAATGACCTGATGTAGGGGGAACAGTCCCTATTCTGCTCTGGGTCAGTGTGTATCAGGGTCCCTGAGGACAGGTGTCAATCCATATCTGCCAAGTGACGCTATGTAGTGGGAACAGTACCTATTCTGCTCTGTGTCAGTGTGTATCAGGGTTCCTGAGGACAGGTGTCAATCCATATCTGCCAAGTGACCCTATGTAGGAGGAATAGTCCCTATTCTGCTCCGTGTCAGTGTGTATCAGGGTCCCTGAGGACAGGTGTCAATCAATATCTGCCAAGTGACATATGTAGGGGGAACAGTCCCTATTCTGCTCTGTGTCAGTGTGTATCAGGGTCCCTGAGGACAGGTGTCTATCCATATCTGCCAAGTGACCCTATGTAGGGGGAACAGTCCCTATTCTGCTCTGTGTCAGTGTGTATCAGGAATCCTTAGGATAGGTGTCAATCCATATCTTCCAAGTGACCCTTTGTAGGAGGAACAGTTCCTATTCTGCTCTGTGTCAGTGTGTATCAGGGTCCCTGAGGACAGGTGTCAATCCACATCTGCCAAGTGACCCTATGTAGGGGGAACAGTCCCTATTCTGCTCTGTGTCAGTGTGTATCAGGGATCCTTAGGTTAGGTGTCAATCCATATCTGCCAATGACCCGATGTAGGGGGAACAGTCCCTATTCTGCTCTGGGTCAGTAAGTATCAGGGTCCCTGAGGACAGGTGTCAATCCATATCTGCCAAGTGACGCTATGTAGTGGGAACAGTACCTGTTCTGCTCTGTGTCAGTGTGTATCAGGGATCCTTAGGTTAGGTGTCAATCCATATCTGTCAAGTGACCCGATGTAACGGGAACAGTCCCTATTCTGCTCTGTGTCAGTGTGTATCAGGGTCTCTGAGGACAGGTGTCAATCCATATCTGCCAAGTGACCCTATGTAGGGGGAACAGTCCCTATTCTGCTCTGTGTCAGTGTGTATCAGGGTCCTTGAGTACAGGTGTCAATCCATATCTGCCAAGTGTAGGGGGAACAGTCCCTATTCTGCTCTGTGTCAGTGTGTATCAGGGATCCTTAGGTTAGGTGTCAATCCATATCTGCCAATGACCCGATGTAGGGGGAACAGTCCCTATTCTGCTCTGGGTCAGTGTGTATCAGGGTCCCTGAGGACAGGTGTCAATCCATATCTGCCAAGTGACCCTATGTAGAGGGAACAGTCCCTATTCTGCTCTGTGTCAGTGTGTATCAGGGTTCCTGAGGACAGGTGTCAATCCATATCTGCCAAGTGACCCTATGTAGGAGGAATAGTCCCTATTCTGCTCCGTGTCAGTGTGTATCAGGGTCCCTGAGGACAGGTGTCAATCAATATCTGCCAAGTGACATATGTAGGGGGAACAGTCCCTATTCTGCTCTGTGTCAGTGTGTATCAGGGTCCCTGAGGACAGGTATCTATCCATATCTGCCAAGTGACCCTATGTAGGGGGAACAGTCCCTATTCTGCTCTGTGTCAGTGTGTATCAGGAATCCTTAGGATAGGTGTCAATCCATATCTTCCAAGTGACGCTTTGTAGGAGGAACAGTTCCTATTCTGCTCTGTGTCAGTGTGTATCAGGGTCCCTGAGGACAGGTGTCAATCCATATCTGCCAAGTGACCCTATGTAGGGGGAACAGTCCCTATTCTGCTCTGTGTCAGTGTGTATCAGGGATCCTTAGGTTAGGTGTCAATCCATATCTGACAAGTGACCCGATGTAACCGGAACAGTCCCTATTCTGCTCTGTGTCAGTGTGTATCAGGGTCTCTGAGGACAGGTGTCAATCCATATCTGCCAAGTGACCCTATGTAGGGGGAACAGTCCCTATTCTGCTCTGTGTCAGTGTGTATCAGGGTCCTTGAGGACAGGTGTCAATCCATAACTGCCAAGTGTAGGGGGAACAGTCCCTATTCTGCTCTGTGTCAGTGTGTATCAGGGTCCCTGAGGACAGGTGTCAATCCACATCTGCCAAGTGACCCTATTTAGGAGGAACAGTCCCTATTCTGCTCTGTGTCAGTGTGTATCAGGGTCCTTGAGGACAGGTGTCAATCCATAACTGCCAAGTGTAGGGGGAACAGTCCCTATTCTGCTCTGGGTCAGTGTGTATCAGGGTCCCTGAGGACAGGTGTCAATCCACATCTGCCAAGTGACCCTATTTAGGAGGAACAGTCCCTATTCTGCTCTGTGTCAGTGTGTATTAGGGATCCTTAGGTTAGGTGTCAATCCATATCTGCCAATGACCTGATGTAGGGGGAACAGTCCCTATTCTGCTCTGGGTCAGTGTGTATCAGGGTCCCTGAGGACAGGTGTCAATCCATATCTGCCAAGTGACGCTATGTAGTGGGAACAGTACCTATTCTGCTCTGTGTCAGTGTGTATCAGGGTTCCTGAGGACAGGTGTCAATCCATATCTGCCAAGTGACCCTATGTAGGAGGAATAGTCCCTATTCTGCTCCGTGTCAGTGTGTATCAGGGTCCCTGAGGACAGGTGTCAATCAATATCTGCCAAGTGACATATGTAGGGGGAACAGTCCCTATTCTGCTCTGTGTCAGTGTGTATCAGGGTCCCTGAGGACAGGTGTCTATCCATATCTGCCAAGTGACCCTATGTAGGGGGAACAGTCCCTATTCTGCTCTGTGTCAGTGTGTATCAGGAATCCTTAGGATAGGTGTCAATCCATATCTTCCAAGTGACCCTTTGTAGGAGGAACAGTTCCTATTCTGCTCTGTGTCAGTGTGTATCAGGGTCCCTGAGGACAGGTGTCAATCCACATCTGCCAAGTGACCCTATGTAGGGGGAACAGTCCCTATTCTGCTCTGTGTCAGTGTGTATCAGGGATCCTTAGGTTAGGTGTCAATCCATATCTGCCAATGACCCGATGTAGGGGGAACAGTCCCTATTCTGCTCTGGGTCAGTAAGTATCAGGGTCCCTGAGGACAGGTGTCAATCCATATCTGCCAAGTGACGCTATGTAGTGGGAACAGTACCTGTTCTGCTCTGTGTCAGTGTGTATCAGGGATCCTTAGGTTAGGTGTCAATCCATATCTGTCAAGTGACCCGATGTAACGGGAACAGTCCCTATTCTGCTCTGTGTCAGTGTGTATCAGGGTCTCTGAGGACAGGTGTCAATCCATATCTGCCAAGTGACCCTATGTAGGGGGAACAGTCCCTATTCTGCTCTGTGTCAGTGTGTATCAGGGTCCTTGAGTACAGGTGTCAATCCATATCTGCCAAGTGTAGGGGGAACAGTCCCTATTCTGCTCTGTGTCAGTGTGTATCAGGGATCCTTAGGTTAGGTGTCAATCCATATCTGCCAATGACCCGATGTAGGGGGAACAGTCCCTATTCTGCTCTGGGTCAGTGTGTATCAGGGTCCCTGAGGACAGGTGTCAATCCATATCTGCCAAGTGACCCTATGTAGAGGGAACAGTCCCTATTCTGCTCTGTGTCAGTGTGTATCAGGGTTCCTGAGGACAGGTGTCAATCCATATCTGCCAAGTGACCCTATGTAGGAGGAATAGTCCCTATTCTGCTCCGTGTCAGTGTGTATCAGGGTCCCTGAGGACAGGTGTCAATCAATATCTGCCAAGTGACATATGTAGGGGGAACAGTCCCTATTCTGCTCTGTGTCAGTGTGTATCAGGGTCCCTGAGGACAGGTGTCTATCCATATCTGCCAAGTGACCCTATGTAGGGGGAACAGTCCCTATTCTGCTCTGTGTCAGTGTGTATCAGGAATCCTTAGGATAGGTGTCAATCCATATCTTCCAAGTGACGCTTTGTAGGAGGAACAGTTCCTATTCTGCTCTGTGTCAGTGTGTATCAGGGTCCCTGAGGACAGGTGTCAATCCATATCTGCCAAGTGACCCTATGTAGGGGGAACAGTCCCTATTCTGCTCTGTGTCAGTGTGTATCAGGGATCCTTAGGTTAGGTGTCAATCCATATCTGACAAGTGACCCGATGTAACCGGAACAGTCCCTATTCTGCTCTGTGTCAGTGTGTATCAGGGTCTCTGAGGACAGGTGTCAATCCATATCTGCCAAGTGACCCTATGTAGGGGGAACAGTCCCTATTCTGCTCTGTGTCAGTGTGTATCAGGGTCCTTGAGGACAGGTGTCAATCCATAACTGCCAAGTGTAGGGGGAACAGTCCCTATTCTGCTCTGTGTCAGTGTGTATCAGGGTCCCTGAGGACAGGTGTCAATCCACATCTGCCAAGTGACCCTATTTAGGAGGAACAGTCCCTATTCTGCTCTGTGTCAGTGTGTATCAGGGATCCTTAGGTTAGGTGTCAATCCATATCTGCCAATGACCTGATGTAGGGGGAACAGTCCCTATTCTGCTCTGGGTCAGTGTGTATCAGGGTCCCTGAGGACAGGTGTCAATCCATATCTGCCAAGTGACGCTATGTAGTGGGAACAGTACCTATTCTGCTCTGTGTCAGTGTGTATCAGGGTTCCTGAGGACAGGTGTCAATCCATATCTGCCAAGTGACCCTATGTAGGAGGAATAGTCCCTATTCTGCTCCGTGTCAGTGTGTATCAGGGTCCCTGAGGACAGGTGTCAATCAATATCTGCCAAGTGACATATGTAGGGGGAACAGTCCCTATTCTGCTCTGTGTCAGTGTGTATCAGGGTCCCTGAGGACAGGTGTCTATCCATATCTGCCAAGTGACCCTATGTAGGGGGAACAGTCCCTATTCTGCTCTGTGTCAGTGTGTATCAGGAATCCTTAGGATAGGTGTCAATCCATATCTTCCAAGTGACGCTTTGTAGGAGGAACAGTTCCTATTCTGCTCTGTGTCAGTGTGTATCAGGGTCCCTGAGGACAGGTGTCAATCCATATCTGCCAAGTGACCCTATGTAGGGGGAACAGTCCCTATTCTGCTCTGTGTCAGTGTGTATCAGGGATCCTTAGGTTAGGTGTCAATCCATATCTGACAAGTGACCCGATGTAACCGGAACAGTCCCTATTCTGCTCTGTGTCAGTGTGTATCAGGGTCTCTGAGGACAGGTGTCAATCCATATCTGCCAAGTGACCCTATGTAGGGGGAACAGTCCCTATTCTGCTCTGTGTCAGTGTGTATCAGGGTCCTTGAGGACAGGTGTCAATCCATAACTGCCAAGTGTAGGGGGAACAGTCCCTATTCTGCTCTGTGTCAGTGTGTATCAGGGTCCCTGAGGACAGGTGTCAATCCACATCTGCCAAGTGACCCTATTTAGGAGGAACAGTCCCTATTCTGCTCTGTGTCAGTGTGTATCAGGGATCCTTAGGTTAGGTGTCAATCCATATCTGCCAATGACCTGATGTAGGGGGAACAGTCCCTATTCTGCTCTGGGTCAGTGTGTATCAGGGTCCCTGAGGACAGGTGTCAATCCATATCTGCCAAGTGACGCTATGTAGTGGGAACAGTACCTATTCTGCTCTGTGTCAGTGTGTATCAGGGATCCTTAGGTTAGGTGTCAATCCAAATCTGCCAAGTGACCCTATGTAGGGGGAACAGTCCCTATTCTGCTCTGTGTCAGTGTGTATCAGGGTCCCTGAGGTCAGGTGTCAATGCATATCTGCCAAGTGACGCTATGTAGTGGGAACAGTACCTATTCTGCTCTGTGTCAGTGTGTATCAGGGATCCTTAGGTTAGGTGTCAATCCAAATCTGCCAAGTGACCCTATGTAGGGGGAACAGTCCCTATTCTGCTCTGTGTCAGTGTGTATCAGGGATCCTTAGGTTAGGTGTCAATCCATATCTGCCAATGACCCGATGTAGGGGGAACAGTCCTTATTCTGCTCTGGGTCAGTAAGTATCAGGGTCCCTGAGGACAGGTGTCAATCCATATCTGCCAAGTGACGCTATGTAGTGGGAACAGTACCTGTTCTGCTTTGTGTCAGTGTGTATCAGGGATCCTTAGGTTAGGTGTCAATCCATATCTGTCAAGTGACCCGATGTAACGGGAACAGTCCCTATTCTGCTCTGTGTCAGTGTGTATCAGGGTCTCTGAGGACAGGTGTCAATCCATATCTGCCAAGTGACCCTATGTAGGGGGAACAGTCCCTATTCTGCTCTGTGTCAGTGTGTATCAGGGTCCTTGAGGACAGGTGTCAATCCATATCTGCCAAGTGTAGGGGGAACAGTCCCTATTCTGCTCTGTGTCAGTGTGTATCAGGGATCCTTAGGTTAGGTTTCAATCCATATCTGCCAATGACCCGATGTAGGGGGAACAGTCCCTATTCTGCTCTGGGTCAGTGTGTATCAGGGTCCCTGAGGACAGGTGTCAATCCATATCTGCCAAGTGACCCTATGTAGAGGGAACAGTCCCTATTCTGCTCTGTGTCAGTGTGTATCAGGGTTCCTGAGGACAGGTGTCAATCCATATCTGCCAAGTGACCCTATGTAGGAGGAATAGTCCCTATTCTGCTCCGTGTCAGTGTGTATCAGGGTCCCTGAGGACAGGTGTCAATCAATATCTGCCAAGTGACCCTATGTAGGGGGAACAGTCCCTATTCTGCTCTGTGTCAGTGTGTATCAGGGTCCCTGAGGACAGGTGTCTATCCATATCTGCCAAGTGACCCTATGTAGGGGGAACAGTCCCTATTCTGCTCTGTGTCAGTGTGTATCAGGAATCCTTAGGATAGGTGTCAATCCATATCTTCCAAGTGACCCTTTGTAGGAGGAACAGTTCCTATTCTGCTCTGTGTCAGTGTGTATCAGGGTCCCTGAGGACAGGTGTCAATCCATATCTGCCAAGTGACCCTATGTAGGGGGAACAGTCCCTATTCTGCTCTGTGTCAGTGTGTATCAGGGATCCTTAGGTTAGGTGTCAATCCATATCTGACAAGTGACCCGATGTAACCGGAACAGTCCCTATTCTGCTCTGTGTCAGTGTGTATCAGGGTCTCTGAGGACAGGTGTCAATCCATATCTGCCAAGTGACCCTATGTAGGGGGAACAGTCCCTATTCTGCTCTGTGTCAGTGTGTATCAGGGTCCCTGAGGACAGGTGTCAATCCATAACTGCCAAGTGTAGGGGGAACAGTCCCTATTCTGCTCTGTGTCAGTGTGTATCAGGGTCCCTGAGGACAGGTGTCAATCCATATCTGCCAAGTGACCCTATTTAGGAGGAACAGTCCCTATTCTGCTCTGTGTCAGTGTGTATCAGGGATCCTTAGGTTAGGTGTCAATCCATATCTGCCAAGTGACGCTATGTAGTGGGAACAGTACCTATTCTGCTCTATGTCAGTGTGTATCAGGGATCCTTAGATTAGGTGTCAATCCAAATCTGCCAAGTGACCCTATGTAGGGGGAACAGTCCCTATTCTGCTCTGTGTCAGTGTGTATCAGGGTCCCTGAGGACAGGTGTCAATCCATATCTGCCAAGTGACGCTATGTAGTGGGAACAGTACCTATTCTGCTCTGTGTCAGTGTGTATCAGGGATCCTTAGGTTAGGTGTCAATCCAAATCTGCCAAGTGACCCTATGTAGGGGGAACAGTCCCTATTCTGCTCTGTGTCAGTGTGTATCAGGGATCCTTAGGTTAGGTGTCAATCCATATCTGCCAATGACCCGATGTAGGGGGAACAGTCCCTATTCTGCTCTGGGTCAGTGTGTATCAGGGTCCCTGAGGACAGGTGTCAATCCATATCTGCCAAGTGACGCTATGTAGTGGGAACAGTACCTGTTCTGCTCTGTGTCAGTGTGTATCAGGGATCCTTAGGTTAGGTGTCAATCCAAATCTGCCAAGTGACCCTATGTAGGGGGAACAGTCCCTATTCTGCTCTGTGTCAGTGTGTATCAGGGTCCCTGAGGACAGGTGTCAATCCATATCTGCCAAGTGACGCTATGTAGTGGGAACAGTACCTATTCTGCTCTGTGTCAGTGTGTATCAGGGTCCCTGAGGACAGGTGTCAATCCATATCTGCCAAGTGACCCTATGTAGGGGGAACAGTCCCTATTCTGCTCTGTGTCAGTGTGTATCAGGGTCTCTGAGGACAGGTGTCAATCCATATCTGCCAAGTGACCCTATGTAGGGGAAACAGGCCCTATTCTGCTCTGTGTCAGTGTGTATAAGGGTCCCTGAGGACATGTGTCAATCCATATCTGCCAAGTGACCCTATGTAGGGGGAACAGTCCCTATTCTGCTCTGTGTCAGTGTGTATCAGGGATCCTAAGGAAATGTGTCAATCCATATCTGCCAAGTGACCCTATGAAGGAGGAACAGTCCCTAGTCTGCTCTGTGTCAGTGTGTATCAGGGTCCCGGAGGACAGGTTTTAATCCATATCTGCCAAGTGACCCTATGTAGGGGGAACAGTCCCTATTCTGCTCTGTGTCAGTGTGCATCAGGGATCCTTAGGTTAGGTGTCAATCCATATGTGCCAAGTGACCCTATATAGGGGGAACAGTCCCTATTCTGCTCTGTGTCAGTGTGTATCAGGGTCCCTGAGGACAGATGTCAATCCATATCTGCCAAGTGACCCTATGTAGGGGGAATGTTACAGAAACACTAGTTCTAATTGTGTACCTTTAATTACTTAGGAACAGCATTTCAATCTTTGAACTGGCACTTCGAATACCGTCGAAGTGCCGAAGCCGTCGAAGTCACTGAGGTAGTCGAAGCGGCCGCCATTACAGTCGAACACGTGGCGGCGGCCATTTTAATGCAGTCGAATGCGGTCAGCGGTAACCTGTATCTTTCCCGATCCTTCGACACCACAGCGGAGACTAAGTCCCGGCCGGACATTCGAAACAACCGTCGAAAGGAACTTTGTCGTCTCTTTTTATGGGAATAGATCACCACACGGCTAGCGACCATCGCGGAAATATAAACCGCATTTACTTCGACACTTCGACAAAAGCCGAGGTGCGTTCGAATATTCGAACACCGGCTTCGGATGGAACTTTACCGCTTTTCCGGCTAAACAGCGACCGACCACACAGCCTGAATCTGTGGAACTGTTTCTGGGCTTGCAAACAGGCGTGCGGTCGGTCCAAAGAGACTTTTTAATATCTCTGGAACTACTGGACGGATTCCCACGAAATTTGAGTATGTTGTTCCACCATTTATGTTGTTCACAAAAAATATAAGTTTTATTAATGTACTAGTTAAAATGAGAAAGTTATAAAAATGTATAAAAATGTATAAGTTTTAGCTTGGAGATAATTGAGTAGATACAGTAGGAAACTCAATTATCTCCCAAGCGGAGGGGAGGGCACCAGGGGGCTGTACTATGCTGTTATTGGTTATTTTATACCTCCCCCTGGGAGGGGTCTGTGTGTACCTGACTGTAATAAAAAGCAGGCTGGGTGTTCCAGACCTCAGTTCTTACTTGACCCTCAAATCGCAGCCTCGACTCGTTTTTTGGGCAGAAAGGTATCCTAGCTATGCTATAGCTAGTGGGATTATTCTACACTTACAGGACTCATATGGAATACTATGGAAAGCAGCTCTCCCCTCTTCAGCAACTAGGAATGCAGACGACTAAGCGGTCCAGCTCTCAGCAAGCCTAAGGGTAACCGTAACAGGGAACAGTCCCAATTGTGCTCTGTGTCAGTGTGTATCAGGGTCCCTGAGGACAGGTGTCAATCCATATCTGCCAAGTGACCCTATGTAGGGGGAACAGTCCCTATTCTGCTCTGTGTCAGTGTGTATCAGGGTCTCTGAGGACAGGTGTCAATCCATATCTGCCAAGTGACCCTATGTAGGGGGAACAGTCCCTATTCTGCTCTGTGTCAGTGTGTATCAGGAATCCTTAGGATAGGTGTCAATCCATATCTTCCAAGTTACCCTTTGTAGGAGGAACAGTCCCTATTCTGCTCTGTGTCAGTGTGTATCAGGGTCCCTGAGGACAGGTGTCAATCCATATCTGCCAAGTGACCCTATGTAGGGGGAACAGTCCCTATTCTGCTCTGTGTCAGTGTGTATCAGGGATCCTTAGGTTAGGTGTCAATCCATATCTGTCAAGTGACCTGATGTAACGGGAACAGTCCCTATTCTGCTCTGTGTCAGTGTGTATCAGGGTCTCTGAGGACAGGTGTCAATCCATATCTGCCAAGTGACCCTATGTAGGGGGAACAGTCCCTATTCTGCTCTGTGTCAGTGTGTATCAGGGTCCTTGAGGACAGGTGTCAATCCATATCTGCCAAGTGTAGGGGGAACAGTCCCTATTCTGCTCTGTGTCAGTGTGTATCAGGGTCCCTGAGGACAGGTGTCAATCCATATCTGCCAAGTGACCCTATTTAGGAGGAACAGTCCCTATTCTGCTCTGTGTCAGTGTGTATCAGGGATCCTTAGGTTAGGTGTCAATCCATATCTGCCAATGACCCGATGTAGGGGGAACAGTCCCTATTCTGCTCTGGGTCAGTGTGTATCAGGGTCCCTGAGGACAGGTGTCAATCCATATCTGCCAAGTGACCCTATGTAGCGGGCACAGTCCCTATTCTGCTCTGTGTCAGTGTGTATCAGGGTTCCTGAGGACAGGTGTCAATCCATATCTGCCAAGTGACCCTATGTAGGAGGAATAGTCCCTATTCTGCTCCGTGTCAGTGTGTATCAGGGTCCCTGAGGACAGATGTCAATCAATATCTGCCAAGTGACCTATGTAGGGGGAACAGTCCCTATTCTGCTCTGTGTCAGTGTGTATCAGGGTTCCTGAGGACAGGTGTCAATCCATATCTGCCAAGTGACCCTATGTAGGGGGAACAGTCCCTATTCTGCTCTGTGTCAGTGTGTATCAGGAATCCTTAGGATAGGTGTCAATCCATATCTTCCAAGTGACCCTTTGTAGGAGGAACAGTTCCTATTCTGCTCTGTGTCAGTGTGTATCAGGGATCCTTAGGAAATGTGTCAATCCAATCTATGAAGGAGGAACAGTCCCTAGTCTGCTCTGTGTCAGTGTGTATCAGGGTCCCGGAGGACAGGTGTTAATCCATATCTGCCAAGTGACCCTATGTAGGGGGAACAGTCCCTATTCTGCTCTGTGTCAGTGTGCATCAGGGATCCTTAGGTTAGGTGTCAATCCATATGTGCCAAGTGACCCTATATAGGGGGAACAGTCCCTATTCTGCTCTGTGTCAGTGTGTATCAGGAATCCTTAGGATAGGTGTCAATCCATATCTTCCAAGTGAACCTTTGTAGGAGGAACAGTCCCTATTCTGCTCTGTGTCAGTGTGTATCAGGGTCCCTGAGGACAGGTGTCAATCCATATCTGCCAAGTGACGCTATGTAGTGGGAACAGTACCTATTCTGCTCTGTGTCAGTGTGTATCAGGGATCCTTAGGTTAGGTGTCAATCCAAATCTGCCAAGTGACCCTATGTAGGGGGAACAGTCCCTATTCTGCGTCAATGTGTATCAGGGTCCCTGAGGACAGATGTAAATCCATATCTGCCAAGTGAACCTATGTAGGGGAAACAGGCCCTATTCTGCTCTGTGTCAGTGTGTATCAGGGATCCTTAGGAAAGGTGTCAATCCATATCTGCCAAGTGACCCTATGAAGGAGGAACAGTCCCTAGTCTGTTCTGTGTCAGTGTGTATCAGGGTCCCTGAGGACAGGTGTTAATCCATATCTGCCAAGTGACCCTATGTAGGGGGAACAGTCCCTATTCTGCTCTGTGTCAGTGTGCATCAGGGATCCTTAGGTTAGGTGTCAATCCATATGTGCCAAGTGACCCTATATAGGGGGAACAGTCCCTATTCTGCTCTGTGTCAATGTGTATCAGGGTCCCTGAAGACAGATGTAAATCCATATCTGCCAAGTGAACCTATGTAGGGGGAACAGTCCCTATTCTGCTCTGTGTCAGTGTGTATCAGGGTCTCTGAGGACAGGTGTCAATCCATATCTGCCAAGTTAGCCTATGTAGGAGGAACAGTCCCTATTCTGCTCTGTGTCAGTGTGTATCAGGGTCCCTGAGGACAGGTGTCAATCCATATCTGCCAAGTGACCCTATGTAGGGGGAACAGTCCCTATTCTGCTCTGTGTCAGTGTGTATCAGGGTCTCTGAGGACAGGTGTCAATCCATATCTGCCAAGTGACCCTATGTAGGGGGAACAGTCCCTATTCTGCTCTGTGTCAGTGTGTATCAGGGTCCCTGAGGACAGGAGTCAATCCATATCTGCCAAGTGACCCTATGTAGGGGGAACAGTCCCTATTCTGCTCTGTGTCAGTGTGTATCAGGAATCCTTAGGATAGGTGTCAATCCATATCTTCCAAGTGACCCTTTGTAGGAGGAACAGTCCCTATTCTGCTCTGTGTCAGTGTGTATCAGGGTCCCTGAGGACAGGTGTCAATCCATATCTGCCAAGTGACCCTATGTAGGGGAAACAGGCCCTATTCTGCTCTGTGTCAGTGTGTATCAGGGATCCTTAGGAAAGGTGTCAATCCATATCTGCCAAGTGACCCTATGAAGGAGGAACAGTCCCTAGTCTGTTCTGTGTCAGTGTGTATCAGGGTCCCTGAGGACAGGTGTTAATCCATATCTGCCAAGTGACCCTATGTAGGGGGAACAGTCCCTATTCTGCTCTGTGTCAGTGTGCATCGGGGATCCTTAGGTTAGGTGTCAATCCATATGTGCCAAGTGACCCTATATAGGGGGAACAGTCCCTATTCTGCTCTGTGTCAGTGTGTATCAGGGTTTCTGAGGACAGATGTAAATCCATATCTGCCAAGTGACCCTATGTAGGGGGAACAGTCCCTATTCTGCTCTGTGTCAGTGTGTATCAGGGTCTCTGAGGACAGGTGTCAATCCATATCTGCCAAGTTAGCCTATGTAGGAGGAACAGTCCCTATTCTGCTCTGTACATACATACAAAAAGGTGGAGCTCCTAAGAATATGATACAGTCGGTAATCTGTAAAACAAAAATATACAGACAATAGTGCAACACTGTAAAATGGGCATTAAAAGTGCATAAGCTGAAATATTGTAACTCACAAGCCTGGAGTCATACCCTCATATGACTCAGGTGGTATACGCCTCTGGACCATTCAAGGATGTCCCAATCCTTTTTCTCTCTTTGGGGGCTGGGTGGTTCCTTTAAGGGTGCTTGGTACTTTGTGCTTTCCCTTTAAGTTTGCTGCTAATAGAGATGCAAAATCCCAAAGGAATTCCAGAAAAAAGGTGCTTTATTGTAGATAAAAATTTCAAATATAAAATCAAACATATATATATATATAAAACAAAAGATAAAAAAATAAGTTCCAGATATTAGTCTGGTTTGACTCAATAGTCTGTAACAGTGTCCAAAACGTGTTTCGCCTTACAAAAGGCTTCCTCAGTTGGCTGTTATGTGGATCTTTTCCTCTCTTTCTTGTTTAAATATCCTCCACTGGTCGGATTCTGTGCGCCTTTTTTTCTCCCACTTCCGGGTTCCGGGTTTCATCTTGTGGAACGCAACGTGCGTTCCACCGTGCGTATCTATTTCCGGATTCCTCATTTCGGTGGAGCGCACGTGCGTTCCGGCGCTTGGTTCAATGCGCATCCGCTTTCATATTTCTCACTGCGATGGAACGCACGTGCGTTCCAGCGTTTCGTTCTATGTGTTCCTCTTTGTTGGCTTTTTCTGGTGGAACGCACATGCGTTCCACCTCTTAAAACAACAAACTATATTAGGGACATAGTTTAAAACATGCAAAAAAATCTTGTTTTTTTCGTTTCAAATCTATTATGTCTAACTACCAAACAGCATATTGGCTTGATTCTTTCAATAGATGATTCACACAAAGTTTAACAGATAAATAGTATCCCATAAGCACATATATAGATGGATATAAAAGGTAACATGTTAGTGGCAATTTATGGATGTCTCTACAAGGTATGTAGAATGTTTTAAAAATGGTGGGAAATTAATGTAATCAGTAAGAATTTTTATCCAAGACTAAAAAGCATTTAACACTATAAATAGGGACTATTAGCTCATAAAATGACATAGTTCAAAGTCAGTGTTCAATCCATGTGGGACCATGGTATTAAAATCGTAAATGAATTTCATTTCTTCCCTTCCTATTTTTTTGGTGTAGTCTCCCCCTCTCCAATCTTTCCTCACCAATTTGATTGCGCTAAAAAACATTCCGTCTGGGTTTGAATTATGAACTCTTTTAAAATGACTTGAGACGCTATGTGTCTCTACCCCATTTTTTATATTCCTTGTGTGTTCTGCCACTCTGGTGTTCAAATTTCGAATTGTTCGGCCGACATACACAAGGTTACATGGGCATTTTAATATGTAAATTACCCCCTTTGAGTAGCAGGTTAAGTGGTCTCTTATCTGAAATTTTTGATTAATGATAGGTTCCATGTCCGTGATGTGTCTTTTCTTGCTTTTGGTGTTTCTGCATGCTAGACATTGTCCACAGCCATAGAACCCTTTATTCATGTTTAAAAAAAGTACTATTTACGGGTGTTTTCTTTTTATTGCAACTCTGTACTAAAGTGCTTTTTAGGTTCTTGGCCCCTCTATAAATTATTTTGGGTTTATCTGATAAAATATTTTTTAAAATTGGATCGTCTTTTAGGATATGCCAGTGTTTGTTAATAATGTTATTTATTTTTCTATTGTTTCCGTTAAAACTGCATATGAATGGGACGTTGTTGCCGTTCCATTTTCCATTTTATTCTTTATCCTTATAATTCAAGGTATTTCTTCTAGGGATTCTTAGGACTTCTTCTAGTGCAGTCTGGAGTTTACCTTCCTCATATCCTTTTTGTATGAATTGTGTTTTGATTATATTTGCTTGTGTTATATAATCATGGTCATTAGTGCAGTTACGCCTAATCCTCAAGAACTGGCCCTTGGGGGCATTAGTTAACCAGGGGGCATAATGACAACTTCTTTTGTCAATGTACCCATTCGCATCGACTTCTTTGAAATGGTTTTGTGTTATAATCCTATTATCTTTGATGTTGATCTCTAAATCTAAAACATTGATTGTGTTCTGGCTAATCTGTGCTGTTAAAACGATGTTCAACTGGTTGTTGTTTAGGTACAAAATAAAATCATTCAAATCTGTATTTGTGCCTGTCCAAATGAAAAATATATCGTCTATGAAACGGCGGTAGCACACCAAGTCCGCCCCCCATGGGTGTCCCTGATACACAAACTGCTCCTCCCAATAGGCCATGAACAAGTTTGCGTAACTGGGGGCGAACTTGGTGCCCATCGGCGTTCCCCTAACCTGTAGGTAAAAGGTTTCATTGAACCAGAAAAAGTTATTGGTTAAGATCAGTTAAATACCTTCTCAAATATATAAAATTTGTTCCTCCTTAAAATTGTGTTTGTTTAAAAAGGAATAGTCCCTATTCTGCTCTGTGTCAGTGTGTATCAGGGTCCCTGAGGACAGGTGTCAATCCATATCTGCCAAGTGACCCTATGTAGGGGGAACAGTCCCTATTCTGCTCTGTGTCAGTGTGTATCAGGGTCTCTGAGGACAGGTGTCAATCCATATCTGCCAAGTGACCCTATGTAGGGGGAACAGTCCCTATTCTGCTCTGTGTCAGTGTGTATCAGGGTCCCTGAGGACAGGTGTCAATCCATATCTGCCAATTGACCCTATGTAGGGGGAACAGTCCCTATTCTGCTCTGTGTCAGTGTGTATCAGGAATCCTTAGGATAGGTGTCAATCCATATCTTCCAAGTGACCCTTTGTAGGAGGAACAGTCCCTATTCTGCTCTGTGTAAGTGTGTATCAGGGTCCTTGAGGACAGGTGTCAATCCATATCTGCCAAGTGTAGGGGGAACAGTCCCTATTCTGCTCTGTGTAAGTGTGTATCAGGGTCCTTGAGGACAGGTGTCAATCCATATCTGCCAAGTGTAGGGGGAACAGTCCCTATTCTGCTCTGTGTCAGTGTGTATCAGGGTCCCTGAGGACAGGTGTCAATCCATATCTGCCAAGTGACCCTATTTAGGAGGAGCATTCCCTATTCTGCTCTGTGTCAGTGTGTATCAGGGATCCTTAGGTTAGGTGTCAATCCATATCTGCCAATGACCCGATGTAGGGGGAACAGTCCCTATTCTGCTCTGGGTCAGTGTGTATCAGGGTCCCTGAGGACAGGTGTCAATCCATATCTGCCAAGTGACCCTATGTAGAGGGAACAGTCCCTATTCTGCTCTGTGTCAGTGTGTATCAGGGTTCCTGAGGACAGGTGTCAATCCATATCTGCCAAGTGACCCTATGTAGGAGGAATAGTCCCTATTCTGCTCCGTGTCAGTGTGTATCAGGGTCCCCGAGGACAGGTGTCAATCAATATCTGCCAAGTGACCCTATGTGTCAGTGTGTATTAGGGATCCTTATGTCAATCCATATCTGCCAAGTGACCCTATGTAGGGGGAACAGTCCCTATTCTGCTCTGTGTCAGTGTGTATCAGGGTCCCTGAGGACAGGTGTCAAACCATATCTGCCAAGTGACCCTATGTAGGGGGAACAGTCCCTATTCTGCTCTGTGTCAGTGTGTATCAGGAATCCTTAGGATAGGTGTCAATCCATATCTTCCAAGTGACCCTTTGTAGGAGGAACAGTTCCTATTCTGCTCTGTGTCAGTGTGTATCAGGGTCCCTGAGGACAGGTGTCAATCCATATCTGCCAAGTGACCCTATGTAGGGGGAACAGTCCCTATTCTGCTCTGTGTCAGTGTGTATCAGGGATCCTTAGGTTAGGTGTCAATCCATATATGACAAGTGACCCGATGTAACGGGAACAGTCCCTATTCTGCTCTGTGTCAGTGTGTATCAGGGTTTCTGAGGACAGGTGTCAATCCATATCTGCCAAGTGACCCTATGTAGGGGGAACAGTCCCTATTCTGCTCTGTGTCAGTGTGTATCAGGGTCCTTGAGGACAGGTGTCAATTAATATCTGCCAAGTGTAGGGGGAACAGTCCCTATTCTGCTCTGTGTCAGTGTGTATCAGGGTCCCTGAGGACAGGTGTCAATCCATATCTGCCAAGTGACCCGATTTAGGAGGAACAGTCCCTATTCTGCTCTGTGTCACTGTGTATCAGGGATCCTTAGGTTAGGTGTCAATCCATATCTGCCAATGACCCGATGTAGGGGGAACAGTCCCTATTCTGCTCTGGGTCAGTGTGTATCAGGGTCCCTGAGGACAGGTGTCAATCCATATCTGCCAAGTGACCCTATGTAGAGGGAAAAGTCCTGTTAAGACACCTTTTGTCTTAATAAGTAAGTCACTGTTTAGTCTACCTTCCCCTCTCACCGTATCAAGTCCTTGTTCGTATACTGTATAATCCACGAACCATAACCAGGGGAAGTAGTAATCTCTCGAGTAACGATATCCACCAAACGGCATAAGTTTCCAATAATAGTCCTTGAGCGTAAATAAGAATCCCCCCAATAATGAGACTGAAGCTCCGTGTTGAGGGTCAAAACAAGATCTGAGGACTGGAACATCCAGCCTGCTTTTTATTAGGAAAAGGCACACACAGGGCACTCCCAGGGGGAGGATGAAAATAACCAATTATACACAGGGTAATACCCCCACCTCTCCTCCCCTCAGATAATCACATAACACAATTAAACTGTACAATAATTTACCCCAGTTATGGATGTACCCCAAAACCAGGGGGTACACCCTTGAGTCCAGCACCGCTTGAAAGGTCTTGGTTAGGGGAACACTCTGTCCAAATCTTAGCCCATTCGGTAAAGGGGTTCGGGAGTTATGGACGATTGAAGTGTTGACCGACTGCACGGATCTTCTAGCCGAAAAGAGTTCCACAAGTTTTGGCCCTGCAGTCGGTCTCCGTTCGCCGGTTAAAATCATACGAAATCCTCATCATCCACAACTGTCTCCGAGTTCGCTGGATTCCCCATAGCTGATTACAAGTAACTACCGAATGGCTCGTCGTTCGGTAGTTCCAGCACGAACTTCTGGGTGTATGGAGGTCTCAGCGGTGTTCGCCTGTTTGGGTATCCGTTTTTAGTTCCACGCGTTCACAGGCAAACACCGCTGTTCGTACGCAAGATGGCCGCGAACACGTGCAACAGTCCCAAAATGGCGGCCACCCATATGTTAGACAGAGAGTTCGTGCGAAAGGAGGTGAACGGCTGGAAAACAGGCTGGAACGGTAAAACATGCTTTATAATGTCACAACTCAGTCCTTTAGACGGATGGCCTAAAATAGCCGAATCCACGAAAGTACTAGACAGACGGATGGTTCCGTCACACGGCTCCCCCCTTGTGGAACACTCCGGCAGACCCGGCTTGACCCTGTGGCGGGTCAACTTGGGGATGTCCGGACTTACGAGGTGGTGGATATGTCGGTCTGTCGTGATAAGCCATCCGCATTTCCGTTCAGCTTACCGGGTCTGTAGCTAATAGTAAAGTTGTAAGGTTGTAATGCCAAGCTCCATCTCAGCAGTCTCCCATTGTCGCCTGAGACCCGGTTAAGCCAAACGAGGGGGTTATGATCTGTTACAAGGGAAAATTCTTGCCCATACAAGTAGGGACTTAACTTTTTCAATGCCCAGACTAGGGATAAACATTCTTTTTCAACTGCCGCATAACTCACTTCTCGGGGTAGTAATTTTCGGCTGAGGTATGCGACAGGATGCTCTCCTCCATCTTCCCCAACTTGGCTTAACACAGCCCCCAGTCCATACATGGAATCATCTGTGTGAACGAGAAAGCGTTTGTTAGGGACTGGGGCAGCCAAGATAGGGGCATTCACGAGAGCTTGCTTCAGTGCCTGGAACGCAGCTTCACAAGCCGGGGACCACAGGACCTGCTTAGGCAAATTCTTTTTCGTCAGGTCTGTCAGGGGCTTAGCAATAGAGCTGTAGTCAGGAACGAAACGTCGGTAGTACCCTGCTGTCCCTAAGAAGGCCAATACCTGGGTCTTAGTAGTGGGTGTGGGCCAGTTAACAACCGCTTCTACTTTGGCGGGCTCTGGTCTCTGGTTCCCACATCCCACTCGGTGACCCAGGTACTGTACCTCTGCCATACCTACATGGCACTTTTCTGGCTTCAATGTCAGGCCAGCGGCCCGGATCTTATCCAGCACTACCCCTATGTGTACCAGGTGTTCCTCCCAGGACCCACTATAGATCGCTATGTCGTCCAAGTATGCACAGGCAAATTCTTGGAAGCCATCCAGGAGTCTATCCACCATCCGTTGGAAAGTAGCCGGGGCATTCTTCATCCCAAAAGGCATGACCCTAAATTGGTACAGGCCAAATGGGGTGACGAAGGCCGACTTGGGGATAGCATCCTCGGCCAGGGGAATCTGCCAGTAGCCCTTACATAGGTCTATGGTGGTCAGATAACGTCCCCTGGCAATACGATCCAATAATTCGTCTACCCGGGGCATCGGGTAGGCGTCAGTGGTGGTCCGCTCGTTGAGTCGCCTGTAGTCCACACAGAACCGGGTGGTCCCATCTTTCTTCGGTACTAGGACTACAGGCGAAGCCCAAGGGCTGTCCGAGGGTTCGATGACCCCAAGCTGGGTCATCTCCTGTATCTCCTTCCGCATTCCATCTCGGACTGCTTCAGGGATACGGTAGGGCGGCTGTCGTAAGGGGGTCTGTCCGGGGGTCTCTACCTTGTGTACAGCGAGGTGGGTGTAACCTGGCTCCTTGGAGAAAGTTGCTTGCTTCTCCCATAACAACTGTTTCGCTTGGATCCTTTCTGTGGGGTTTAACCTGTCTCCTAACTGTACGAGGGAGGTGAGGTCAGTCTGGGGGTCCCTTTCTAATAGATCAGGGAGAGGCAAATTCTCAGGGTCATCTGCAGCTGGGGCACATACAGCTGCAATGTTCTCAGGTCGTTCTTGATACTCTTTCAGCATGTTCACATGAAAGGATCTCTGGACCCTTTCGTCTGAACAGCTGGCTATCAAATAGGTAGTATCGCAGATCTGCGCCACTATCCTGTACGGGCCTTGCCAAGAGGCTTGCATCTTGTTGGCCTTCACAGGTTTGAGCACTAATACTTTTTGCCCCACCTGGAAGGCTCGCTGTCGGGCACCCTGATCGTACCATCTCTTCTGTTTCCCCTGGGCCGCCCGGAGATTCTCCCTTACCATCAGGGACAGTTTCTCCATGCGGTCCCGAAGTTCCAGAACATATGGTACTATGGGGGTCCCTTCTTGCTCAGTCTCCCCTTCCCAGTGTCCCCGGATGAGATCTAGGGGTCCGCGGACCCGTCTCCCATACAGTAACTCAAAAGGGGAGAACCCAGTAGATTCCTGGGGCACCTCCCGGTATGAAAACAGAAGGTGCGGCAAGAATCTCTCCCAGTCCCTGCAAGTGTCCGTAAAGGTCCTCAGCATCTGCTTGAGGGTACCGTTAAAACGCTCGCAGAGACCGTTAGTCTGTGGATGGTAAGGCGAGCTAAGCAAGGGTTTAATGCCACATACTTTCCACAGCTGCTGGGTGAGCACCGCAGTAAATTGGGTTCCCTGGTCGGAGAGGATCTCTTTGGGGAACCCAACCCGGGTAAAAATTCTAACCAGGGCATCAGCAACTGTCTCTGCCTCTATGTTCGACAGCGCTACTGCCTCTGGATAGCGAGTGGCATAGTCCACTACAGTAAGAATATACTTCTTGCCTGATGGACTAGCCCTGGCCAGTGGACCCACAATGTCAACAGCTATGCGGGAAAAGGGCTCCCCTATAATAGGCATCGCTGATAGTTTAGCCTTAGGGTGGTCCCCCCGTTTTCCTACCCGTTGACATGTGTCACAAGTACTGCAATATATCCGTACAGCCTGGTTGAAGTTGGGCCAAAAGAAATTCTGGGAGATCCTATAGGCTGTGCGACGTGACCCTAGATGTCCTGCTAAAGGGACATCGTGCCCTATCCGCAGAAGCTCCTGCCGGTATTTCGCGGGTACCACCAGCTGGTGGTTCTGCGGAGGGGCTATCTTTTTCTGGGAAGGTTTCGGGATTCTGTATAGCCTGTCCCCCACCCACTTATACCGCTCCCCGTCTATCCCTTCCTCTCCAGCATCTGCTCTGTCCCGGTACTTTTGTAAGGTAGGATCTGCCCGGGTTTCCCTCCCAAACTCCTCTGGGGAATCCCAACGTAAGGGGGTCTGAGCTAAGGTGTCAGTCGGGGAAAAGGGTCTTACCTGGGCCTCCTCGGCAGGTGGGCTGGTTCCAGAGGCACGGGTCTGAGAGCGAGTAGTCACTGGGTTAACGTCCAAGGGGCCCATTGGAGCATAGGCCGAAACCAAAGGGGCCAAATCATTACCAAGAAGCACATCAGCGGGCAAGTCTTTCATAACCCCAACATCCACGTGTCTAGCGCCCACTCCCCAGTCCAGGTGAACACGGGCAACAGGTAACTGGAATACGGCTCCCCCTGCTACCCTCACGGCCACTGTGTCTCCGGTGTGCTGGTGTTCTGAGACCAAGTTCTTTTGGAGCAGTGTCATGGTGGCTCCTGTGTCTCTAAGTCCATTTACCACTCGGCCATTTAGTTTCACAGTCTGCCGGTGTTGCTGGCGATTGTCCTGATGGGCGGCTTGCACCGGGTCGGCTTCATGCAAGATACCCCAGAATTCCTCCTGTTCTACACAGTGAGCAGCAGGCTGTGGTGGTCGCTGATTCGGGTTGGCTGATCTCCTCCAGGACTGAGCTTGGTTAGCTTGGTTCAGCGGACACTCCGGGCGCTTGTGTCCCAACTGTTTGCACAGAAAGCACCGGATGGGTTGGGAGTAATCCCGGGCATTAAATTTGGATGGCTGTACATAATTATTGGACGGTGGTACTACTGGGCTGCAATGCACTGGGGGTTGGTAGGTTGTTGGAATCGGAGGGGCTGCTGGTCGGTATTCCACTCTGGTCGGAACTTTAACAACGGTACTGTCCAGTTTGCGAGCATCAGTATATTCGTCTGCCAACCGGGCCGCCTCGGGTAGGGTAGAGGGTTTTCTATCTCTGACCCACTCCCGGACCCCGGTAGGCAATTTCTCGAAACAGTGTTCCAGTAAGAATACCTGTAGTACCTCTTCCCCCGATACTGCTTGGCATCCTGCCATCCAGTGGGTTGCAGTACGGTGAACTCTGCAGGCCCATTCCACATACGAATCGCCACTTTGTTTGTTGGTTTCCCTGAAGCGCCGTCTGTAAACTTCTGGGGTCACCGCATACCTGGCTAGGAGCGCATCCTTCACTGCCCGGTAGCTGGTGATCTCCTCCTCTGGGATGGCCCGAAATGCGTCACTAGCCCGGCCGGATAATTTCCCAGAGAGGATGGTGACCCATTGGTCTGTGGGTACCTGATGGAGGGCACACTGCCTCTCAAAATCGGCCAGGAACCCATCGATCTCTCCTTCATTTTCAATAAAATTTTTGAATGCAGCAAATGGTACCTTTTTCCTTCCGGAATCATTATTGGGTACCTCTGCTGCTGCAGCTCCTCTTCCTTGGAGCGCTTGGTGTACTGCTACTGCAGCTTGCACACGTTCCACAATGTCTGCTGAGGGGTTGGGGCCAAAGTGTGCCAGCCTTATTTGCACTGCCCGGTTAAATTGTATCTCCTCGGGTGTTAAATCCAAACTGCTGGGCACATTAGCGTTCTCCGTTCCCTGTGTTGCATCCATTTCCCTTAGCAAAGCAATAATTTCTCGTTTCTTTAAATTGCTTGCTGATCGACCTCGGCGTTCTATTATGTCCTTAAGAGTAGCACGTCTTAACTGTTCATACTGCATTTCTTTCCTTCTGTGTTGTGGGATTCATCCCGTCGCTTGCCACCAATTGTTAAGACACCTTTTGTCTTAATAAGTAAGTCACTGTTTAGTCTACCTTCCCCTCTCACCGTATCAAGTCCTTGTTCGTATACTGTATAATCCACGAACCATAACCAGGGGAAGTAGTAATCTCTCGAGTAACGATATCCACCAAACGGCATAAGTTCCCAATAATAGTCCTTGAGCGTAAATAAGAATCCCCCCAATAACGAGACTGAAGCTCCGTGTTGAGGGTCAAAACAAGATCTGAGGACTGGAACATCCAGCCTGCTTTTTATTAGGAAAAGGCACACACAGGGCACTCCCAGGGGGAGGATGAAAATAACCAATTATACACAGGGTAATACCCCCACCTCTCCTCCCCTCAGATAATCACATAACACAATTAAACTGTACAATAATTTACCCCAGTTATGGATGTACCCCAAAACCAGAGGGTACACCCTTGAAAGGTCTTGGTTAGGGGAACACTCTGTCCAAATCTTAGCCCATTCGGTAAAGGGGTTCGGGAGTTATGGACGATTGAAGTGTTGACCGACTGCACGGATCTTCTAGCCGAAAAGAGTTCCACAAGTTTTGGCCCTGCAGTCGGTCTCCGTTCGCCGGTTAAAATCATACGAAATCCTCATCATCCACAACTGTCTCCGAGTTCGCTGGATTCCCCATAACTGATTACAAGTAACTACCGAATGGCTCGTCGTTCGGTAGTTCCAGCACGAACTTCTGGGTGTATGGAGGTCTCAGCGGTGTTCGCCTGTTTGGGTATCCGTTTTTAGTTCCACGCGTTCACAGGCAAACACCGCTGTTCGTACGCAAGATGGCCGCGAACACGTGCAACAGTCCCAAAATGGCGGCCACCCATATGTTAGACAGAGAGTTCGTGCGAAAGGAGGTGAACGGCTGGAAAACAGGCTGGAACGGTAAAACATGCTTTATAATGTCACAACTCAGTCCTTTAGACGGATGGCCTAAAATAGCCGAATCCACGAAAGTACTAGACAGACGGATGGTTCCGTCACAAGTCCCTATTCTGCTCTGTGTCAGTGTGTATCAGGGTCCCTTAGGTTAGGTGTCAATCCATATCTGCCAAGTGACCCTATGTAGGAGGAACAGTCCCTATTCTGCTCTGTGTCAGTGTGTATCAGGGTCCCTGAGGACAGGTGTCAATAAATATCTGCCAAGTGACCCTATGTGTCAGTGTGTATTAGGGATCCTTATGTCAATCCATATCTGCCAAGTGACCCTATGTAGGGGGAACAGTCCCTATTCTGCTCTGTGTCAGTGTGTATCAGGGTCTCTGAGGACAGGTGTCAATCCATATCTGCCAAGTGACCCTATGTAGGGGAAACAGGCCCTATTCTGCTCTGTGTCAGTGTGTATAAGGGTCCCTGAGGACAGGTGTCAATCCATATCTGCCAATTGACCCTATGTAGGGGAAACAGGCCCTATTCTGCTCTGTGTCAGTGTGTATCAGGGTCCCTGAGGACAGGTGTTAATCCATATCTGTAAAGTGACCCTATGTAGGGGGAACAGTCCCTATTCTTTTTTTTTTTCCAATGTATTTTATTTATCATTTTTCATACATGAGAAATACGTAACATCCGCAATGGCGGAGGGGTACAGAAAGGAAAAAGAAAAGGGAGGGGGGGACAAAGACATATAGCATATCGACTTTTGTACAGAGGTAAGTTCAAACAGAATTACATAATTACAGTTGTAGGTACATTTGTCTGGTTAGCATGTATAACTCAAAACATATGACAATTTGGTTTGTTTACTAACCTTGGTTCAGTCAGTCCTAACTGGGATTAGGGGAGAGGGGGGGGGGGTAAAGGTGGGGTAGCAGCATCTTTCAAGCTTGAACCTCTACGTCATCTATGAAGTTGTTAAGAACCTTAAGCCCTATTAATGGTGCTAACTGCTGGAGGTTATTGTGTGTGAGTGAAATCTTGTAGTTTTTTTTTAATTTTTTTATATTTCCTCATCTATATTCCACCCATCTATGCCAGCGAGTCGTATGTTTGGCTTGGTTATCGGTTAGTCTGCTTGCCATGCATTCATATGTGTAGGTCGAATCTAGCCTGCTCAAAATCTCTGGCAAAGTGGGCGGTTGTGTAGACTTCCATTTATGGGCTATTGCGGTTTTGGCTGCTATCACGCAATGAATCGTTAAATAGAGTTCATCTTCAGGGAGGGTGTCCGTGAAGATGTGGACCAAAAAGCACTCAGGGCTCATTTGTATCCCGATCCCTAAATTATTGCGTAGAAGCGACGCTATGTCCAAAATCCCTTGAAAGAATCACGTTGCTTTAGCCCAACTATCTCAACCACCCACCCAAAATCAAATATCACATCCACGCATGGAACTTGTAGATTGTCACTGCTCCAAATCCTAGTCCATTCAGATATATCATGTGCATAATTCCCTCTCCGGTGCCTGCTTAAAGGAGTAGTATTTAATAGGGAACCATTTTTTGTTAGGCCGTCTGTAAAGTCTTTGGTGGATGGATCTGTAGTTGTATATATGGAACTGGTGTTGGTTTGGCCTGTGACAAGCTGTTCCATCAAGACCCAGGTGAGTATCATAATGTTGAGTGACATCTTTTCTCAGTAGTTTTGGAAAAATCTGGAAGAGATCAAGAAGAAGCATCAATTCTTAGCAGATAACTCTGCATCTGGGGAACAAACCCCTTTATATATAATTTGCATTGCTCTACATGGACTGACTTGTATAGACCTCTGCATTTTTACAAATGTTTTGCCCAATGTTTATAGGATTACATAGGGCTCTTCCCAATTTGCATCCCAGGGATAATTTTGCTAAAATTTGTTAATCTTTATTAAGCCTACCCCCCTTTCTCAAACAGAGTTTGAGGAGCAGATAAAATGTTACAAATTGTTGGGGCCATATATGAGACCCCCCTTGGACAGTGCAAGTGCATCTATTAAATCATTCTGTATTGACTTCCAGGGGCTGTCTGCAACTGGCACTCTCTGATGCATAGGCCTTTGTTGCTTAGAGCATGGATATACTTTAACATAACAACCCTTCTTTTATGGAATAACCACTTTGAAGTGTTTGATGGTTCTGTAATAAAAGACAAAGATTAGGATTCCTATTCAGTTCTACTTTTAAATTTGGCACTTCTGAACCTTGATCAACAATCTTGGCTATCAGTAATTAGTTCTTTGCATGTGAAGTGCTCCTCCCATGCTTGTTGTATCTCAGGGTCTTTTACATGTAAATGTCATTGATCTCCATCTAACACAGGCTCCTTTGCTAACAAATTCAATTGTACGTTGCACCTTTACAACTGCTAACTGGAGGGGTGCTTTAGTCCCCATCCAACTGGTTTCCCAAGATTCCATAGGGACAGATAGTTTGATCTGGTGGCATAAGCAAAGTCACTATGGATACAAATAGGGCGTGTGCCAAATTCCTTTGAAAATGTTACAAGTCCCAAAAACGTATTTAAGGATTCCTTGTTAAAAGGTCTGGGGACTTGTAAGATTGCTATCACTTTTTCTTTAATTGTACAGCTGTAATAGTTACTCCCAAAAAGTTTACCTTTTGTGTGAGCAACCTTTGAAGTGTTTAGCTTGACTCCAGGATTATGCAATTAAGTAAAAAAAAAAATTCCCTTAATAAACTCATATGCTGTTGTTTTGCCCCAGAAGGGGGACTTAGTGACCGGTCGGTAATTGTCATTGAAGCTCATGTGTAAGTACAAATCTTAGTCTTTTGCCTTGCCATAATTTCTTTCACATAAGGGCGTCCTGCATGGTCCATAAATGTGTTACAAATAGGAACCATGCCATCCAGTTATAGTTATTCCAAAAATGAAATCAGAGGAACCTCACACTCTTCATTCATTTTAGAATTGCTAGTCACTGTTCCCTGTACAGTCATCATTCTCAGAGCCTCCCGCGCAGGACCATATAGATTGGTCTTAGGCCGGGGGTGAGAATGGCGCCCCTGACCTGTTTTATCTGGCGGTTTATTTCGGTCAATCTTATCATGTACCTTTTGATCTATTCTTTGAAAGGCCCAAAGGGATAAGCATGCCATCCCTCAGTCATCCTTTGATCTATCTTTACCTTTATACACTCTTTCTGTCTATGACCACTTCTGTTGCAATAATAGCAAGTCCCTCTGAATGGAATCTCTGGGAGAGCTTGCCTCCCTTCATTAGTAGCCATAATTGCCACCTTGTGGCGTAATGTAACACCTTTCCTAATTAGATTTTGTCTAACTTTCCCTATAATAGTTAGAACTCCTTCCAGGGTGTCTTTTTCCTCTGCTATCATTTGCACTCCGGGATCTAAATAAGTGAACTTTTTTTTCTCAGGTATTGCAGTAAATCAGGAGGGGTTTGGTCTGGTGGAATACGGTGGGTTAGTCGGTACACTTGTTAAAATTTA
The DNA here is from genome assembly GCF_036172605.1 of Pelobates fuscus. NCBI lineage: Eukaryota > Metazoa > Chordata > Amphibia > Anura > Pelobatidae > Pelobates > Pelobates fuscus. The sequence continues at coordinate 140,768,992 of NC_086319.1, forward strand.
GAAGCAAAAACCCAAGGATCATCCTGTAAGTGTACCTTCATTTCAGCGAGTGAATGACTGTCTAAATCTCTTTCTCCGGTAATCAATTTGGAGATCGCTAAGCCTAAGGTCCCTAAAAGGTGATGTTGTTGGCTTAGTTATATGGGGGGTTAATACTGGAATACCACTAATATCAAACCCATCCAGTACAAGGTTTCCCCTGTTTACCCCTTGGTCCTCATTTTCTGCAATACCAGATGCCTCTTCTTCCTCTGCACACATATCCCCATGGCCACATACAGTTCTAAGCGAAGAAATTAGCTCTCCTCTCACTTCATAATTGTCCTCTAATGTACTTACATAGACCGCATCTAAGCCACATGTTGGACAATCACTATATTTCTGATTACTTACACAGGCCACAGTAGTGTGCCCCAAAAGAATCCTATTTAACTGGTTTCTTAATAACAACAACAATTTCATGCAATTTTGGAGTTTCTGCTTATCCTTATTCAAACACCACTTTTTGTTATCTACTCTGATATTCTCTTTTTCACATTGTAACCACATGCTATGCATTTTCTTAAATTCATTTTCATTTTCAAACATTAATGGATCAAAACTGCTAGATGCTGCATACTCTGCTACAATTTCCATTCTTACTTTAAATTAATGCTAAAAGTACTTACACGATTTGTGTCTTACAAACTGCGTCTCACTCTGGTTGCATCTGTAGGATCCCGCACGTCCTGGCCCTGGACGTATTGCCGAAAACGCTTACAAAAAGATATAAAACAAAAATTGGTTCGGTTATTTTGTCCCCTTTTATAGCTCACATGTATCTGGAGAAGACTGGATTGTTCCCTCCTTGCAAGTGAGCTTAAAAGGTGGTAGAAAATAATAACAAGGCTCGCCAATTGTAATAAACGTTTAACTCGCAAGTTGGAATAAACTTGGAATTAATAATAACATTAATAACTAAAAATAATACCGTAACTTAAAATAATAACTTAAAAACCGAGTGTAAAGTCAGAGTCCACACTCCTTGCTTTCGGCAATTCAATAATATTTATTAAGAGAGGCTAATTAAACAAATAAACAATACATATACATTTGAAATAGGCTAGTATATGTTGCTACTAAAAACTAATCATTGAATGGAAAGTAGGCTAATTAACATAACAAAACAGGCATAGACACATGATACAGTTACCACTCCATAGATCAGCAGCTGAGAGTAAGAGAGAGAGGGTGTGTATAGTGGGGAGAGGGGAGAGAGAGAGAAGGTGAGGAGGGTGAATTCAAAGAGAGGTAATTCCAAAGAGAGAGAAAATGTGCTATTCACAGGGCTTTAAACAGGTTAGCCCCTCCTTCTGCTGGACACACCTCCCTTAGTCAATCCCTTAGGATGTAACAGAACCAGAGTGCCTCCTGGGGGAAGGGGGATTGCACTGGAAGGGAATGGAGGAGGAGTTTATCAACAACCCAACTGATTTTGCCTGGTGAAAGGCCATGTGCTTCACAGAGGACTCCATTATTGCCTAAGGGTAGAATGGGGGTTTGAATCCCTGTATTAGAACACAATAACACTTCATTGGCATACAGTTTGGCTGTTAATCACATCCCCCCACTTATTACATTAGTAATGACCTGACGTGGGTCATGAAGGTGGTAGTAGTGAGTACTGAACCTTGTAGAACAAAAAGTGGTTGTGATGGCGGTGCCTTGTTATTCTGTGTATAAGAGTCCAGTATTTGGACGGGGCACCATCTGTTGTGAGTCGGATAGTACTTAACCTCTACTGGTGGTGCATGTTGATTGTTTTTGGAATGAGGTAGTGTCAGGATATAATAATACATATGTTTGGTTAAGTGTGAATGAAGCAGGAGGTGAGTGGATTGTGTTGTATTGATAGCGGTAAATTCTCTAGGTCTCAAAAACCCATAAAAAGCCACATAAATGGCTGTTTTGATGACTAGAATTGTGCTGATGGAAAAGGGTTTTAGATCTAGTAGTTGTGATAATTCTTTAAAGATATGAAAATCTATAGGAAGCCTCTGTGCTTTATGCAGGGGTTCGGATCTTTGTATACCCCTAAGGATGTTCCTAATTTGGTATGATGACATAAAACTTGAGTTGTTGGGTTGTAACGTTAGCATGTGATGTTGGACGCCTGTTAGATATAATTTGATTGTGTTGTAAGAAAGTTTGAGTTTGATGTGGCAAAAAGAGGCAAAACCTAAAAATAATATCATGAGGAACGGTTGTAATATGTTGTGTTCCAAAAGGAATCTTTTAAATAAAATGAAAGCTCTGTCGTAAGTTTTCCGGTTATTTGTAGATAGTGCTAGTTGGGACAACGTTCTGCTATGTTGCATGATAGCGTCTAGTCCATTACTAGCTGATGGAACAGTGGAGTGGCCGTGGCTGTGAGCGCGGCTGACGGGAGAAGTTGATGAAAGGCCTGGAATTTAAAATGAGACAAATTATCAGCTGCCTCGTTACATACACCTGGAATATGAACACAATACAAGAATAAATTATGACATGCTGCCAACCAAGTGAGTTTCCTCAGAAATCTCATGATAGTAAGGGGTTTGGAGCGACCTTTGTTAATAATGTGACAGGTTGCTTGGTTGTCTGAGTAACACCTAACTGATGAACCTGTCCATAGATGTCCCCATGCCACGGCAGCCGCCACGATGGGATATATCTCAAAAAGAGCTGAGGTAGAGGAAAAAACCCTCCAGGTCCTGAACCTCTGAAGGCCAGCTGCCCCAAAGCCATTCATTCGTTCCCGAATATTGCTGCAAAACCTGTGGTAGACGCCGCGTCTGACCAAATAGTAGGAGAGGTGTCAGACAATTGAGGGAGGAACATGCTTTTACCATTCCAGGTGGTTAAAAAGTTTCTCCACATGAGTAGGTCTGCCGTAGCTTGGGTATCTAGGGATAATCTGTGTGCACCATGTAGAAAATGTGGGAACATGCTGAGGAGTCGTGAGATGAAAGCACGGCCTTGAGGTATAATACGCATGGCAAAATTGAGTGACCCCAGTAAAGATTGTATTTCTTTGCGGTTACAAGTGCGTAGTTGTATGTAGAGATTGATGTTTGTCAGGATGTTTTCTACCTTGGTGCGTGGCAGGCTAGCTTGCATGTTGGCGTCTAGCATGATGCCCAGGAATGTGATGATGGTATCTGGGCCTTGGTCTTGGTAGGGGAGACTGGGACCCCCAACTGGTTGAATAGGCTGACGGTTTCTTTGAGGCTACTGGGAGGGGAAGAATTCTCCTCGACCAGTAGGAAATCGTCCAGATAATGTATGACTGTAGGGCATATAATTGAATATATTGAGTAGTAACCAGCATAGGGTTTCGGCTAATTTGTCAAATATGGCTGGACTACTTTTAGAACCAAAAGTTAGGCGTGAGAAAAAGTAGTAGTTCCCTGCCCATTTGATGCCATGTAGGTGCCACAGCGTGGGGTGGATTGGTAGTAGTTTGAAAGCATTTGTTATGTCGGTCTTGCTGAGCCATGCACCAACTCCTGCTTGTATGATAGCTGTAATGGCGTGATCTATAGTGGAATATTGCAGGGAGAATTCCTCCGATGGTATTAGGGAGTTAAGGCTAGGAGTGGTTGAGGTGTGTGGTGCCGATAAATCAATGATAAGTCCCTGCTTGTTGGAAGATTTCCCTGTGACAATCCCGATAGGGTTTGTCCTCCATGTGGTGAAAGGAGGGGATTGAAAAGGTCCCAATAAGAAACCCTCTGTGACTTCTTTAGCTATGAGTGTGTCAACAGCTGTAGGGTTGTGTTGGGCGGATTGTAGATTTGGACATTCCAGGATTCCGGAAGGCATTTGTATGATACCCGTGTGGAATCCTTCTGATAGACCAGAGATTATGAAATCTACTAAATGTGTAGATGGATGCTGTGCCAGAAATGTTGCAAGTAGGGATATGTTTATAGACGTTAAGTATTGTTTAGGATACATTTTATTGGGACACATGATTTTAGCATGTGCCCTGAAACATTTTGAACATATATGCAATAAACGACAACCGCTGTAATTACATGTTCCAACATTAAAATTATTACATATCTGGAATTTGCCCAAAAACTCGATAGGCCTACCCAGTTTGTCTTTGGATATTTTCTCCATAGGACCAGCGGAGCTAAGTTGACATCTGTTACGGTTGCCTCCAGGCTGGCTGGAAGTTGGACCGTAGAAAAGGATGCTCCTAGCGCTCACCAAAGGACCATCAGCACTGCAGCCACCATAAGCACTGCAGACTCCATGAACCACCGCTGCTGGGCTGGTATCTCGCCGTCTGCTCTGCGCCCTGGACCTACGACCAGGCTCCAGGTTCCAATAGGCGAACCTCTTCCTTCTGTCGAGCGAAGCCGGATCAGGAACCAGAGCTCTTACAAGAGCTCAGTAGCTAAGGGAGTATGACGAGCATAGCAATCCCTGTAGTGATTATAGCTGTCCCCTACAAACATGAGTCGAGGCTGCAAGTTAGAGGGTCAGAAGAGGTCTGAGGTGCTGGAACACCCAGCCTGGCTTTTATTGAGGTTACATGCAAATAGGATACTCCCAGGGGGAGGCATAAAATCACCAATCACACATCTGGTGCAGCCCACACATTCCCTCCCCTCAGATAAACAGTTAAACCAATTATTACATACAGTAAGAATACAGTTTTTACACACACACTGTAACTTTAAAACCATACATTCAATTTCAATAAAAGTTGCATATTCAGACTCAGCATACATCAAACATAAACACTCCCAAAAATCAGTCAAATCCCTCCAGTGGATCAAAAGTTAGCTGGAAGTCCTTTATGACCGACCGCAAGCACAATTTCCTGCCCAAAACAGTTCCATAGATTTGGGCTGTGCGGTCGGTCAATTTCATGCGAAAAAACGACTAAGTCCCATTTCGAACGGGACTTAGTCTCTGGAGCTGCAAGTTCCGTATGGGAGAAGGTAAGGGTCAGCGGTGTTCGGCAGAATGTGTAGTTCCACAGAATCTTTAGCATACACCGCTGACCGCATTCGAGTAAACCAAGATGGCCGCCGCCACGTGCAATTAACCGGCAGTAACCTCACAGCCTGGGAGGTAAATTGCCTGCACACTTTAGCTTCTGGGTGGTCCGCCTGTGTGGTACTCGGTTCAGTAAGCCCTATTTACTGAACCAAGTGGGGGAAAGCCAGGAACAAGTTATTTTAAAGGTCTGGGGACATAGTCTTAAAGGGGCATTGTTCAGCAAAGTCACAATATGTCCCCAGACGGTTCTTATACACACCAATAAAAGTTAATACATTTTCAGGGGCACAATCTTCCAGGGGCCATAGTCATGAGGCAGGAGGCTGGCAAATAGGCTTCTCCACAATCCAGGGAAGCAGGGCAATTTTTCATTTAAAGGGCCAGTTACAAATAGCCATTTGTAACAACATCTTTACCTTCCAGGATGTCTTTCTTAAGGTGCTCAGGTATCATATGGTCAGGGTTAACCTCCTGCTCGTCAGAGGTGGTGGCTGGAGAAACTAGTGGCAACTCGACCAGTGGCAGAGAGGTCGCAGTGGCCGACCCAGCCATGGTAAGGGCTGTGGTGACCGATTCCAGTCTCTCCAGCCTGGAGTTGACCTTGCCCATGGATGACATGAGGGATGCTAGCATGCCGTGTATATCTGTCGGGTTAGACTGGCTAGTCCCTTCCCCTGCATCAGTGTTATCAGTTGAGGTGTGCAGTAATTTGCACAGTTCCGCTTTCCAGGCAGTAGCGGGGAAAGGAATTTGTCGCCTCCTGAGTTCGCTGGTTATGCAAGGGATTGTCCATGACCTGAAAGATGCAGGACTAGCCATGTCTTCTTCCGGTGATGGGGTATTTGCTCTAGCCGGAGTGCTCGGGATGGAGAAATCCTCTACCCCTTCTTGAGACATACTAGATGAGAAAATATATCGTTAGTGTGTTGAACCTCAGGGGATGTACTGGCGGGCTAACTATGCCGGTTAAGGCGAAAAATTAATCTTGTTGTTTGGTGACAGGTGAGGCCCTGCTAGTTGCCAAGGGGCTATGAGAGGCTCTATCTATGCGTTGGCGCGAGGGGATATTGAGGCCACCCGACGTAGTGGCAGGAATTCATAGGCCTCTCGGTGACAATTAAAGAAAACAGGGGAAGGGAGTGACAGGTGACGCCCTCTCTATACTTTGCGAGGTGGCTAACTCACGTGTGGCTCGAGGGGCGTTTGCCTCCGAAACGTTGAGGCGGGGTGTTGGCCTCGCGGACCACTAAACTATAGGCAGTATGCCAAGAGGGGAGATACCTATTTGGGCCTATACCCCTGAATTTGCCAGTACTCTATGTCCTATGTAGAGATGGAACATATATGATACATGACGTGAGCAGGCTTACGTACCTGGTAGTATGTATACGTATTTTGAGATGCGTCAGGTATAGAAAACCTGGGTAAACCTAAATGGGTAGAAATAAGATATGATAGTATGAGTATTGGGCCCTGTGATACCAATGTAGACTAGATATGCTGTAGTTGATTTTCTAACCGTATGTGTTGGAGGGGAAAATTTAGGAGCATGGTAGTAACCTGCCTGATTTGTTATGGTGTATAACCGTAACGCAGGGATTTACCCTGGTAGCGGGATGTATAGGGTGTGTATAAAGTGTCTACATGGTGACCAAAATGTATAAATATATATGGCCATGCTACTGTTTGTAGTATTCCATGGTGCAGGGAGTTATGTGATTTATCCGGTATGGATTATCTAAGCCGTGATGTAAAATTGAAAGATGTGGGTGAGGTAGAAAATATGTGAAAATAACCATATGTAGAAAAGTTGACGTATGAGTGGTTGAACCAAAACGTGTGATTCAACCCAAAAGTTTGTGATGTTGGGACCGTGTTCTTGTATACTCGCTATATCGTTTGAGTATATGCAGAAAGGTCAGATATTGTACGTTGCCATGTAATCGTGTGTACATGGTTGTGAAAACATAATATTCAGAAATACCTTTAGAGGTAACTTATCACATTTATGTATTATACATGCTATCTAAATTAATGTGAACAACATTAATATATAAGTAAAAATAACCTAAAACATAATGAGATTTAAATGACATATCATATATGGATTGTACATGAAACAGGTAAATAAACCGAACTATATTTTATATATACCCATACAGGCTGTATTGCTGTATTTAAAAGCTATGAAACAAATTGCGATGTGAATGACATGAGCAAACTGCCGAAAGCATATATTGCATGAATGACCAGATACTGTATGATACAGACATAGGCGAAAGATATGTGAAACATGCAAAAAACCGAACGCCGGTTAGTTCGAATGAGTACGTATGATAGGAGTAGATGAATTGAAACGAAGTGGGTACTTGGTGAATAAGTACCATTCATATAGAAACTAACGAAAGGAATTTAACCGAATATGTAGCTGCCCGTAAAGCGTTGGGCCGTAAAGTAAGGCCCGTATAAAAGCCTATCAGATCTAGAGGAGGGGTATTTATTCACAGTTCTCATCCTGCTCAGTGCCCTGTCGTGGTTTTCCTTGTGGTTGTCCGAGAGCGCGTTATTGATTCTGGTTATTCTGGTTATTTGACTTTGGCATTGTTTTTACTTCCCTGTTTTCTGGTATCCCTGACTCCTGGCTTTTCCTTATCATTTTGTCTCTTTCTGTATCCCTTGACCCCGACTATTCTTGACTATTCTTTGGCACGTTAGTCCAGCCATTCTAAGGTCCGGTATACGTTACCTATTAGTCCTCTGTGTTACACAATTCTACGTGCTGGATAATTCTGTAATCCTGACACTGAGGCGGTTCGTGGGGGTCTGCAGTGCATATGGAGTGCTTGGAGCCCTCGGGAAGCACTAGAAGCATCCATCAACGGAGGTTCCCAGTCGGGGTGCCAGGTGATCCGTTACAGCCCATATCTGGGTGAACAAGATATAAAAAAATCACCCAGATCGGTTCAAGGGTTCAGGAATTTCCTTGAAGTCTTAATTTTCCCCAGAACTGACATTTTACATGAAAATGCATAACTTTTACATTATTCTTTATATTTAAACGAATGGACATTCGGTAGATAGCTGGGGTCTGAGCACACATTTCGTGAAAGTACTGCTCAGATCCCAGTATAACGAACCGAACGCCGCACGAAACACACATTATTTTCTAGTTACCTTCAAAGTACCGATTGACATTAGGGGAACAAACTACCAAAGGACCGGGGCTCCCGAACGGCCTGGAAGTCCAGCGGTATTCATGCCGTATTCGTGCCGCCGAGTAGCCGATTTTAGTTCCAGGCGCTCGACGACCAAATACCGCTGGGCTAACAAAGGATCCAAGATGGCCGACCGCCGTGTGGTCGGTAGCCGAATGGCGGCCACCCTGAATCTCTCTAATTACCGATGGCAATGTTGCAATATTTAATGGGAGCCACACGACCTCCTGTGTGTGGTCTCCCATTCGGTAGTTTGTTCGTTTCAAGAACAGTGTTGAAATTCACTGCTCGTGAAACTACTGTATGAATGCTGGTGGCTTTATGCCGCCAGCATACGAATGCTCTAGTTCGGCTAAAATACAGCAGTATGTACATGCTTGGTTCTTCATGCTTAAAGTAACAGCAATACATTAATACCAATTACAGTTTTAAGTGGCTAGTTTTGCCACAATGCTCCCCCAGAACCAAGCCGGCATACACAGTCTGATCCCAACGGATCGGCTTGGTGATGTCTGGAGGAGTACTCACAGATCACTGTTCAATGTCTGTTTGTCGGGATAACCCGTCGGCGTTGCCATTTTGTTTCCCAGGGCGGTAGTGAATAGTAAAGTCAAAAGGCTGCAGCGTCAAACTCCAGCGCAGCAGCCTGGCATTGTCTCCGGACACCCTGTTCATCCACACCAACGGGTTGTGATCTGTAAATAATGTAAATGGTTGCCCATATAAATAGGGTTGCAGTTTTTTAAGGGCCCACACCACAGCCAGGCACTCCTTTCCAATGGCAGCATAGCTTACTTCTCTGGGTAAAAGTTTTCTGCTTAGATAAGCTACTGGGTGCTCGCCGCCATCTGCTCCGACTTGGCTCAGTACTGCTCCCAATCCAAACATAAAAGCATCTGTATGGACGAGAAAGCGTTTAGTTGGGTCAGGAGCAGAAAGTACAGGTGATTTAATAAGCGCCGCCTTGAGCTTTTGGAATGCCTGTTCACACTCTGGGGCCCATACTACTATCTTGGAGAGGTTTTTACGGGTTAAATCAGTGAGGGGTTTGGCTAGGGTGCTGTAGTTGGCCACAACTTTCCGATAGTACCCTGCGATTAGCAGGGCAATTTTTCATTTAAAGGGCCAGTTACAAATAGCCATTTGTAACAACATCTTTACCTTCCAGGATGTCTTTCTTAAGGTGCTCAGGTATCATATGGTCAGGGTTAACCTCCTGCTCGTCAGAGGTGGTGGCTGGAGAAACTAGTGGCAACTCGACCAGTGGCGGAGAGGTCGCAGTGGCCGACCCAGCCATGGTAAGGGCTGTGGTGACCGATTCCAGTCTCTCCAGCCTGGAGTTGACCTTGCCCATGGATGACATGAGGGATGCTAGCATGCCGTGTATATCTGTCGGGTTAGACTGGCTAGTCCCTTCCCCTGCATCAGTGTTATCAGTTGAGGTGTGCAGTAATTTGCACAGTTCCGCTTTCCAGGCAGTAGCGGGGAAAGGAATTTGTCGCCTCCTGAGTTCGCTGGTTATGCAAGGGATTGTCCATGACCTGAAAGATGCAGGACTAGCCATGTCTTCTTCCGGTGATGGGGTATTTGCTCTAGCCGGAGTGCTCGGGATGGAGAAATCCTCTACCCCTTCTTGAGACATACTAGATGAGAAAATATATCGTTAGTGTGTTGAACCTCAGGGGATGTACTGGCGGGCTAACTATGCCGGTTAAGGCGAAAAATTAATCTTGTTGTTTGGTGACAGGTGAGGCCCTGCTAGTTGCCAAGGGGCTATGAGAGGCTCTATCTATGCGTTGGCGCGAGGGGATATTGAGGCCACCCGACGTAGTGGCAGGAATTCATAGGCCTCTCGGTGACAATTAAAGAAAACAGGGGAAGGGAGTGACAGGTGACGCCCTCTCTATACTTTGCGAGGTGGCTAACTCACGTGTGGCTCGAGGGGCGTTTGCCTCCGAAACGTTGAGGCGGGGTGTTGGCCTCGCGGACCACTAAACTATAGGCAGTATGCCAAGAGGGGAGATACCTATTTGGGCCTATACCCCTGAATTTGCCAGTACTCTATGTCCTATGTAGAGATGGAACATATATGATACATGACGTGAGCAGGCTTACGTACCTGGTAGTATGTATACGTATTTTGAGATGCGTCAGGTATAGAAAACCTGGGTAAACCTAAATGGGTAGAAATAAGATATGATAGTATGAGTATTGGACCCTGTGATACCAATGTAGACTAGATATGCTGTAGTTGATTTTCTAACCGTATGTGTTGGAGGGGAAAATTTAGGAGCATGGTAGTAACCTGCCTGATTTGTTATGGTGTATAACCGTAACGCAGGGATTTACCCTGGTAGCGGGATGTATAGGGTGTGTATAAAGTGTCTACATGGTGACCAAAATGTATAAATATATATGGCCATGCTACTGTTTGTAGTATTCCATGGTGCAGGGAGTTATGTGATTTATCCGGTATGGATTATCTAAGCCGTGATGTAAAATTGAAAGATGTGGGTGAGGTAGAAAATATGTGAAAATAACCATATGTAGAAAAGTTGACGTATGAGTGGTTGAACCAAAACGTGTGATTCAACCCAAAAGTTTGTGATGTTGGGACCGTGTTCTTGTATACTCGCTATATCGTTTGAGTATATGCAGAAAGGTCAGATATTGTACGTTGCCATGTAATCGTGTGTACATGGTTGTGAAAACATAATATTCAGAAATACCTTTAGAGGTAACTTATCACATTTATGTATTATACATGCTATCTAAATTAATGTGAACAACATTAATATATAAGTAAAAATAACCTAAAACATAATGAGATTTAAATGACATATCATATATGGATTGTACATGAAACAGGTAAATAAACCGAACTATATTTTATATATACCCATACAGGCTGTATTGCTGTATTTAAAAGCTATGAAACAAATTGCGATGTGAATGACATGAGCAAACTGCCGAAAGCATATATTGCATGAATGACCAGATACTGTATGATACAGACATAGGCGAAAGATATGTGAAACATGCAAAAAACCGAACGCCGGTTAGTTCGAATGAGTACGTATGATAGGAGTAGATGAATTGAAACGAAGTGGGTACTTGGTGAATAAGTACCATTCATATAGAAACTAACGAAAGGAATTTAACCGAATATGTAGCTGCCCGTAAAGCGTTGGGCCGTAAAGTAAGGCCCGTATAAAAGCCTATCAGATCTAGAGGAGGGGTATTTATTCACAGTTCTCATCCTGCTCAGTGCCCTGTCGTGGTTTTCCTTGTGGTTGTCCGAGAGCGCGTTATTGATTCTGGTTATTCTGGTTATTTGACTTTGGCATTGTTTTTACTTCCCTGTTTTCTGGTATCCCTGACTCCTGGCTTTTCCTTATCATTTTGTCTCTTTCTGTATCCCTTGACCCCGACTATTCTTGACTATTCTTTGGCACGTTAGTCCAGCCATTCTAAGGTCCGGTATACGTTACCTATTAGTCCTCTGTGTTACACAATTCTACGTGCTGGATAATTCTGTAATCCTGACACTGAGGCGGTTCGTGGGGGTCTGCAGTGCATATGGAGTGCTTGGAGCCCTCGGGAAGCACTAGAAGCATCCATCAACGGAGGTTCCCAGTCGGAGTGCCAGGTGATCCGTTACAGCCCATATCTGGGTGAACAAGATATAAAAAAATCACCCAGATCGGTTCAAGGGTTCAGGAATTTCCTTGAAGTCTTAATTTTCCCCAGAACTGACATTTTACATGAAAATGCATAACTTTTACATTATTCTTTATATTTAAACGAATGGACATTCGGTAGATAGCTGGGGTCTGAGCACACATTTCGTGAAAGTACTGCTCAGATCCCAGCATAACGAACCGAACGCCGCACGAAACACACATTATTTTCTAGTTACCTTCAAAGTACCGATTGACATTAGGGGAACAAACTACCAAAGGACCGGGGCTCCCGAACGGCCTGGAAGTCCAGCGGTATTCATGCCGTATTCGTGCCGCCGAGTAGCCGATTTTAGTTCCAGGCGCTCGACGACCAAATACCGCTGGGCTAACAAAGGATCCAAGATGGCCGACCGCCGTGTGGTCGGTAGCCGAATGGCGGCCACCCTGAATCTCTCTAATTACCGATGGCAATGTTGCAATATTTAATGGGAACCACACAACCTCCTGTGTGTGGTCTCCCATTCGGTAGTTTGTTCGTTTCAAGAACAGTGTTGAAATTCACTGCTCGTGAAACTACTGTATGAATGCTGGTGGCTTTATGCCGCCAGCATACGAATGCTCTAGTTCGGCTAAAATACAGCAGTATGTACATGCTTGGTTCTTCATGCTTAAAGTAACAGCAATACATTAATACCAATTACAGTTTTAAGTGGCTAGTTTTGCCACAATGCTCCCCCAGAACCAAGCCGGCATACACAGTCTGATCCCAACGGATCGGCTTGGGGATGTCTGGAGGAGTACTCACAGATCACTGTTCAATGTCTGTTTGTCGGGATAACCCGTCGGCGTTGCCATTTTGTTTCCCAGGGCGGTAGTGAATAGTAAAGTCAAAAGGCTGCAGCGTCAAACTCCAGCGCAGCAGCCTGGCATTGTCTCCGGACACCCTGTTCATCCACACCAACGGGTTGTGATCTGTAAATAATGTAAATGGTTGCCCATATAAATAGGGTTGCAGTTTTTTAAGGGCCCACACCACAGCCAGGCACTCCTTTCCAATGGCAGCATAGCTTACTTCTCTGGGTAAAAGTTTTCTGCTTAGATAAGCTACTGGGTGCTCGCCGCCATCTGCTCCGACTTGGCTCAGTACTGCTCCCAATCCAAACATAAAAGCATCTGTATGGACGAGAAAGCGTTTAGTTGGGTCAGGAGCAGAAAGTACAGGTGATTTAATAAGCGCCGCCTTGAGCTTTTGGAATGTCTGTTCACACTCTGGGGCCCATACTACTATCTTGGAGAGGTTTTTACGGGTTAAATCAGTGAGGGGTTTGGCTAGGGTGCTGTAGTTGGCCACAACTTTCCGATAGTACCCTGCGATTAGCAGGGCAATTTTTCATTTAAAGGGCCAGTTACAAATAGCCATTTGTAACAACATCTTTACCTTCCAGGATATCTTTCTTAAGGTGCTCAGGTATCATATGGTCAGGGTTAACCTCCTGCTCGTCAGAGGTGGTGGCTGGAGAAACTAGTGGCAACTCGACCAGTGGCGGAGAGGTCGCAGTGGCCGACCCAGCCATGGTAAGGGCTGTGGTGACCGATTCCAGTCTCTCCAGCCTGGAGTTGACCTTGCCCATGGATGACATGAGGGATGCTAGCATGCCGTGTATATCTGTCGGGTTAGACTGGCTAGTCCCTTCCCCTGCATCAGTGTTATCAGTTGAGGTGTGCAGTAATTTGCACAGTTCCGCTTTCCAGGCAGTAGCGGGGAAAGGAATTTGTCGCCTCCTGAGTTCGCTGGTTATGCAAGGGATTGTCCATGACCTGAAAGATGCAGGACTAGCCATGTCTTCTTCCGGTGATGGGGTATTTGCTCTAGCCGGAGTGCTCGGGATGGAGAAATCCTCTACCCCTTCTTGAGACATACTAGATGAGAAAATATATCGTTAGTGTGTTGAACCTCAGGGGATGTACTGGCGGGCTAACTATGCCGGTTAAGGCGAAAAATTAATCTTGTTGTTTGGTGACAGGTGAGGCCCTGCTAGTTGCCAAGGGGCTATGAGAGGCTCTATCTATGCGTTGGCGCGAGGGGATATTGAGGCCACCCGACGTAGTGGCAGGAATTCATAGGCCTCTCGGTGACAATTAAAGAAAACAGGGGAAGGGAGTGACAGGTGACGCCCTCTCTATACTTTGCGAGGTGGCTAACTCACGTGTGGCTCGAGGGGCGTTTGCCTCCGAAACGTTGAGGCGGGGTGTTGGCCTCGCGGACCACTAAACTATAGGCAGTATGCCAAGAGGGGAGATACCTATTTGGGCCTATACCCCTGAATTTGCCAGTACTCTATGTCCTATGTAGAGATGGAACATATATGATACATGACGTGAGCAGGCTTACGTACCTGGTAGTATGTATACGTATTTTGAGATGCGTCAGGTATAGAAAACCTGGGTAAACCTAAATGGGTAGAAATAAGATATGATAGTATGAGTATTGGACCCTGTGATACCAATGTAGACTAGATATGCTGTAGTTGATTTTCTAACCGTATGTGTTGGAGGGGAAAATTTAGGAGCATGGTAGTAACCTGCCTGATTTGTTATGGTGTATAACCGTAACGCAGGGATTTACCCTGGTAGCGGGATGTATAGGGTGTGTATAAAGTGTCTACATGGTGACCAAAATGTATAAATATATATGGCCATGCTACTGTTTGTAGTATTCCATGGTGCAGGGAGTTATGTGATTTATCCGGTATGGATTATCTAAGCCGTGATGTAAAATTGAAAGATGTGGGTGAGGTAGAAAATATGTGAAAATAACCATATGTAGAAAAGTTGACGTATGAGTGGTTGAACCAAAACGTGTGATTCAACCCAAAAGTTTGTGATGTTGGGACCGTGTTCTTGTATACTCGCTATATCGTTTGAGTATATGCAGAAAGGTCAGATATTGTACGTTGCCATGTAATCGTGTGTACATGGTTGTGAAAACATAATATTCAGAAATACCTTTAGAGGTAACTTATCACATTTATGTATTATACATGCTATCTAAATTAATGTGAACAA
The DNA here is from genome assembly GCF_036172605.1 of Pelobates fuscus. NCBI lineage: Eukaryota > Metazoa > Chordata > Amphibia > Anura > Pelobatidae > Pelobates > Pelobates fuscus. The sequence continues at coordinate 140,783,993 of NC_086319.1, forward strand.
CATTAATATATAAGTAAAAATAACCTAAAACATAATGAGATTTAAATGACATATCATATATGGATTGTACATGAAACAGGTAAATAAACCGAACTATATTTTATATATACCCATACAGGCTGTATTGCTGTATTTAAAAGCTATGAAACAAATTGCGATGTGAATGACATGAGCAAACTGCCGAAAGCATATATTGCATGAATGACCAGATACTGTATGATACAGACATAGCCGAAAGATATGTGAAACATGCAAAAAACCGAACGCCGGTTAGTTCGAATGAGTACGTATGATAGGAGTAGATGAATTGAAACGAAGTGGGTACTTGGTGAATAAGTACCATTCATATAGAAACTAACGAAAGGAATTTAACCGAATATGTAGCTGCCCGTAAAGCGTTGGGCCGTAAAGTAAGGCCCGTATAAAAGCCTATCAGATCTAGAGGAGGGGTATTTATTCACAGTTCTCATCCTGCTCAGTGCCCTGTCGTGGTTTTCCTTGTGGTTGTCCGAGAGCGCGTTATTGATTCTGGTTATTCTGGTTATTTGACTTTGGCATTGTTTTTACTTCCCTGTTTTCTGGTATCCCTGACTCCTGGCTTTTCCTTATCATTTTGTCTCTTTCTGTATCCCTTGACCCCGACTATTCTTGACTATTCTTTGGCACGTTAGTCCAGCCATTCTAAGGTCCGGTATACGTTACCTATTAGTCCTCTGTGTTACACAATTCTACGTGCTGGATAATTCTGTAATCCTGACACTGAGGCGGTTCGTGGGGGTCTGCAGTGCATATGGAGTGCTTGGAGCCCTCGGGAAGCACTAGAAGCATCCATCAACGGAGGTTCCCAGTCGGGGTGCCAGGTGATCCGTTACAGCCCATATCTGGGTGAACAAGATATAAAAAAATCACCCAGATCGGTTCAAGGGTTCAGGAATTTCCTTGAAGTCTTAATTTTCCCCAGAACTGACATTTTACATGAAAATGCATAACTTTTACATTATTCTTTATATTTAAACGAATGGACATTCGGTAGATAGCTGGGGTCTGAGCACACATTTCGTGAAAGTACTGCTCAGATCCCAGCATAACGAACCGAACGCCGCACGAAACACACATTATTTTCTAGTTACCTTCAAAGTACCGATTGACATTAGGGGAACAAACTACCAAAGGACCGGGGCTCCCGAACGGCCTGGAAGTCCAGCGGTATTCATGCCGTATTCGTGCCGCCGAGTAGCCGATTTTAGTTCCAGGCGCTCGACGACCAAATACCGCTGGGCTAACAAAGGATCCAAGATGGCCGACCGCCGTGTGGTCGGTAGCCGAATGGCGGCCACCCTGAATCTCTCTAATTACCGATGGCAATGTTGTAATATTTAATGGGAGCCACACGACCTCCTGTGTGTGGTCTCCCATTCGGTAGTTTGTTCGTTTCAAGAACAGTGTTGAAATTCACTGCTCGTGAAACTACTGTATGAATGCTGGTGGCTTTATGCCGCCAGCATACGAATGCTCTAGTTCGGCTAAAATACAGCAGTATGTACATGCTTGGTTCTTCATGCTTAAAGTAACAGCAATACATTAATACCAATTACAGTTTTAAGTGGCTAGTTTTGCCACAATGCTCCCCCAGAACCAAGCCGGCATACACAGTCTGATCCCAACGGATCGGCTTGGGGATGTCTGGAGGAGTACTCACAGATCACTGTTCAATGTCTGTTTGTCGGGATAACCCGTCGGCGTTGCCATTTTGTTTCCCAGGGCGGTAGTGAATAGTAAAGTCAAAAGGCTGCAGCGTCAAACTCCAGCGCAGCAGCCTGGCATTGTCTCCGGACACCCTGTTCATCCACACCAACGGGTTGTGATCTGTAAATAATGTAAATGGTTGCCCATATAAATAGGGTTGCAGTTTTTTAAGGGCCCACACCACAGCCAGGCACTCCTTTCCAATGGCAGCATAGCTTACTTCTCTGGGTAAAAGTTTTCTGCTTAGATAAGCTACTGGGTGCTCGCCGCCATCTGCTCCAACTTGGCTCAGTACTGCTCCCAATCCAAACATAAAAGCATCTGTATGGACGAGAAAGCGTTTAGTTGGGTCAGGAGCAGAAAGTACAGGTGATTTAATAAGCGCCGCCTTGAGCTTTTGGAATGCCTGTTCACACTCTGGGGCCCATACTACTATCTTGGAGAGGTTTTTACGGGTTAAATCAGTGAGGGGTTTGGCTAGGGTGCTGTAGTTGGCCACAACTTTCCGATAGTACCCTGCGATTAGCAGGGCAATTTTTCATTTAAAGGGCCAGTTACAAATAGCCATTTGTAACAACATCTTTACCTTCCAGGATGTCTTTCTTAAGGTGCTCAGGTATCATATGGTCAGGGTTAACCTCCTGCTCGTCAGAGGTGGTGGCTGGAGAAACTAGTGGCAACTCGACCAGTGGCGGAGAGGTCGCAGTGGCCGACCCAGCCATGGTAAGGGCTGTGGTGACCGATTCCAGTCTCTCCAGCCTGGAGTTGACCTTGCCCATGGATGACATGAGGGATGCTAGCATGCCGTGTATATCTGTCGGGTTAGACTGGCTAGTCCCTTCCCCTGCATCAGTGTTATCAGTTGAGGTGTGCAGTAATTTGCACAGTTCCGCTTTCCAGGCAGTAGCGGGGAAAGGAATTTGTCGCCTCCTGAGTTCGCTGGTTATGCAAGGGATTGTCCATGACCTGAAAGATGCAGGACTAGCCATGTCTTCTTCCGGTGATGGGGTATTTGCTCTAGCCGGAGTGCTCGGGATGGAGAAATCCTCTACCCCTTCTTGAGACATACTAGATGAGAAAATATATCGTTAGTGTGTTGAACCTCAGGGGATGTACTGGCGGGCTAACTATGCCGGTTAAGGCGAAAAATTAATCTTGTTGTTTGGTGACAGGTGAGGCCCTGCTAGTTGCCAAGGGGCTATGAGAGGCTCTATCTATGCGTTGGCGCGAGGGGATATTGAGGCCACCCGACGTAGTGGCAGGAATTCATAGGCCTCTCGGTGACAATTAAAGAAAACAGGGGAAGGGAGTGACAGGTGACGCCCTCTCTATACTTTGCGAGGTGGCTAACTCACGTGTGGCTCGAGGGGCGTTTGCCTCCGAAACGTTGAGGCGGGGTGTTGGCCTCGCGGACCACTAAACTATAGGCAGTATGCCAAGAGGGGAGATACCTATTTGGGCCTATACCCCTGAATTTGCCAGTACTCTATGTCCTATGTAGAGATGGAACATATATGATACATGACGTGAGCAGGCTTACGTACCTGGTAGTATGTATACGTATTTTGAGATGCGTCAGGTATAGAAAACCTGGGTAAACCTAAATGGGTAGAAATAAGATATGATAGTATGAGTATTGGACCCTGTGATACCAATGTAGACTAGATATGCTGTAGTTGATTTTCTAACCGTATGTGTTGGAGGGGAAAATTTAGGAGCATGGTAGTAACCTGCCTGATTTGTTATGGTGTATAACCGTAACGCAGGGATTTACCCTGGTAGCGGGATGTATAGGGTGTGTATAAAGTGTCTACATGGTGACCAAAATGTATAAATATATATGGCCATGCTACTGTTTGTAGTATTCCATGGTGCAGGGAGTTATGTGATTTATCCGGTATGGATTATCTAAGCCGTGATGTAAAATTGAAAGATGTGGGTGAGGTAGAAAATATGTGAAAATAACCATATGTAGAAAAGTTGACGTATGAGTGGTTGAACCAAAACGTGTGATTCAACCCAAAAGTTTGTGATGTTGGGACCGTGTTCTTGTATACTCGCTATATCGTTTGAGTATATGCAGAAAGGTCAGATATTGTACGTTGCCATGTAATCGTGTGTACATGGTTGTGAAAACATAATATTCAGAAATACCTTTAGAGGTAACTTATCACATTTATGTATTATACATGCTATCTAAATTAATGTGAACAACATTAATATATAAGTAAAAATAACCTAAAACATAATGAGATTTAAATGACATATCATATATGGATTGTACATGAAACAGGTAAATAAACCGAACTATATTTTATATATACCCATACAGGCTGTATTGCTGTATTTAAAAGCTATGAAACAAATTGCGATGTGAATGACATGAGCAAACTGCCGAAAGCATATATTGCATGAATGACCAGATACTGTATGATACAGACATAGGCGAAAGATATGTGAAACATGCAAAAAACCGAACGCCGGTTAGTTCGAATGAGTACGTATGATAGGAGTAGATGAATTGAAACGAAGTGGGTACTTGGTGAATAAGTACCATTCATATAGAAACTAACGAAAGGAATTTAACCGAATATGTAGCTGCCCGTAAAGCGTTGGGCCGTAAAGTAAGGCCCGTATAAAAGCCTATCAGATCTAGAGGAGGGGTATTTATTCACAGTTCTCATCCTGCTCAGTGCCCTGTCGTGGTTTTCCTTGTGGTTGTCCGAGAGCGCGTTATTGATTCTGGTTATTCTGGTTATTTGACTTTGGCATTGTTTTTACTTCCCTGTTTTCTGGTATCCCTGACTCCTGGCTTTTCCTTATCATTTTGTCTCTTTCTGTATCCCTTGACCCCGACTATTCTTGACTATTCTTTGGCACGTTAGTCCAGCCATTCTAAGGTCCGGTATACGTTACCTATTAGTCCTCTGTGTTACACAATTCTACGTGCTGGATAATTCTGTAATCCTGACACTGAGGCGGTTCGTGGGGGTCTGCAGTGCATATGGAGTGCTTGGAGCCCTCGGGAAGCACTAGAAGCATCCATCAACGGAGGTTCCCAGTCGGGGTGCCAGGTGATCCGTTACAGCCCATATCTGGGTGAACAAGATATAAAAAAATCACCCAGATCGGTTCAAGGGTTCAGGAATTTCCTTGAAGTCTTAATTTTCCCCAGAACTGACATTTTACATGAAAATGCATAACTTTTACATTATTCTTTATATTTAAACGAATGGACATTCGGTAGATAGCTGGGGTCTGAGCACACATTTCGTGAAAGTACTGCTCAGATCCCAGCATAACGAACCGAACGCCGCACGAAACACACATTATTTTCTAGTTACCTTCAAAGTACCGATTGACATTAGGGGAACAAACTACCAAAGGACCGGGGCTCCCGAACGGCCTGGAAGTCCAGCGGTATTCATGCCGTATTCGTGCCGCCGAGTAGCCGATTTTAGTTCCAGGCGCTCGACGACCAAATACCGCTGGGCTAACAAAGGATCCAAGATGGCCGACCGCCGTGTGGTCGGTAGCCGAATGGCGGCCACCCTGAATCTCTCTAATTACCGATGGCAATGTTGCAATATTTAATGGGAGCCACACGACCTCCTGTGTGTGGTCTCCCATTCGGTAGTTTGTTCGTTTCAAGAACAGTGTTGAAATTCACTGCTCGTGAAACTACTGTATGAATGCTGGTGGCTTTATGCCGCCAGCATACGAATGCTCTAGTTCGGCTAAAATACAGCAGTATGTACATGCTTGGTTCTTCATGCTTAAAGTAACAGCAATACATTAATACCAATTACAGTTTTAAGTGGCTAGTTTTGCCACAATGCTCCCCCAGAACCAAGCCGGCATACACAGTCTGATCCCAACGGATCGGCTTGGGGATGTCTGGAGGAGTACTCACAGATCACTGTTCAATGTCTGTTTGTCGGGATAACCCGTCGGCGTTGCCATTTTGTTTCCCAGGGCGGTAGTGAATAGTAAAGTCAAAAGGCTGCAGCGTCAAACTCCAGCGCAGCAGCCTGGCATTGTCTCCGGACACCCTGTTCATCCACACCAACGGGTTGTGATCTGTAAATAATGTAAATGGTTGCCCATATAAATAGGGTTGCAGTTTTTTAAGGGCCCACACCACAGCCAGGCACTCCTTTCCAATGGCAGCATAGCTTACTTCTCTGGGTAAAAGTTTTCTGCTTAGATAAGCTACTGGGTGCTCGCCGCCATCTGCTCCGACTTGGCTCAGTACTGCTCCCAATCCAAACATAAAAGCATCTGTATGGACGAGAAAGCGTTTAGTTGGGTCAGGAGCAGAAAGTACAGGTGATTTAATAAGCGCCGCCTTGAGCTTTTGGAATGCCTGTTCACACTCTGGGGCCCATACTACTATCTTGGAGAGGTTTTTACGGGTTAAATCAGTGAGGGGTTTGGCTAGGGTGCTGTAGTTGGCCACAACTTTCCGATAGTACCCTGCGGTACCTAGAAAAGCGAGGACTTGCGTTTTGGTGCAGGGGGTTGGCCACTTGGCGACTGCCTCTATTTTAGCGGGTTCAGGTTTCTGTTGCACGCTTCCTGTGCCCTAGGTACTGAACTTCTGCCATTCCTATGTGGCACTTACTAGGCTTTAGGGTCAGTCCGGCCTCCCTTATCCGGTCTAGTACGGCTCCTATGTGGGTCAGGTGTTCGGGCCAGGAGTAGCTGAAAATGGCTATATCATCTAAATATGCGCATGCATACTCCTGAAACCCATCCAGTAGCCGATCTACCATCCTCTGAAAGGTAGCCGGGGCATTTTTCATCCCGAATGGCATGACCTTAAACTGATACAGGCCAAACGGGGTGACAAATGCCGACTTGGGGATGGCGTCCTCGGCCAGTACCCTTTACACAGATCTATCGTGGTGAGGTACTGGCCCCTGGCCATTTTGTCTAGGAGCTCGTCTATCTGGGGCATAGGGTAAGCATCAGAGGTTGTTTTATCTTTGAGCCTCCGGTAGTCTACACAGAAACGAGTAGTCCCATCCCGTTTTAGTACTAGTACTACTGGGGAAGCCCAGGGGCTGTCAGAATGTTCGATCACCCCTAGCTGTAACATTTCCTCAATCTCCTTCTGCATACTTTCTTTGACGGATTCTGGTATGCGATAAGGGGTTTGGCGAAGGGGAGTTTGGTCTAGGGTTTCTACCTTGTGAGTGGCTAACGGAGTATACCCTTTTCCTGGATTAGCCTTTGGACTTGGGTTCGCTCTTGGGGGTTTAACTGCTCTCCTAACTGTACCCGCTCTGGCCCTCTTGGTCTAGGAGGTCTGGGAGTGGCAAATTATCGAAATCCTCGGTAGCAGGGGCACAGATCATGGTTATCTCTTCGGTGCACTCATGGTATGGCTTGAGCATGTTCACATGGAGCATGCGTTTGCCTCACGCGCCTGTGGCCGGACCGATCACATAGGTGGTATCACAGATCTGTTCTACCACCTTGTATGGACCCTGATAGGAAGCCTGCAGCTTGTCCTTGTGGACGGGTCATAGGATTAGTACTTTTTGCCCAACCTGAAAGCTGCGGTCCCTGACTCCCTTATCATACCATCTGCGCTGTTGTTGTTGGGCCACCTGGAGGTTTTCGCGTACAGTCTGGATCAGCACCTCCAGGCGTTCCCTAAACTCTAGCACATAGCGTACGATGGGTGCGCCATTAATAGTCCCTTCTCCCTCCCAGTGTTCCTGGATTAAATCAAGGGGGCCCCTCACTCTCCTCCCGAATAACAGTTCAAAAAGAGAGAACCTGGTGGATTCTTGGGGTACTTCCCTATAGGCGAATAAGAAGTGGGGTAAAAACCTTTCCCAGTCCTTCTGAGTGTCTATGGATGCACACCAGAGCTGGTGTGCGACTTCGACGGTAAACTGAGTGCCCCTATCTGAAATAATTTCCTGGGGAAATCCCACACGGGTGAATATTCGCATCAGGGCATCTGCTACCGTCTCTGCATACACGTTCGTCAAGGCCACTGCCTCAGGGTATCTGGTGGCATAATCCACCACTGTCAAGACATATCTCTTGCCGGAGGGGCTGGGTTTCGCTAGAGGTCCTATAATATCTTCCGCCACCCTACTGAAGGGTTCCTCAATTATGTGGAGAGAACGGAACCGAGCTTTGTATTGGTCTCCCCTCTTCCCTACCCTCTGGCAGGTATCACAGGTCTAGCAATATCGTCTAACATCCTGTGAGATACCTTGCCAAAAGAAATTCTCGGTCAGCCTGTGTTTAGTGCGGCTGATTCCTAAGTGCCCAGACAGGGGAATATCATGGGTGATGCGTAATAGTTCCAGTCTATACTTCCGAGGCACTATTAATTGTTTAATGAGTAAGGGTATGGATCCGGACACTACTTTTTCTGTGTGGCGGTACAGCAGCCCCTTGTCCCAGGTGTATCTCTCCCCATCTAATCCTGCCTGGTCTTTATTTATTCGTTCTTTGTATATCTGCAGGGCCACTTCAGAACCAAATTCTAAGGGGGTCACCCAGGGCATGACAACGGGCATGGGGGGTTCATTGCTTACCTGAGCCTCAGAGTGGTTAGGCGGAGCTGTGATGCGGGCCTGTTGCCGGGTCACAACCGGATATGCTTCCTGCACGGTGGGTTGAGGAACAAAAGCAGAAGTCAGCTCCCCCAGGTCGTTGCCCAAAATGACGTCAGCGGGTAAATCCTGCATCATCCCCACCTCCACATTCCCGTGCCCTGCTCCCCAATTCAAATGTACCTTGGCAGTAGGTACTTTGTAAATTGCCCCCCCCTGCCACCCGTACAGCAACACAGTCCCCAGTTAGGTTGTTTTTATGCACCAAATGATTCCGGACTAGTGTTGAGGTAGCCCCAGAGTCACAAAGTCATGTACCTTTTTCCCCTCCATATGTACCTCCTGTCGGTGTCTTTGCTGGTTATCTGAGGCGGCCTGGATGGGGTTCACCTCATGCAGCGTCCCCAGCGGTTCTTCCATTGGAGTGACGGTCTCGGGTGCTCCATACTGTTCTGTTTGCACACAGTGTACGGCTGCTCGGTTGCTCGGTGCTGTATGATTCCAGCTGGGCCTGGGTCGGTTGCGTGGACAGTCTCGCTGGATATGCCCTGCTGGTTGCAGGTGTGGCAACGAATTGGAGGACGTGCAGTGCACCTGGGGGTGTAGGTATTTTGGCTTACCCCAGGTCGTGGCTGGCTGGTGGAGGTCACAGCTGGTATCGTTGGTGTAGGGTTATATTCTGGTCGGTTTTGGGTGCGCTGGTCCCTCCGGGTATCTAGGAACACGTCCGCCAGCTTGGCAGCCTCTTGCAGGGTGTGTGATTTTCTGTCCCTTACCCAATTTTGTAGGTGGGAAGGTATCCTGTCGAAGAACTGGTCCATGACCATTAACTGGAACAGGTCCTCTAGCGTATTCACTTGGGTGGCTTCTAACCACCCCTTCGCCACTCGCTGCAGGCGGTGCGCCCGCTCTACGTGGGTGTCTTTCGACGTTTTTTTTTTTATGTCCCGAAACTTTAAGCGGTATGCCTCTGAGGTAATCCCATACCGGGCTAAAATAGCTTGCCTTACTTTCCCATAATCTCTACTGTCCTGATCTGGCACGGCACGGTACGCCTCTGCTACGCGACCGAATAGTCTCCCTGCTAGTAGAGGTACCCGATCCACCTCGCTGATGTCGTGTAGTTGACACAACCTCTCAAAATCCTGCAGGTAGTCATCTACACACCCATCAGCTTCTGTATAACTCTTAAATGCTTGATAGGGAATTTTGGCTTTCCCTTAAGCACTGTTGATAGGTGTGACGAGAGCAATCTCGCCACATTGCATTGAAGAAGCCTGGTTGCCCGCCTGCTGCCTTTGGACTATGGACCAGATTTTAAAAGACTTTATTTTCCCTGCAGAAAGGCTTATTTGTGCCTTTCTGTCGGGGTGTTCGGTAGATTTTATCTACCGACCACCTGGGAGCTGGAGTGTGCCGCCAATTTACCTCCCTGAAGCTGCGGTTAACTGCAGCTTAATTGACGAATACAGGGTGGTCTTTGTTCGTTTACCGAACACGTGGCGGTGGCCATTTTAAAAGTCCCAAGCGGCCAGCGGTGTTCAGCGCTTACACCATGGATCTAAAAACGGACACTTATTTGCACGAACACCGATGAGCCGTCCGCCTCCTGGTTCTTATTCGTACCGATTGAACCGAACACAGGTTTATCCGGTACTTTTGTTATGTGAATGTGTTAACCCAGATAGCTATGCCATGGAGCCTATTCGTGTAATTAAAGACTTTGGCTCCATGGCAATTGAACTGTGTGAATAGGATCTGAGCGCTATTCGGTAGTTTTCTGCGCTCAGATCCCAGCTATCTGGGGATATGTGACATGTCTGTGTTTTATGTATAAAATTTGACTTTGTGTATTTTAAAGTATTTTAATGCTTTGTGCTCACCACGTGCATAATGGAGTCTTGTCTCTGTCCTGGGAGATAATTTAACCCCTTAAGGACCGGCCTGTTTTTGCGATGTTTGTACCAGATCAGTTTTAACACTTTTGTGGTGTTTGTGTTTAGCTGTAATTTTCCACTCTCTCATTTACGGTTCCCATACAAGTTATATATTGTTTTTTTCACGACAAGAAGGGCTTTCTTTACATACCATTATTTATATTATGTCATATATTGTATTTAAAAAAAAAAAAAAAATATGGTGAAAAATTAAAACAAAAACATGTTTTTGGACTTTTACTTGAAGAATCTTTTACTTATCTACAAAAGCTAATGAAAAAAAATGCTAAATAGATTCAAAATTGTGTCCCGAGTTTAAAAACACCCAGTGTTTACATGCTTTATTGCTTTTTTTTGCAAGTTATAGGCCTATAAATACAAGTAGGAAATTGCTGTTTCAATATATATATATTTTAAATGTATCAATAGTGACATTGTAACACCGTTATCTGTCCCCGAAATCCCCGAAACACACCTAACATGTACATATTTTTTAAAGTAGACAAGTATTCAAAATGGGGTATGTCCAGTCTTTTTTAGTAGCCACCTAGTCACAAACACTGGCCAAAGTTAGCATTTATATATGTTTGTGTGTTAAAAATGCAAAAAATGCTAACTTTGGTCGGTGTTTGTGACTAAGTGGCTACTAAAATAGGCTGAACATACCCCATTTGCAATACCTTGGGTTGTCTTCTTTTGCAAATGGTATGCCATCGTGGGGCTAATTCTCATTCCTTGGCTACCATACGCTCTCAAAGGCAACCTAACCAATCTGACAAATTTCAATAAAAAAAAAAAGAAAAATCAAGCCTTATATTTGACCCTGTAACTTTCACAAACACTATAAAACCTCTACATGTGGGGTACTGTTATACTCAGGAGACTTCGCTGAACACAAATATTAGTGTATCAGAACAGTAAAATATATCACAGCAATAATATCCTCAGTGAAAGAACTGTTTGTGTGTGAAAAATGCAAAAAACTTCACTTTCACTGACAATATCATCGCTGTGATATGTTTTACTGTTTTGAAACACTAATATTTGTGTTCAGCGAAGTCTCCCGAGTAAAACAGTACCCCCATGTACAGGATTTAGGGTGTCATAGAAAGTTACAGGGTTAAACACAGTGCTAGCAAATTAAATTATCTGGACTTTTGGCCTGGGTTGGCAGGCAGGTCCCTCAAATTGCAATCATTAAAATTACTTAATTAGGTAAAAATATTACATAAATACGCACGTAGAATTTTAATATATATACATATTTATATATTTGACGTCTACGTGTATATTTATGAAATTATTTATGTAATTATGTATGTGGACATATGTATATTTCGTATTATTTTTATTTATTTATTTATACATAGATATATATATCATTACATTCTAAGTGTATTTTGATATAAATATATATATATCAATATCAAAATACTGTTAGAATAAAATTGCATATATATATATAATTTTTTTAATTATTAAAAATTATTTTTATTTTTTGTTATTTATTTTTATTAACATATTATTTGTATTTTATAATAATATATATATACCATATATATAGTTATTATATATATTGTATATATTCGTGTGTAATTTAAATATAAGTGTATTTTTATATTAATATACGTATATATAAATATAAAAATACACTTAGTATGACATTATATATATGATATATATACATATATTATATATAGGTATATATAGATATAATACATGTATATATATCATATATATACACATATTATTATTTTTTTACACTGATTGTTTTTTTTTTCACTTTATTTTTTTGATTTTTCACTTGCAGGGAGACTGCCTGTCAGCACAGACAGGCAGACACATGGACACCTATTGCGGTCATGTGATCGAGTGATCACATGGCCGTGGGGTCCTGATCTGCCAAGGGGGGACTGCCCGGGCAGACAGGCAGTCCCCCTGGACCGGGAGGAGAGCTGATCGCCGCCGTGGGACCGACGGCGATCAAGTAAGTAGCCCCAGACCGTTATGACGGTTCAGGACCGTCAGCGGTCCAAACGCACGTTTTACCGCTGACGGTCCTGAACCGTCAGCGGTCCTGAAGGGGTTAATTACTTCTCAATTATCTCCAGGGCAGAAGGGAGGAAGCCAGGATGCATTGTGGGAAAGTATTGTGACTGTATGTCCTAAACTGATACCTGTCTGTCTTTTGTTACAGTCTCCCATTTGGTCCCCTAGGGGAGTGTCCACCAAGTGGGAGACCTGCATAAATACTGGGCGGGTAGCCCATAATAAACCAGACCACTGCTTGACCCTCAACACGGAGCCTTGTCTCATTCTTGGCGGGATTCACTGTATGCTGATAGCGACTGATTGCCAGTAGTGTAAGCTGCTTGTGAGCTTTTCCTGTTCGTCTGCTAGCAGCTATTTGTGAGGTTCCGGTTCAGGAGTTTGGAGTGCTACCTTATTCTACCTTGTATGCAGTGCTACCTTGTATGCAGTTCGGGAGTTTGGTGCATTCACTGGTATTCAATTCGGGAGTTTGGTGTTCTGCAGTAGCTGTGCCTGTATATCTGGAAGGGGAAGATCTCCTAAACGGTGGTTTAACCCCTTTATGCCTGGGGCTGCCGTTGCAATAGGTGTTGTGGCTCTTTTCCAGCTTCCTGGTTTATCTGCGCCCCTCTGACCAGGATGTATTCTTGTACATCTGCAAAGAGCCTTTGGACCATCTCATCAGATGGTAGGGTTGGAAATAGAGCCAACCTACTTCTAAATTCTCAGGGGTTCCTCCTCACTTGGGTGTGCTGCAGCAGCTGCTGCTCTGTCTCCTTCCATTAGCTCTGTAATCAGGATAGCCTTTGCCTTGTTGCTGGCTATTGTTCCTCTTGCCTCCAGTAATTATTTTAATGTGCTCCGTTTCAAAAGTGCATAGTTCGTTCCCATTCACCAGCCGTTCGTGGGTTTCCACGTGTTCCCGGACTCCGGTTTCATCTGAATGGTTTAACTCACGAATTGCTGTTTCTTCTCCTCTATTTGTTATAATTTCTGCCGAATGCTGCTTTGCTGTGTGGTTTAAATCCCATCGCTTGCCACCAATTGTAGCGGAGAGGCTGGGAGTCAACTGAGCTTTAATCACAGGTCACAGTATAATCCACGGTATCTCCGCTGGGTAACAGGAACAGCATAAAATAATCCAGGTAAATAAATACAGCATACAATAATCCCAGTAGCATGGATGAATCCTTCCTTCCCAAGAACTAGACAACACATAGGCTGGGAGTCAACTGAGCTTTAATCACAGGTCACAGTATTTATGGGATTCCCCATGCAAGGGGTTTCCCTACTGACATTACAGGGGTTGTACAGTAGGGGACTACATGGGGAACTTAACAACCTGGACATTTCTCCCATCATGCACTGCTGTACGAGAGGGATACTCCCACTAGAACATACCGTTAAGTGGATTATCACTCCGTGCAGCAGAACTGACATTTTACATGAAAATGCATAACTTTTACATTATTCATTATATTTAAACGAATGGACAGTCGGTAGATAGCTGGGGTCTGAGCACACATTTTGTAAAAAGTACCGCTCAGATCCCAGCATAACTAACCGAACGCCACACGAAGCACACATTATTTTCTAGTTACCTTCAAAGTACCGATTGACATTAGCGGAACAAACTACCGAAGGACCGGGGCTCCTGAACGGCCTGGAAGTCCAGCGGTATTCATGCTGTTGAGTAGCCGATTTTAGTTCCAGGCGCTCAACGACCAAATACCGCTGGTCTAACAAAGGATCCAAGATGGCCGACCGCCGCGTGGTCGGTAGCCGAACGGTGGCCACCCTGAATCTCTCTAATTACCGATGGAAACAATGTTGCAATATTTAATGGGAACCACACGACCTCCTGTGTGTGGTCTCCCATTCGGTAGTTTGTTCGTTTCACGAACAGTGTTGAAATTCACTGTTCGTGAAACTACTGTATGAATGCTGGTGGCTGTATGTCGCCAGCATACGAATGCTCTTGTTCGGCTAAAATACAGCAGTATGTACACGCTTGGTTCTTCATGCTTAAAGTAACAGCAATACGTTAATACCAATTACAGTTTTAAGTGGCTAGTTTTGCCACACAGGGAAAGCAAGAAAGGGGGAGGGTTGGCCCTGTATGTGAAGGATAACATAAAATCTAGCCTAATAAATGTTAGAAAGGCGAACATAGTCAGTTTGGGTTACGTTAGAATTTAGTAATAACACAGTAACTCATGTAGGACAAATAAAAGAGTTAGATAATATACTAGTTGAGGAAATAGCTAAAATGACAAAGGGGGAAGTTATTATCATGGATGACTTTAATCTTCCTGATGTGAGCTGGAAAACCATAGCTGCTTGTGCCAGGGGCACACGTATTCTAAACTCCTTATCGTGATTATCTCTTAAACAATTTGTTGATGAGCCAACTCGTAAGGAGACCATACTAGATTTAGTGTTAACAAATGGAGATTTGGTATCAGATATTACTGTAGGTAAAAGTTTAGGATCCAGTGATCATCAGTCAGTGTGGTTTAATATAAGAAAAGTGACTGAGTCACACCACACAAAAACAAGTTTTAGACTTCAGAAAGACAGACTTTTCTAAAATTAGAATACCGTATATACTCGAGTATAAGCTGACCCGAATATAAGCCGAGGCCCCTAATTTTACCCCAAAAAACTGGGAAAACTTATTGACTCGAGTATAAGACTAGGGTGGGAAATGCAGTAGCTACTGGTAAATTTCTAAATAAAATTAGATCCTAAAAAAATTATATTAATTGAATATTTATTTACAGTGTGTGTATATAATGAATGCAGTGTGTGTGTATGAATGCAGTGTGTGTATGAATGCAGTGTGTGTATGAGTGCAGTGTGTGTGTATGAGTGCAGCGTGTGTGTATGAGTGCAGTGTGTGTGTATGAGTGATGTGTGTGTATGTATGAGTGCAGTGTGTGTGTATGTATGAATGCAGTGTGTGTGTATATGAGTGCAGTGTGTGTATGAATGCAGTGTGTGTGTATGAGTGCAGTGTGTGTGTGTATGAGTGCAGTGTGTGTATGAATGCAGTGTGTGTATGAGTGCAGAGTGTATGAATGCAGTGTGTGTATGAATGCAGTGTGTGTATATGAGTACAGTGTGTGTATATGAGTGCAGTGTGTGTATGAGTGCAGTGTGTGTGTATGAGTGCAGTGTGTGTATGAGTGCAGTGTGTGTATGAATGCAGTGTGTGTATGAGTGCAGTGTGTGTATGAGTGCAGTGTGTGTGTATGAGTGCAGTGTGTGTGTATGAGTGCAGTGTGTGTATGAGTGCAGTGTGTGTGTATGAGTGCAGTGTGTGTATGAATGCAGTGTGTGTATGAATGCAGTGTGTGTATGAATGCAGTGTATGTATGAGTGCAGTGTGTGTGTATGAGTGCAGTGTGTGTATGAGTGCAGTGTGTGTGTATGAGTGTAGTGTGTGTGTATGAGTGCAGTGTGTGTATGAATGCAGTGTGTGTGTGTGAGTGCAGTGTGTGTATGAGTGCAGTGTGTGTGTATGAGTGCAGTGTGTGTGTGTATGAGTGCAGTGTGTGTATGAATGCAGTGTGTGTGTATGAATGCAGTGTGTGTGTATGAGTGCAGTGTGTGTGTATGAGTGCAGTGTGTGTATGAATGCAGTGTGTGTATGAGTGCAGTGTGTGTATGAATGCAGTGTGTGTATGAGTGCAGTGTGCGTATGAATGCAGTGTGTGTGTATGAGTGCAGTGTGTGTATGAGTGCAGTGTGTGTATGAATGCAGTGTGTGTATGAGTGCAGTGTGTGCATGAATGCAATGTGTGTGTATGAGTGCACTGTGTGTGTGTGTGTGTGGGGTGGGGTGGGGGGTGGGCAATTTTATTATAATTTTTTTTAATTATTTTAATAATTTTTTATTGTTTTTTATTATTTTTTTATTTATTTAATTATTATTATTTTTTATTATATTTTTTCGTCCCCCCTCCATGCTGATACATGGCAGAGAGGGGGGCTCTCCTTCCCTGGTGGTCCTGTGGCATTGGCAGTTCAGTGGGGGGGGAGGGGGGCTGTCAGGAAGCACTTACCTTTCCTGCAGCTCCTGTCAGCTCCCTTCTCCTCCGTGCCGGTCCGTGCAGCTCCTCTGTCAGCTCACAGTGTAAGTCTCGCGAGAGCCGCACTATGACCCCGCGGCTCTCGCGAGCCTTACACTGGGAGCTGACCGAGGTGCTGAACTGACCGGCGCGGAGGAGGAGGGAGCTGACAGGAGCTGCAGGAGAGATAACTAACCGCACACAGCCCCCTGTCTGTATTATGGCAATATAAATTGCCATAATACAGACACTGACTTGAGTATAAGCCGAGTTGGGGTTTTTCAGCACAAAAAAATGTGCTGAAAAACTCGGCTTATACTTGAATATATACGGTATGTGTAAATGAGTCATTATCAGACTGAAGCAGTTTAAATGGAGTCCAAGAAACATGGGATTACTTAAAATTTGCACTACTGAAGGCAACAGAAAATTGCATTAGGCTTGTCAGCAAAAGCAAAACATTAAAGAAACCATGGTGGTACTCCGCAGAAGTGGCCAAAATAGTAAGTAAACTAAAAGTTAGTGTTTAGTAATTAGAAAAAAGATAGACAGAAGAAGATAGACAGATCTTTAAGCTTAGACAGAAAGAGGCAAAGCAAGTTATAAGAACTTCAAAATCACACACAGAAGAGAAAATAGCACAGTCAGTAAAAAAAGGGGAAAAACATTTTTGATACATAAATGAGAGAGGGAAAGTAAAACAAGGATTAGTTAGATAAAAAAAAAAGAAAGACAAAACTTAAATAAAGAGGTAACGGAGGAAGAGATTAATAGAGCAATAGATAGTCTTGAAAATTACAAAACTCCAGGCCCGGATGGTTTTGGGAATACATTTTTTAAGCTAATGAAAATGCAATTATTGGTTTATTTGAAAAATATATTTAATTTCGTAGTTAATAAAGGTAGTTTCCCAAGTGAAATGATAAAAGCTAATATTATACCAACATTGAAACCAGGGAAAGATCCTACCAATGTCAAAAGTTACCGCCCAATATCTTTAATCAATGTTGATATCAAGTTATTCTCTTCTATAATTGCTGGAAGACTCAAAAAAGTTCTTAAACAGCTGGTCCACCAGGATCAAACAGGCTTTGTGCCAGATAGAATGGCAAATAACAACATTAGAAGATTAATAGATGTCTTGGATTTGGCTCAAACAAATGGAGGTCCCATGCTGATCCTGTCTTTAGATGCCGATAAGGCCTTTGACAGGTTCAGCTGGGACTTTATGAAGTGTACATTAGAAGAAATAGACAATAAAAAATAGGTGCGCAAAATAAATATGTAAATACAAAGGAAAAATATACTTGCACAGGTCTGCTCAGGTTGTCCAATCTAAAATATAAAGAGACACAGACCTAGTGCAATATTGTTGAGGTAGATAAACTTGAAATAAATAAAAGTATTTTCCACACTCACAATTGTGGAGTGGTTGAAGTACCAAACTATCAGGCTCTGGGAGGATCGGCCCCTTGCAGTCGTAGGATCCAGTGGGTGGACAGCTGGAAGTACTCACTTGATGACCGGTAAGTTCAAAAGTAAAATTCTGTTTATTCAAACATAAAAAGTATAATTAAAATTGAAGTTAAAAGTATGCTCCTGTCGCTGTTAGAGTCCAGTAAGTACAGAGTTACGTCTCACCGACGAAACGAAAGTAGTAGTTCTCTCTTTCTCTGACTTCTCATCGGCTCTCCCGTCCAGCACAGTAACTTCCGACTTCCGGTTTCACGCAACGCGTTTCGCCCCGCCTCTCGGGGCTTTCTCAAGCGTAAGTGTGAGTAGCTCTCAGTGTCTCTTAAATAGCATCTACACAATCAGCGATCCTAAATTATTTGCAGACATTGCTAATCAAGCATGTCATATGATACTAATCAATCTATAGAACGCAACTTAATTTCAGAGGACATACTTCCAATACGTCCATTCATTTAGCTATAATTAATAAAAATACAGACATATGTATAAACAATACCCATAAAAAGGAAAGAAAAAAGTAGTAACATTTTAGAGAAGTTAATATTACAAGCGTATATGCAAAAAGTGAGAATAATTCTATTCCCTAAAAGGCATATCTATCAAACATATATCTCAACACAGTCAGGATGACCAAACATAGTGCCTGAATTAATATTGGATACTAAATGTATCTGCAAAGAAAATAAAACAATATTAAATATTGAATATATTCACAAGAAAAAAAAAAAAAAAAATGCCAAACCAAGGGGGGATATCTACTAAACATATAGCAATACATAGAAATCATTATATCTCTGTTAGAAAATAGTACTGAAACTTAGAATATAAAGTCTATTATAATAATGACCTTAATAACAGTATCTACCGGTTCATAAAAAATAAAAATAAAAAATAAAAATAGAAATAAAAAAATAAAGAGGGAAGAATCAAATGACGTAAATAGTGAATTTAGAGGTCATGCTTTAAAACAGCCATTAGAGAAAATTAAAAAGATCGAAATCAATATTCAGTTCTGTGGGGGTTAATGTATCCATATAATAAGCCCATCTCATCTCTTCCTGCCCGATTTTCCTAATGAAATCACCCCCTCTCCAGTCTTTGAATACTCTTTTGATTCCAATAAAAGAGAGGCCTGAAGGGTCTTTATTATGTGTCTCCTTAAAGTGATTGGAGACACTATGACTTGTGACTCCCTTCCGAATATTATACACATGTTCACGTATTCTCACGTGGAGCGGACGTGTGGTTCTCCCGATATAGTGGAGCCCACAGGGGCATTCTAAAAGATGTATTACATTGACACTTCGACACGTAATGTGCTCCCTTATGTCATATTCCTTTTTAGTTTTAGTTGACTGGAATTTATATGTTACTTTATCGGTCCGACGGGTGTCTCTACATCCTAGGCGTGTTCTACACTTATAAAAGCCTCTTAGATCCCCAAACGAATTGCTAGTTATCGGTGGGATTTTTTCTTTTAGAAAGCTCCTTACCAATGAAGTTTTAAAACTAGGTGCTCCCCTGAAGGTAATGTTTGGTTTTTCAGGTAGTGTCCCCCCGAGATCTTTATCCATTTTTAGGATGTGCTCAGAATTAAAATTAAAGACCATTAAATCCTTTGGGGGGTCCTTTCTACTGTTTGTGGATTTTTCCAATACATCCTTCTGTGTTAGCCTCTCTACCTCTTGCCATGTCCTACGTAAAATGTCCTCTGGATATTCCTTCTCTCTAAATTTATTCAACAACTCTTGGGCTTGTATGTGGAAAGTACTATCCTCCGTACAATTCCGCCTCAATCTCAGCAGTTGCCCTTTAGGGATACTGTTAAACCAGGGTGAATAATGGCCACTATTTTATGCCACATAGCCATTAGCATCCACCTTCTTAAAGAAGGTTTTGGTCTTCAGTGTGTCACCCGCTACATAGATGTTCAAGTCCAGAAAATCAATGGCTGAGGAACTGATACTCTGAGTAAGTTCAATTTCCCCAATCATTTCGGTTAAGAAACTTGAAGTAATCCAAAAAAGTTGGATGTTACTACTTTTTTCTTTCCTTTTTATGTGTATTGTTTATACATATGTCTGTATTTTTATTAATTATAGCTAAATGAATGGACGTATTGGAAGTATGTCCTCTGAAATTGAGTTGCGTTCTATAGATTGATTAGTATCATATAACATGCTTGATTAGCAATGTCTGCAAATAATTTAGGATCGCTGATTGTGTAGATGCTATTTAAGAGACACTGAGAGCTACTCACACTTACGCTTGAGAAAGCCCCGAGAGGCGGGGCGAAACGCGTTGCGTGAAACCGGAAGTCGGAAGTAACTGCGCTGGACGGGAGAGCCAATGAGAAGTCAGAGAAAGAGAGAACTACTACTTTCGTTTCGTCGGGGAGACGTAACTCTGGACTTACTGGACTCTAACAGCGACAGGAGCATACTTTTAACTTCAATTTTAATTTTACTTTTTATGTTTGAATAAACGGAATTGTACTTTTGAACTTACCGGCCATCAAGTGAGTACTTTCAGCTGTCCACTGTCAGGGTACCTGTAGTCTCTACCCCTGAGACGGGTAGAGACTTAGACGTTTTTCCATCCAGACGGCATGATTCTTCCGTTCCTCGCGGTCCCCTCGCGCATGTAAACGCCGGCCGCGAGAGAACTATGCCTTTTTGTAACGTGACGCTCAATAGTCGACGTCATGACGCTATTCTAGCCCGACCTGTCAGTCAAATCCCGGACACGAATCAGGTCTCGGCGGAGGCGTGATTAGTCTCTAGAACCAGGGTATTTAAGGGAGCTCTCGGCATTTGCTCATTGCCCTGTCGTGGTTCTAGCCAGCCTAGTCACACAGTGCTCTTGTATTCTCTTGTCTTTTGGTTCTGACCCGGCTTTGTTATTACTTACCTGTCTTCTCTGTTTTCCTTGACCCGGCTTGTCTCTCGCTTACCTGTCTTCTCGTTCCCTCGACCTCGGCTTGTCCCTGACCATTCTATACGTAGTATTACGTTAAGTCCGGCCATTCTAAGGTCCGGTATACGTATCTGCTACTCTTTGTACTCTGCGTGTTGGATCCCTGTCCCGATCCTGACATTACGACAGGGCCAATGGATCCTGCAGGTACAAACTGTCAACTTGGTTCTCCTGATCCTAGGTTTGACGCCATGGATCATAGAATGGATCAGATGGCACTAGGCGTTACTATCACGTCCTATTAATCCACCTGAGGAGATGCGTAATACTTCTATTCCTCCTGTGAGTTCAGGGCTAGAGGTAGCCACTGTAGGTGCTTCTTCCCGAGTTACCCCACCTGTACGTTATGCTGGTTCTCCTGAAAGGTGTCGTGGCTTTTTGAACCAGATCAGTATCCATTTCGAGCTACAACCCCATTCCTACCCTACTGATAGGGCAAAGGTGGGATTTATTATCACCTTACTCATTGAGAAGGCTCTGAGATGGGCTAATCCGTTGTGGGAGAATGATAACCCATTAGTCTATAACTATAATGCCTTTGTAGCTGCTTTTAGAAGAACTTTTGACCCCCCTGGCAGAAAGGTCAATGCAGCTAGATTACTGTTGCGCCTTAGACAAGAGAACCGAACACTTGTGGATTACGCACTAGAGTTCAGGTCTTTGGCGGCAGAGGTTAAGTGGAATGAACAGGCTTATATAGACGTATTTTTAAACGGATTATCCGATGTAATACTTGATGAGGTAGCGACGAGAGAGCTTCCCGAGAATTTGGAGGACTTAATTTCCTTTATCTCTCGCATTGACGAACGTCTAAGAGAGAGGCAGAACACTCGAGATAGAACCGGTAGACCTTCCTTTAGACTAGCTCCTTCATTTCAAAGTCCTGAAACCAAAACTCCACAGTTTCCAGAACCTATGCAGATAGGCCTTACTCGCCTCTCAGAAGAGGAGAGACAGTACAGGAGAAGGGAGGGACTGTGTATGTATTGTGGAGTCAGAGGTCACTTACGTTTGAATTGTCCCAATCGCCCGGGAAACGCTCGCACCTAAGTTTCTCTAGAGGACAGGCCTTGGGTGTTTCTATTTTGTCCTCTACTCATAACTACAAAGAACACAGGCTTCTATTACCCGTCTCTTTAACTTGGGAGAAGGGAACTTTAGAGACTGTGGCATTGATAGACTCCGGAGCTGCTGAGAGCTTTATCGACCAAGTTTTTCTCACCAAACACGCTATCCCATCCCAGTTAAGGAAGACACCTTTGGCTGTTGAGGCCATAGATGGTAGACCTTTAGTTGAGCCTGTGATTTTCCGGGAGACCACACCTCTTAACTTAACTACTGGTATTCTACACAAGGAGGAGATATCTCTACTACTCATTTCATCTCCTTCTGTTCCCATAGTCCTGGGATACTCCTGGCTGAAGAGACATAACCCCATTATAGATTGGAAATCAGGGGAAATAGTCTCGTGGGGTCAGGGTTGTCAAGAGAGATGTTTAAAGAGAGTGTCACCCCTTTGTATTGTTAACACACTTAATAACTCTACCGACTCTACTAAAGTACAGATACCGTCCTTGTATCTAGATTTAAAGGCGGTATTTGACAAAGGAAAGGCTGATACCTTACCACCACACAGGCCTTTTGATTGCAAAATTAATTTACTTCCTGGTACTATGCCTCCCAGGGGCCATGTATACCCTTTGTCTATGAATGAGAACTTAGTCTTAGAGGAGTATATTCGTGAAAACCTAGACAAAGGGTTCATTAGGAGATCCTCCTCCCCTGCTGGGGCTGGATTTTTTTTTGTTAAAAAGAAGGATGGTTCTTTAAGACCTTGCATTGACTACCGAGGTTTGAACAAGATAACCATTAGAAATGCCTATCCGATCCCCTTGATCACCGAGCTTTTTGATCGATTAAAGGGTTCCAAGATTTTCACTAAGTTAGACCTCAGAGGTGCTTATAACTTGGTGAGAATTCAGCAGGGACACGAGTGGAAGACTGCGTTCAATACTCGTTATGGGCACTATGAGTATACTGTAATGCCTTTTGGTCTCTGTAATGCCCCGGCGGTATTTCAGGATCTTATTAATGAAGTTCTTAGGGAGTTTCAGCATGACTGTGTTATTGTATACCTCGATGATATACTTATACATTCCAGGGATATTGAGACTCACCACGGACAGGTCAGAAGGGTTTTGCACAAACTTCTTCAACATGGCTTGTACTGCAAATTAGAGAAATGTAGCTTTGACCAATCTCAGACTACCTTTCTTGGTTACGTGATTTCTGGAGAGGGGTTTGAAATGGATCCGGAGAAACTCCAATCCATTTTAGATTGGCCTTTACCTAAGGGTCTCAAGGCCATTCAGAGATTTATTGGTTTCTCTAATTATTACAGACGTTTCATTAAGGGTTACTCCTCTATTATTGCTCCTATCACCAATATGACCAGACAAGGGGCTGACACTAAGAATTGGTCTACTGAAGCACTTCTGGCTTTTAAGACTCTCAAGGAGCTGTTTGCTTCCGCACCAATTTTAGTTCACCCTGATACTACTCTACCTTTCCTACTCGAAGTTGACGCTTCTGAGACGGGTATAGGTGCCATCCTGTCCCAAAGGTTGGGTGTGGATAAACCATTACATCCATGTGGGTGTTTTTCCAAAAAAATATCGGGTACTGAGAGCAGATATGACATTGGTGACAGGGAACTCCTAGCGGTTATCATGACTTTAAAGGAGTGGAGACATCTATTGGAGGGGACTTTGCATCCTGTTACCATTTTGACGGATCATAAAAACTTATCCTATATTGGGGAGGCTAAACGATTATCATCGAGACAGGCCCGTTGGTCTATATTCCTCACTCACTTCAATTACATACTCACATATAGGCCAGGTTCTAAGAATTCTAAAGCTGATGCCTTGTCTCGCCAACATGAACCTTCTGCCATATCTGAGCCGGTTTTATCCTCTATAGTACCTAAGTGTAATATCATCGCTAACACAACTCTCAAAATCCATTCTCCGCTTCTGGATCAGATCAGGAGCTTGCAGCATCTGGCACCTAGACTGACTCCTGCGTCTAGACACTTCGTTCCTCCTGAACTCCAACTGGAGCTCTTACAGTGTCTTCACGAGAGTAAGGTGGCTGGTCATCCGGGCGTTCGCAAAACATATTCCTTGATCTCTAAGGATTTCTGGTGGCCTTCTTTACGGAGGGATATTAAGGATTTTATCGGAGCCTGTGAGGTCTGTACTAAGACTAAACTACCTCATTCGCTTCCTTGTGGTCTCTTACATCCCCTGGAAGTTCCAGAAAAACCTTGGTCCTGTTTGGCGATGGATTTTATTGTGGATTTGCCTGTTTCGAAAAAGCACACTGTTATTCTCACAGTGGTGGATAGGTTTACCAAGATGGCTCATTTCGTCCCTTTACCTAAACTTCCGACTTCACCTGAATTAGCGGAGATTTTTGCTAAAGAGATCTTTCGCTTACATGGGATACCTTCCGAGATTACTTCTGATAGAGGTTCCCAGTTTGTTTCACGTTTCTGGAGATCATTCTGTTCTCAACTAGGCATTAAATAGAATTTTTCTTCTGCTTATCACCCTCAGTCTAACGGAGCCGCTGAACGTACCAATCAAAAGATTGAACAATATCTGCGTTGTTTTGTTTCTGAACACCAGGACGGTTGGGTCGGTCTGATTCCTTGGGCAGAGTTCGCACACACTAATCTTGTTTGCGATTCAACTCGCTCTAGCCCCTTTTTCATGAATTATGGTTTTCATCCTTCCATTCTTCCGTCGGTTCCTTCTTCCCAGGGGGTACCGTCGGTTGATACTCATGTTGCCAATCTGAAGAAGTTGTGGGATCAGACTCGACAAATTCTCCTACATAATTCTATACTGTATAAAAAACACGCTGACAAACGCAGAAGGCCGGCTCCTAGTTTTGTCCCTGGTGATAGGGTATGGTTGAGTACTAGAAACATTCGTTTGAAAGTACCATCTATGAAATTCGCTCCTCGCTACATTGGACCCTATAGGATCCTGAATCAAATTAATCCTGTTGCGTATCGCCTAGCGCTCCCCTCTGCCTTACGTATTCCTAATTCCTTTCATGTTTCCTTGCTAAAACCCCTGATCTGTAACAGATTCTCCTCCAAGGTCTCCTCTCCTCACTCTGTTCAGGTTGAGGGTCAGGAGGAGTACGAAATCAACTCCATCATCGATTCTCGAATCTCCCGGGGGAAAATTCAATACCTGGTTGACTGGAAGGGATATGGTCCAGAAGAGAGGACCTGGGTACCACAGGAGGATGTCCATGCTCCTCGTCTTCGCAGGGCTTTTCATTCCCGCTTTCCATCTCGTCCCGGTTCCTTCCGCCCGGTGGGCGTTTCTGAGAGGGGGGGTACTGTCAGGGTACCTGTAGTCTCTACCCCTGAGACGGGTAGAGACTTAGACGTTTTTCCATCCAGACGGCATGATTCTTCCGTTCCTCGCGGTCCCCTCGCGCATGTAAACGCCGGCCGCGAGAGAACTATGCCTTTTTGTAACGTGACGCTCAATAGTCGACGTCATGACGCTATTCTAGCCCGACCTGTCAGTCAAATCCCGGACACGAATCAGGTCTCGGTGGAGGCGTGATTAGTCTCTAGAACCAGGGTATTTAAGGGAGCTCTCGGCATTTGCTCATTGCCCTGTCGTGGTTCTAGCCAGCCTAGTCACACAGTGCTCTTGTATTCTCTTGTCTTTTGGTTCTGACCCGGCTTTGTTATTACTTACCTGTCTTCTCTGTTTTCCTTGACCCGGCTTGTCTCTCGCTTACCTGTCTTCTCGTTCCCTCGACCTCAGCTTGTCCCTGACCATTCTATACGTAGTATTACGTTAAGTCCGGCCATTCTAAGGTCCGGTATACGTATCTGCTACTCTTTGTACTCTGCGTGTTGGATCCCTGTCCCGATCCTGACATCCACCCACTGGATCCTACGACTGCAAGGGGCTGATCCTCCCAGAGCCTGATAGTTTGGAGTGGTACTTCAACCACTCCACAATTGTGAGTGTGGAAAATACTTTTCTTTATTTCAAGTTTATCTACCTCAACAATATTGCACTAGGTCTGTGTCTCTTTATATTTTAGATTGGACAACCTGAGCAGACCTGTGCAAGTATATTTTTCCTTTGTATTGGTGTATATTAATCTGCACAGCTAATATATACGTGGTGTTTCCCCAATATGCATATATACCTGCATTTATGTATTTAATTGCATGATACGTTTGCATGCTTTGCACATTATATTGTACAAGTAACATATTTATTTTGCGCACCTATTTTTTATTGTCTACTTCTTATTTGGAGAATTATATCAGATTCCCCTGTAGGTTGCTGCATTTATCTGTTTAATCACTTTTTTCTCCATACTTTTGCGCAACCCTATTCTATTTACATTTTATATTAGAAGAAATAGGCATACAAGGATGGCTTCTAACTGCTATTTTTGCTTTATATAAATCTCCAATGGTCAGAACAATAGGCCCAGGTTTGTGTTCAAACTGGTTCAACTTAAAAAATGGGACCAGGCAGGGATGTCCTTTATCCCCTATATGTTATACATTGACACTGGAAGTACTGGCATGTAAAATCAGACAAAATACTAAGATTAAAGGATGTATAACAAAAAAAAGGATAATTAAAATTATCTTTATATGCTGACGACGCTATTTTATTTCTAAGTGAACCGTCAATCTCGCTTCCAAATGTGATGGAAGAAATACAGATGTACAGTACGGTCTCAAAATACAAGTTAAATAATACAAAATCATCTGTTATATATATAAATTTGCCAAAACAAGATATAGATTTATAACAAGAAGCATTCAGCATTTATTAATATTAAGACATTCTCTTATTTAGGAATGAACATTTCGAAGGATATCAAAAATGTAATGCGTAGAAATTTTATGGATCTTCTTAAGGACAAGGGAGACGCCCACAGACAATTAGACATTAACCAATAAGACAACGGTTACATCCCACAGACTCCCTCCCCTCTGCTTGGGAGATAATTGAGTTTCTTACTGTATCTACTCAATTATCTCCAAGCTAAAACTTATACTTTTTTATGCATTTTTATAACTTTATGATTTTTCATCACACAGGAATACAACTTATATTTTTTAGGAACAACACAACTTGGGGACAAACATATTCAAAATTCGTACAAATCCATTCAGTGGTTCCAGAGATATTGAAAAGTCTCTTTGGACCGACCGCACGCCTGTTTGCATGCCCAAAACAGTTCCACAGACTCAGGCTGTGTGGTCGGTCTATTTCTGCCTTGAAAAATAACAAAGTCCCATCCGAAGGCGGCGTTCAAATAGTTGAACGCACTTCGACTTCTGTCGAAGTGTCGGAGTAAAACGGGGTTAAACTTCCGCGGTGGTCATTAGTTGAGTGGCAGTCTATTTCACATGAAAAAGATGACAAAGTCCCATTCAAATGTGTGTTCGAATCTTCGAATGGGACTTAGTCTCCAGCCACAGTGTCAAAGGGTAGGAGAAGGTACAGGTCAGCGGTGTTCATTTAATTGTGTGGCTGATTTCAATTCCAGGGATTTGACGGCACACACCACTGACCGTGTTCGAGTGCACTAAAATGGCTGCAGCCATGTGTTTGATTGTCTAATGGCGGCCACTTCGACTACTTCGGCACCTCGGCTGTATCCGAAGTGCCATATCAAACGTACCCATTCTTTGCACAACACAGTAAAAAGGGCCAGAAACACTTTTTGTCCTTAGTTGCAGGGCAATGTGGATGATGGCAGGAAAACTAAAGGTAGAGGTTCCCAGGCAACATGGTAGGAGGCTGGTACAAAATATATTACAGATCCAACGCAAAACAGGGGGATCTGTTACAACTTGTTTAGGATGTTGCCCTTGGAAATTCCAAAGCCGTGGCTGTCAATGATAAATACGGCTTTTTAAAACTTTGTTTGGCAAAAAAAAAACTAGAATTAAAAATGCAAAAAATAATAATAAGTTACCTACCAACTTAAGATGGAGAGAGATCACTGTACATTTCTAAATAGCAACTCTAGTCTATGGGCCAGTTGGGAGAAACAACTAAAGATGATGTAAATCACTATTTTATCTAATCCGTAGTAAAAGATGGAATTTTTTTGAGAACTCTCATAGGGTGGTGGGTTTGTTTTGTATTTTCTGCATTGTTTTTTGTATTGTTTTTATATTGTTTGTGCTCTGTATGTTTTTTTGTAAAGTTTAATGTCAATGGAAGAAAAAAATGAAAGACTTTAATAAAAAGATAAAAAAAAAAGAAGGAAGGTATGTAGAAGAGGATAATGGTCTAGCTGACTGCCTCAATGCATATTTTTGCTCAGTATAAGATGAAAATGAAGGAAAGGGACCTCAGTTAGAAAAAAGGACAAATTAGTCATTTGTTACATGTGAGTTTACCAAGGAAGAGTGTGACAGAACCATCTGTCTGTGGATTACTTTTATTTTCCCTTCATTTGTCTGTTTGTTCAGCTATTTCCCTGTCTGTACAACCCCCACATTTGTTTCCTCTTTTTTACCGAACAACTGCTTAACGGTCAGCCACCCAGCATGGCCTCATTAGAACATTGTGGTTAACCGCAGACACTTCCTAATTGTCGAATGTCGGCTGGGTGGTCGTCGTTCGTATGAACAAACACGAGGCGGTGGCCATCTTGGGCATACGAACGCTCAGCGGTATTCGTCGACGATTTCATGGAACTAAAAACTGACACTATTTCTCACAAACACCGCTGAAGGCGCTGACCTCCCTTCTCTTGTTATCATTTGTATACGAACACCGAGCTGTTCGGGACTTTGGCTATGTGAACTAAGTTACCCCAGATAGTCATCCCATGGAGCCCATTCGTATCCCGAAAGACTTTGGCTACATGGCGATTGAACTGTATGTATGTGATCTGATCGCCATTCGGTAATAATGTGCGCTCAGATCTAAGCTATCTGGGGATACGTTGAATGTGCCTGTTTCATTTGGTATTTTGTGACATATATTTTTATGTAATGTTTTGTTTACTTGTAAAATTGAGTCTAGTCCCTATCCTCGGAGAGAATTGAGTTACTTCCCAATTATCTCCAGGATAGGGAGGAGGGTTTACATATACCTGTGGGAGTGTTCAACTATGTGCCATGCCATTATTGGTTACTGTCTTAAGTTGTCCCAGTTTTCCACCAGGTCCCCTAGGGGAGTGTCCACCTGGTGGAAGACCTGCATAAATACCAGGCAGGTAGCCCCATTAAACCAGACTCTTGCTGACCCTCAATTCAGAGTCTTGTTTCGTACTTGGGGGGAATTATTTGTATGGTTTTCTCCCGTTCGGCTGTTTGGAGTGTGGATGATTTGTATGATTTCTGTCCGGCTGTTTGGAGTGATTGGTAGCTGCCTTTGCATACGGAAAGGGAACATCTTACACGGCTTTAACCCCTTCCCTACCTGGGGTGCCGTAACAAAGAGGTTCTATTTCAACTGTCAAAAGTAAAGACAAATAAGTCTTATGGAACACACCCAAACTTACTAAAAGAGCTTAGTGGTGTACTAGCAAAACCATTTACAGATTTATTTAACCAATCATTGCTAACAGGAGTAGTCCCTGAAAATTGGAAATTTGCTAATGTAGTGCCCATTCACAAGGTAGTAGGAAAGAGTTGGTCTATACGCCAGTCAGCCTTACTTCAATAGTGGGGGAATTAATGGAAACCATGTTAAAGGATAGGATTGTTGAACATCTAAAATCACATGGATTTCTAAGATCAGAGACAACATGGGTTTACTTTATGCCAAATTAATCTTTTTTTTTCTATTAGCAAAAATACAATAAACATACATATACAATAAACATACAGCCAACGAATATGTTTGCAAATGGTATGTTATCAACCAACCTTCAAGATACACATATTTCCACATCTGTCTTATGCATTATTAACCTTCTTTAGTGCGCATTGTTTTCAGTTTTATATGGAGTAACATAACATTTCTAAAACAACCGTGTTAACTAAGGTAGGGGGTGGGAAGGTGGGGTGCGAGTCGTAACGGTTCTGATTGTACTCTCCTCTGCTTTGCTGTGTTGCGATGAAGTAGGACAATCTGTCTTAATTTACACAGGTGACTGCTGTGGTTGTGCCTAAGCATTTTGGGTAGTCAGAGCTTTCATACCATCTGTGGTTACTCTATCATGTATAAAACCATGTATAAAATTTATGCATACCATTTCCACCACCCTCCTGGTTCATCTTAATACCCTCCCCTGGGCACAGCTGTCGGAACTTGAGACGCTGTTAGAGCTATGGCGTTGTCATCCCTCATTTTCCATGCCTCTCCCCTGTTTTGGGGTAGCTATGGACCTAGCCATGACTTTGTAGCCTTTTGTTGCATGTATGATTCCCGTGCATATCTCTGTGTGGAACTGCTGCCTGCAGCCAAGATCTGCTTATAGTAAAAAACAAAGAAAAACAAGTTACCTGCGCTCTCCTTTATCCCTATTTTTAAACAAATGGAGGTCTTTTAGTTACCTCCAATGGCCATGAGAGGATGAGCCCGCCTGCCAACATCAAGGCAGACCCCCCTAGGTGTGTCCTAACTCTAACCATTCACCTTGCTTCCTTGAGCCTCTGGCAAAAATCTCCAATGAGACAGAAAGGGGTATTTTTTATATACACCCCTATACATTATTAACCCTTAATAGGGAACACATTGGATGGGCGGCTGCATTGTAACAAGGCTGAGTAATAAAAAAAATGGATACAAATGCAGAAAGAAAAGTCCTGCGCTCACTCCCATCACTACTGGGCGGCTGCAATGACCACAGTACACATCAGCCCCAATATATAGTAAAAACAAAAGAAAAACAAGTTACCTGCGCTCTCTCCTTTATCCCTATGTATTTTAAACAAATGGAGGTCTTTTAGTTACCTCCAATGGCCATGAGAGGATGAGCCCACCTGCCAACATCAAGGCAGACCCCTCTAGGTGGGTCCTAACTCTAACCATTCGCCTTGCTTCCTTGAGCCTCTGGCAAAAATCCAAACTTGATGTTCATTGAGACCTAAGGGGAACCGGCCTGAGGATTAAAGGAAATGTGCATGTCCCATTTAAGTGACATGGAAGCTGTATAAGTCCTGAGCCTACTTCTAAACGGCTCATAAAAGTGTGAGTGATTCCATCTCAAATTTCCCTTTGTAATATATACAGTATACAGGTTGCACTATGTCCCTCTTTGTGTTTATATTTTTTGTATAGGGATTTTCCATTAGTCAACCTAATCATTGTGTACTAAGGAGGAGATACCTATTTGCTATATTTCAGGTAATCACTCCTGTCTGGTGTGTGTGAGCGCTTTAACTTTTTTTGGTTGTATATGTCTCTTTAAGTATATATAGTGGTGATATACTTGGTTTTGGCTGCACCACCCACCGTTTTGACCCTTTAGCGCCACCTCTATACTATTTCTTGTTATCCGTAAATCAAGTATTGTTTGGCTTTGCGCAGGTTTGTGGGAATGAGCTACAGTATATATGTTTCTGGTTTCTTTGGGATATCAATGGTTGTTGCCTGTTGAATAGGGTCATGAATATTAGTCCAAAACATTTGCAGTTTCGGGGGACTGGCAACATCTCCAGCATGCATTTGATTTACTGGGGTCTATTTGATTTGATCTGGTGGGTACTATGTACCAACGGTATAGGATTTTCCTTGCAATCTCCATGTGTGACATGCAAAGTGTGAACCTCTTATTAGTCTGAAAAATTGTGGACCATTGGTCATCCGTTAATTGCTTTCTACGTTTTTTCCCATGCTTGCAAAAAGGGGAACTTACGGATATCTGTTTGTTGATATTCGCTTTGGTATATGCATGACATAACTATTTGGGGTTGCTTATGTTGCATGCATATGGTCTCCAGCCCCCGACAGCTTCTGCCCGTTTACATACTTTGGACCTATCCCCCTATTCCTCCCCAGCCATGACCTGATTTGCATATAGGCAAATACTAGCCTGGGCAGGAAGTTTTTATGTTTCTTGCAGGATTTCGAAAGGAACAAGCTTGTGGTTAACAATGATCTGGTGGAAGTGCGTTAGGTCACGCCCCGACCAGGTCTTTACATTTAGATCAGGTATCAGTGTGGCAAAAGTGCGCAAGAACATTGCGGGTGAAAGAGTCGTGTGTAAGTTGTGAGCTGTTCTATATTTATCCCACAATTTTAGTTTAAGGTGCGTTATGCGTAGGATGTCTCTATAATGTTTCCTGTGTTGCGGTAACAACCAGGCCAGAGATGTGAGATAGTGTCCTCCTGTGTGTTCTGCCTCTATTTGCAGCCATGGTGGTGGCGATTCATGTCTATGAAATGCTGATATCAGAGGGCTAACTAAATTCGGAGTCCCATGCCTCCTTTTTTGACAGACTGGTATAAGGTTTGGGCTGCGATCCTAGGTCACTTGCCATCCCATATAAAGTGACATAGCACCTTTTGTGCTTCAGGAAGGTAGTGTGTGGGTAGCTTTATTGGTAATGTGCAATGTGCAAAAGAGATATTGGATCTTTGGTAGTATTAACATTTTTACTGCGCTATTCTACCGATCTGGGAAATATATTTCCAGCTCAAGAGTTCGTGTTTGATATCATTTAATATGTTGGCATAATTCACCTGTTGTATGCTGTGTGCATTTGTTGTGAGCTTCACCCCTAGGAACGTGAGGTTGTCTTTTCTCCATTTATATGTGTGTGTTTGTTGCAGGATTTGCAAGAGTGTTGCAGATATGTGGACGCTTAATGCTTGCGTTTTTGCAATATTTAGTCTTTAATAGGAGCATGCACTGTATTGTTGCAGAATAGTCTGGAAGGCTGGAAGCGACACCACTGGCTTAGTGAAAGACAGCATGACATAATTTGCAAACAGAGCGATCTTATGATCTGTCTCCCCTTTTTTGATGCCATGTATTAGGTTGTTTTCTCGTATTGCCTGAGTCAGTGGCTCCAGTGCTAATATGTAGAGAATAGGGAACAGGGGGCATCCTTAGCACGTGCCATTGGAAATATTGAAGGTGGGCGGCTCAAACCCTCCATTAGCTACCTTAGCTTAGGGCCGAGAGTATAGTGCCGAAGTCAGAGATAGGAATTGTTGGGGGTAGTTGAATTTGCATAGTACAGCCCCGAGGAAGCTCCAGTTTAGTCTATCAAATACTTTTTCTGACACAGAAAAAAGGCATATTTAAGGAAGGCTTGCACCTCAACTGTAGTTTTCTGGCCAAAAAAAAAATCATCTTTTCTGCTTTAGCAGCATTCTTCTTGTTCTTGTGCGTAGCCATATCGAGGGAGGATTATGGATTGCATCCTAAAGGTGAGAATTTAAGTGGAATTCGAGACTCATGTGCCAGATCTAGGAATCAGACATCCATTCCACTCAGCGGTTAGCCACGCCCCCCGCCAAACTAATTTAATGATATTTTGGATTGGGTAACTAAAATAGATCAATGTGGTGCAGTAGACATTGCTTACCTAGATTTCAGTAAGGCGTTCGACACTGTTGCACATAGAAGGCTTATCAATAAACTGCAATCTTTAAGTTTTGATTGTTGAATGGATAAGTGGTTGAGAGACAGGCATCAGAGAGTTGTAGTCAATGGAGTATACTCGAAGCAGGGTCTTGTTACCAGTGGGGTACCTCAGGGATATGTACTTAGACCCATTCTCTTTAATATTTTTTATTAGTGATATTGCAAAAGGTCTTGATGGTAGTATCATCTTTTTGCTGATGATACTAAGATATGTAACAGGGTCAATGTGTTCCAGGAGGGATAAGCCAAATGGCAAATGATTTAGGTAAACTAGAAAAATGGTCAGAGCTGTGGCAACTTACATTTAATGTGGATAAGTATAAAATGTAAGTAGAATAGGATGGCGCAAAAATATAGAGAAAGTAATAGTTAAACAAACAAATGCAGCAACCTACAGGGGAATCTGATATAATCCACCAAGTAAAAGATTAAACAATAAAAAAGTAGGTGCGCAAAATAAATGTATAGGATAGCTAAATTATACACAATAAAATGTGCCAAGCATGCAAAAATGTCATGCAAATTTGTGCATAAATACAGATATATATATATTGGAAAATCACCACATATACATTTAACCGTGCAGGCTAATATACACAGATGTAGAAAAAGTTATATACTTGCACAGGTCTGTTCAGGCTGTCCAATCTAAAATATAAGAAGACACAGACCTAGTGCAATATTGTTAAGGTAAATAATAGAATGAAAAGAAAAAATTCCAAACTCACAATTGTGGAGTGGTTGAAGTACCACTCCAAACTATCAGACCTCAGGCGGATCAGCCCCTTGTGATCATAGGATCCGATAGATGAACCGCTGAAAGCACTCACTTGATGACCGGTAAGGTATAAAAGCAGTGTTCCATTTATTAAGACATCAAAGAAAAATTATTAAATATATTAAAAATATGCTCCTGCCGCTGATAAGAGAGTAAGAGTCCAATAAGTCCAGGTCTATATTGAGGATAAACCAAAGTAGTAGTTCTCTCCTCTTCTCTGTACCGGCTTGTCATCAGCTCTCCCATCCAGCGCAGTTACTTCCGGCTTCCGGTCCACGCAACGCGTTCCCCCCGCCTCTCGGGGCTTTCTCAAGCGAGAGGCGGGGCAAAACGCGTTGCGTGGACCGGAAGCCGGAAGTAACTGCGCTGGATGGGAGAGCCGATGACAAGCTGGTACAGAGAAGAGGAGAGAACTACTACTTTGGTTTATCCTCAATATAGACCTGGACTTTTTGGTCTTATCAGCAGCAGGAGCATATTTTTAATATATTTAATAATTTTTCTTTGATGTCTTAATAAATGGAACACTGCTTTTATACCTTACCGGTCATCAAGTGAGTGCTTTCAGCTGTTCATCTATCGGATCCTACGATCACAAGGGGCTGATCCTCCTGAGGTCTGATAGTTTGGAGTGGTACTTCAACCACTCCACAATTGTGAGTTTGGATTTTTTTCTTTTCATTCTATTATTTACCTTAACAATATTGCACTAGGTCTGTGTCTTCTTATATTTTAGATTGGACAGCCTGAACAGACCTGTGCAAGTATATAACTTTTTCTATATCTGTGTATATTAGCCTGCACGGTTAAATGTATATGTGGTGATTTTACAATATATATATATATCTGTATTTATGCACAAATTTGCATGACATTTTTGCATGCTTGGCACATTGTATTGTGTATAATTTAGCTATCCTATACATTTATTTTGCGCACCTACTTTTTTATTGTTTAATGTGGATAAGTGCAAGATAATGCATCTTTGATGTAAAAACCCAAGAGTCCGACTCCTAACCTCAACATCTGAGGAAAGGAATTTAGAGGTAATTATTTCAAATGACTTAAAGGTAGGCAGACCATGTGATAGAGCATCAGGAAATGCTAGCAGAATGCTCGGTTGTTTAGGGAGAGGTATTAGCAGTAGAATGAGGGAAGTGCTTATGCCATTGTACAGAACACTGGTTAGACCTCACTTGGAGTATTGTACGCAGTACTGGAGACCATATCTCCAGAAGGATATTGATACTTTGGAGAGAGCTCAGAGAAGGGCTGGTAAACTGGTTCATGGGTTACAGGATAAAAATTACCAGGAAAGGTTAAAGGATCTTAACATGTTGCTTGGAGTAAAGACAAGACAGGGGGAATATGATAGAAACAATTTGTTAAGAAAGCACCGGTCCGTGTGCCGGTCCGTGCAGCATAATCTGGGAATCTGTGAACATAAAGCAATCCCACTAGCTATAGTACAGCTAGGATACCCTGGTTTCCACAAAACGAGTCGAGGCTGCGATTTGAGGGTCAAAAAGAACTCACTTTACTGGCACACATACATCGCTATTTATGCAAAACCTCAGGTCCAGGGACAGCCCCCTCTGGACCTGATGGGATACAGGGACAATACAAACAGTTAACCAATGACATTACAGTGCATCGTTTGAAATGGTCACCGCCCAGCTTGGAGATAATTACTCTAACGGTTATGGCAATTTAATTATCTCCAAGCGCCCAAAATCCCACGTGTTATTATAACAGGTAAAACAGCATAAAAATATATAATGGTAACATTTCAGTAGACACCTTTTACATTCTACCAGCAATTGGGACCTGATGGAATACACCCAAAGCTATTAAAAGAGCTCAGTGGTGTACTAGCAAAACCATTAACAGATTTATTTAACCAATCATTGATAGCAGGAGTAGTCCCAGAAGATTGGAAGTTGGTGAATGTTGTGCCCATTCACAAGAAAGGTAATAGGGAGGAGTCGGGCAACTATAGGCCAGTAAGCCTT
This sequence comes from Pelobates fuscus, assembly GCF_036172605.1. Lineage (NCBI taxonomy): Eukaryota > Metazoa > Chordata > Amphibia > Anura > Pelobatidae > Pelobates > Pelobates fuscus. The sequence continues at coordinate 140,820,233 of NC_086319.1, forward strand.
ACTTCAGTAGTGGGGAAAGTGATGGAAACCATGTTAAAGGATAGGATTGTTGAACATCTAAAAACATGGATTTCAAGATCAGCGACAACATGGATTTACTTCTGGGAGATCATGCCAAACTAATCTTATTGATTTTTTTGATTGGGTAACTAAAATTATAGATCAGGGTGGTGCAGAAGAGATTGCTTACTTAGATTTCAGTAAGGCTTTTGACACTGTTGCACATAGAAGGCTCATCAATAAACTGCAATTTTTAAGTTTGGATTCCAATATTGTTGAATGGGTTAGGCAGTGGCTAAATGACAGGCAACAGAGGGTTGTAGTCAACGGAGTATATTCAAAGCAAGGTCTAGTTACCAGTGGGGTACCTGTGGGGTACCAGTGGGATCTGTACTTGGACCCATTCTCTTTAATATTTTTATTAGTAATATTGCAGAAGGTCTTGATGGTAAGGTGTGTCTTTTTGCTGATGATACTAAGATATGTAACAGGGTTGATGTTCCAGGAGGGATAAGCCAAATGGCTAATGATTTAGGTAAACTAGAAAAATGGTCAGAGTTGTGGCAACTGACATTTAATTTGGATAAGTGCAAGATAATGCATCTTAGACGTAAAAACCCAAGGGCAGAGTACAGAATGTGATAGAGTCCTAACCTCAACATCTGAGGAAAGGGATTTAGGGGTGATTATTTCTGATGACTTAAAGGTAGGCAGACAATGTAATAGAGCAGCAGGAAATGCTAGCAGAATGCTTGGTTGTATAGGGAGAGGCATTAGCAGTAGAAAGAGGGAAGTGCTCGTGCCATTGTACAGAACACTGGTGAGACATCACTTGGAGTATTGTACGCAGTACTGGAGACCGTATCTTCAGAAGGATATTGATACCTTAGAGAGAGTTCAGAGAAGGGCTACTAAACTGGTTCATGGATTGCATGATAAAACTTACTAGGAAAGGTTAAAGGATCTTAACATGTATAGCTTGGAGGAAAGATGAGACAGGGGTGATATGATAGAAACATTTAAATGCATAAAGGGAATCAACACAGTAAAGGAGGAGACTATATTTAAAAGAAGAAAAACTACCACAACAAGAGGACATAGTCTTAAATTAGAGGGACAAAGGTTTAAAAAATAATATCAGGAAGTATTACTTTACTGAGAGGGTAGGGGATGCATGGAATAGCTATCCAGCTGAAGTGGTAGAGGTTAACAAAGTAAAGGAGTTGAAGCATGCGTGGGATAGGCATAAGGCTGTCCTAACTATAAGATAAGGTCAGGGACTAATTGAAGTATTTAGAAAATTGGGCAGACTAGATGGGCCGAATGGTTCTAATCTGCCGTCACATTCTATGTTTCTATGTTTCTATGTTTCATTGGATAGCCTAGATCCGAGCGCAGCAGATAGGCGAATAGCGCTCAGACCTCACGAACGGTATAGCCAGTCTTTTACATACAAAGTCGTTTTGTGTCTCTTTGTCCCGAACACGAGATGGCGGCCATGTTTTCTGTTGGTTGATGGGCGAGTGGGACCTGGCTCTAAAACCCATGGAGCAAGAAACGGTTAAACAATTGCACGAATACCGCTCCGTGGATGGTTGTCCCAGCCCTTCGTGGACCGAACATAGACCGCCCTGAAGGGGGTAATTAGCCTGTGGTTAACTGCAGCCTCAACGTTTTAATTGGGGCCGGAGTGGTCCTCGTTCGGGAGTTTAAGTACGGTGAATTATTATACGAACTAGGCCACGAACTAGGCCACCCTGAGGCAGTCAATTAAGCTTGTGGTTAACCGCAGACCGCAGCTTCCCGGTGGTCGTCCATTTGGTTGTTTCAAAGGTGAAAAGGTTAAGTGGCGGCACACGCCAAGGGCTGGTTCATGTAAAAAAAAAAGCACAATTTAAGATCAAAAATATAAAAAACTTGAACTTTGTAATTTTCTGTTGTATTTTAAAATGTATATGTTTTCTATATTTTTGATCTAAAATTGTGCTTTTTTATGATATATGAGGATTTGTTTTTATTATATTTTTTTATGTAGTATATATTTTTTACTGACTGTTACATCGTGAACATATTTTTTTATATTCACAATGCTAATTAAGTAAAAATATTTTTTTGGAATTTCTTATTACATATATAAATATGGTTTAATTTAAGTTTGTTAAGTATTTTCAAAAGTAGTTGTTTCTTTTTCTCTTTCTTTCTAAACAAATGAGCTGCCATGAAATAAGTTTCAAAGTGCTAAATACCCCTTTTATGTAGGGTTATAAATGTTTTTTGTTCTCTAATCAGGTTTTTAGATGGAGTTTTAGTGGTATTATGAGAATGTGTGCTGCCACTTTTAGAAAAGAAATTGTCTTTTTTATTTAGAATTTTAAATGTATATATTTACTTAAATGCATAATGCTAATTGAGTAAAATACATTTTTGTAGAGTTTCTTATTGCCCACAGAAATATGTGAAAAATTGGTTTAGGCAATATACCCCTTTTTTTGCTCCAAGTTTTAATTATATATATATATATATATATATATATATATATATATATATATACATATATATATATATATATATATATATATATATATATATATATATATATATATTTTTTTTATAAGAGAATTTTTTTTTTTCCTTAAGTAGTTTTTTCTCTGTTTTTATACAAATAAGCTGCTATGAAAGAGGTTTCCAATGTTAAACACCGTCATTTATATAGGGTTATATATGTTGTCTGTCCCTAAATCAGGTTTCTGGGTGGATTTTTAGTGGTATTATGAAAATGTATGCTGCCACTTTAAGAAAAAGGAAAACAATTTGTAATATTTTTTTTTATATATATTGATAGTTTTGAATATCTGAGACCCCATTTCTATCAGTTAGCACTGGTATCAGCAGTGCTACTAATAAGAGACTTATTTTGAACTTTGAAATGTTGATGAGAAAGTTTGTATTTATTTTAAAATGGTTGGTAACATGGACTGGTGTATATAAGACACAGGACAGTGGGAGGAAGCATCAGCCGTTTGACAAAGCCCTGTTAGTGGGGCGAAATGCATTACGGACCCGGAACCTGGAAGAGATTTGGAGACAGACGGCAACAGCAGCCAGGATAGCAGCCGGAAGATTTTTTTTACATTGCATGAGTATATGGAACTTTTGATACCGGAGAAACTGACGGAAGCCAAGCACAGAGAGATGGACACAGGTTTCTTCAGGAAGGAAGAGATTCTTTATTGGATCACCGATCGGGACTCAGAGGGACTAACGTCACCAAAATACAGCAAATTCTGAGCCCCGGACAATAGTGCAGGCTCCTTATATAGGCACATAACTCCTCCCATATTAAGCTCCACCCGCACATTCTCTTAACCAATCAACACAAATAAGAATTAACTTCCTGTTTGACCGCATGGCTTGTCCAGCACAATGGAGGAGGGGGAATACTACATCCTGTATTCTTGCACATGCTCCGTACACTACTGATCGTATCTTGCCTCGTGCAACCAACTGATCGATACGTCAGCATATGCACGTACACATGCCACGTGGTAATCTCGGCCTACTAAATTTATTTTTACCGAGATAACACCACATTCCCCCCTTTGATGCCTTTTGATATTTTACAATTACTTGAGGCATCACTTAACCTTGGTTTGCATACACCGCAAGTTACCTTGAACCAGACCAGACTTATCTTATGATGTGAATCTTTTAACACTCATCTTCCTGCATTGGTTCTCCCTGATCTAAAGCCTTATACTTATAAATCGCCATGATCTGTGCAGCAGCCTTCCTCTCTGCTATATTTCCTATCAGGCTTTGCACAGACCTAACTACTAGGGGTATAAGACACGGCAGGACTAGACACAACATTAAAATTAGTAGGACTCCACCTACCACTGCCTTAAGCCCTCCAAACCACTCATACCAGCTACCAAACCAACTACTTGGATTAAACCCTTTCCATACCTGAGTAGGCACATGCGCTAGTTTAACCATATGGCTAGTAAGCTCAGCTATTGCTTGCCCTTCGTCATCTATTTGAAGACAGCAATTGCTCAGGTTAAACTTCCCACATACACCTCCCTCTACTGCCAAAAGATAATCCAAGGCTAATCTATTTTGGTAGACTGCCGTCCTCATCCTGGTATTATGCTTCGCTAGAAGATTGAGCGCTTGTGATGTTTCGTTAGTAATAATCTCAACCACCGCCTGTAATCTTATAATACGGTTGAGCATATAAATAGGGGTTCTATAACCAAAGGTACCATCCTCTGCCCACGTGGCTGGCCCATAATAATCTATGATACGCTGGGGAGGCCATTCATCATCTTCCCAGGTGCCTATCTCTATGGGTCCCCTTTTCTTCCTATGATTCACATCATACACTTTAACACCTAAAGTCTCACCTGTTTCAATCGGTAACAAGAAGAAGGATGGTTTGAGCATACCCAACACACATGCCCCTTCCCAGTCCTGTGGCAACTCCGAATAGGCTTTCTTACCACAGATCCAGTACAAATTTGCTGGGGCTCTCCAGGTAGATGTGATGGATAAATCAAACCACACATCCTTTAAATTGGCGTATCTAGCAAACGGGTTAGATGGTTCTGAGACATTTGAAGCCGACCACCAAGTTGTATTCTTTGTATCATCATCATAAGCTTTTTGCCCTAGACAAGTTAATTCTCCTACAGAAGTATTATACATTATTCCTTTCCTTGCTATGCAAACATAACCTATGATGGAGGTCTTTAATCTCCACTCAGATTTACCTCTAACACTCATATGATAATCGGCTTGTGTAGATATTAGTTGGTCAACTGCCTCAGAACCGGACATTACCTCCTTTGCTTCCCAAGGCCATTGGTCTCCCATGTTAGTACCTCCACACACATAGCAGTTGGTAACATTAAGACTACCGGCAATACTTTCGGCTAAATCGATGAACAGGTTTTTAGCATTATGGGGGATCTTATTATCTATACTCATCTCTTCATAAAAGGAATGGTATACTTGATGAGTTTGGGAGGATACCGTATCAGTCTCTATCCCTATAAACAATAATGTCCCAGGATCTAAACCCGTCCCGTATATTTGAAACCCAAATAAATTGCCATATTTGTCTAAGAACTTATCGGGGTTATATATAAGTATAAGTCGCCCACCCCACACAAGACCAATATGGGCAAAAGTTATAGTCTTTATTTGGGCATCTAGGACTTACATTTTTATTTTTACTACTGGGACAAATATATTTATCATTAGACCCATACGTCCTCTCCCATCTAAGATCCCCACATACATTCCACGGCTTTCTACCACTCGATATCGCTTTACACGCATCAAATAGCAGAACACCCGAAGAATGTACGGATTCTAACACCGTCTTATTAATTAGGGTCCCCTGAGGATCTCCATTCCTGAGAGTCAACCAAATTGTACGAGGTTGATACTCCGGACTGAAGCACTTAGGTTCTCCTACTCCTAAATGGCACACACTATAGTCTATATTTAGGTATCTACATCTCGATACATCTCCTTTACACTCGTATTGTGAATGCCAAATTAGGGTTTGGGAAATATGGTTACCTGTTCTCGTAGTCTTAATGCATACCTCACAGCTAGGAGTGTCGGTACCTCTACCTTCCTGAATATAAAAACACATATAAATAAACACTATCAAAAGCACATCTTTCGCCGTCATCCTCAGTCTTCGTCCGTGCGAAGGCGCCTCAGCTTCCAGGATGTGAGGGCTGCAGGGAATGGAGTTCTGCTCGTCTTCACAGGTGTCCCTTCGAGACTTTCCTGGCTTATATACTATGTGTTGGTAAGCGGACAGGCTTTATTATGGCCTTCTCACTCACGCACCAAATCCCAAAAATAATAAACTTTTCACTACTCCGACTGAGTAGTGCGTTTTAACCGGATCTTGCAGGGATTCTCTGGATCTGCTGTAACTTGCCAAGAATCGACTGCTGCTGGCTTAACCCTGGAGTGATGTATCCACGGAGTCACTTCGGCTACTTTTATCGCTGTAGGGGTAGACAAAAGAACAACATAAGGACCTCTCCACTTGGGCCCTAACGGTACATTATTCCACTCTTTAATCCACACTTGATCTCCTGGATGATAACTATGAACAGGGGGATAAATATTCACAGGTAATCTATCTTGTACCCATTTCTGTACCTCCTCCATAGTCTTACCCAACTCTACAACCTGCTGCCGGGTAATTCCTTCTCCCAACTGACTCAAATCCCCCCTTAAGTTACCAAGTACGGGAGGTGGTCGCCCATACATAATTTCAAAAGGAGAGAGGCCCATCCTTCTGGTAGGGGTACTGCGGATTCGCAATAGAGCTATGGGTAAGAGAACGTTCCACTTAAGTTGGGTTTCTTGACACATTTTAGCCAACTGGTTCTTAATAGTTCTATTCATTCTCTCTACCTTACCAGAACTCTGGGGTCTATATGCAGTATGAAGCCTCCACTTTATACCAAGTCAGTTGTTGTAGGCACTGATGAACAAAAGCTGGACCATTGTCCGATCCTATAGAACAGGGTAGTCCATATCGGGGTATTATTTCTCGTAGCAGGAATCTTACAACTTCTCCTGCTTTCTCTGTACGAGTAGGACATGCTTCTACCCAGCCTGAATAGGTGCACACAATTACCAACAGGTAACGATGTCCACCCGATTTAGGCATCACTGTAAAGTCTATTTGTAGATCGGACATGGGGAGTCCCCCCATAAACTGGACTCCTGGTGGCTTTACTGGTCCTTGTTTTGCATTATTTTTAGCACACGTTACACATCTTCGTACAATGGCCTGAGTCAAGTTGGACAATCTTGGTATGTAGAAATGTTTTCTGAGAGATTCTTCAGTACTGTCTCTCCCAGAATGTGTCCCATTATGATAATTTTGGACAATTTCTACCGCTAGTGATGCTGGTATGACTATTCTTCCATCTTCTAGCTGATACCACTTGTTCTCCAAATACTTTCCTGGTTCAGTCTTTAACCACTCCTCTTCTTGAGCTGTATAAACTGGAGTCCATTGGGACAGTGGAGTTGGTATAAGAGCAGCTATATGCCCCACATACTCCTGTCTTCCTGATTCAGCAGCACGCTTAGCTGCACTATCTGCCATCCGATTTCCCTTGGTTACATCACCATCTCCTCTCAGATGCGCTCGACAATGTATGATACCGACTTCTTTCGGCTCCCACACTGCTTCCAATAGTTGTAGGATTTCAGCTGCGTACTTGATTTCTTTTCCTTCTGAATTCAGTAGTCCTCTTTCTTTATACAAAGCTCCGTGGGCATGAGTGGTTAAAAACGCATATTTGGAGTCCGTGTAGATGTTTACTCTTAAACCTTCAGCCAATTGTAACGCTCGTGTCAGTGCTATCAATTCTGCCTTTTGTGCTGATGTTCCTTTCGCCAGTGGCCGAGCTTCTATCACCTTGTCTATTGTTGTTACTGCATATCCTGCATAGCGGATCCCTTCTTTCACATAACTACTGCCGTCGGTATAATATTGAACATCGGGGTTCTGGATGGGAAAATCACGAAGATCTGGTCTACTTGAGAATACTTCATCCATTACTTCCAAACAATCATGTTGACTTTCAATAGGTTGTGGCAAAAGGGTAGCTGGATTTAAGGTGTTTACAGTCTCTAAATGCACTCTTGGGTTTTCACACAACATTGCTTGATACTTGGTCATACGGCTGTTACTAAACCAATGATTTCCTTTGTAATCCAACAACGTCTGTACTGCATGTGGGACTCGTACATAAAGTTCTTGACCCAGAGTGAGTTTATCGGCTTCAGCTACTAGCAGGGCGGCTGCAGCTACGGCTCTTAGACAAGGTGGAAGTCCGCTGGCCACTGCATCCAATTGCTTAGACATGTAGGCAACAGGTCTTTGCCATGATCCCAAGTACTGTGTCAATACTCCTACAGCCATTCTTCTTTGCTCGTGTACATATAAGTAGAATGGTCGTGTGTGATCAGGTAGACCTAATGCTGGGGCACTCATCAAAGCCTTCTTCACATCTTCAAATGCCGTTTGCTGTTCTTGGGTCCATAAGAAGGGGTCGTGCTCTGTACCTTTGATAGCTGCGTACAGAGGTTTTGCCAGTATCGCATAGCTGGGAATCCATATCCTACAGAAGCCTGCTGCCCCCAAGAATTCTCGCACTTGTCTTCTATTCTTGGGTATTGGTATTTGGCAGACAGCTTCTTTTCTCTCTGGCCCCATAATTCTTTGACCTTCAGAGATATGGAATCCCAGATATTTGACAGTTGGCAAACACAACTGAGCCTTCTTTCTAGACACCTTGTATCCTGCCTTCCAGAGAATGTGCAGTAGGTCGTGCGTTGCTTGCTGACAGATTTCTTTTGTAACTGCTGCTATCAACAAGTCATCTACATATTGTAACAATACACACTCTCCTGGGATGGACTCTAAATCCAGTAGATCTTGACTTAGGGCTGAACCAAATAGGGTAGGTGAATTTTTAAACCCTTGGGGCAGTCTTGTCCAAGTCATCTGGCGTTTTGAGCCCGTTACAGCGTTCTCCCATTGGAAAGCGAAAATACATTGACTTTCTGCGGCAATTCGGAGGCAAAAGAAGGCATCTTTGAGATCTAAGACTGTGAAGTAAGTAGCCCCGCCCGGAATTAAAGCAAGCAGGTTATATGGATTGGGTACAACTGGATGTATACTAACAACCGCATCATTGACTGCTCTCAAGTCCTGCACAGGTCGATACTCATCTGTACCGGGCTTTTGAACAGGCAGCAATGGGGTGTTCCAGGGGGAAGTACAGAATTTTAGGATACCATACCGTATGAACTTATCCAGATAGGATTGGATGTTCTTCTTAGCCTTCTGCGGGATGTGGTATTGTCTTAGGCTCACTGGATAAACCCCAAGTTTTAGTTCAATTTTTATAGGTGGAATATTGCGGGCCAGTCCTGGTGGGTTGTTCTCTGCCCAAACTCCTGGTATGTTAAATAATGTCTCATCACTCCTAGGGTTTTGGCTAGTCAACACTGTATAAAGTCGCCACTCTTCTTCCTTTGGTACGGATAATGTCATGATACCTGAAGGTCCATTAAACTTTAAAGATGTTGTTCCATTTGGTAGGAACGTAATCTGCGCTTGTAATTTTGATAGCATATCACGTCCCAGCAATTGGACTGGACATTCAGGCATATAAAGGAATTGATGTTTTACTACGTGGCCTCCCAATGTACAGAGTCGACTTTTAAGAACCGGTTTTTCAGCACTTCTTCCAGTTGCTCCTATCACAGTAATAGTCCTTCCAGATGGAGGAGCAACTAGATTAGTCACCACTGAATGTTCAGCACCAGTGTCGATCATGAACGCACTCCTTTTTCCCCCTATTGATACATCGACCATAGGCTCCGCTCGACCAAGGGGGATGGAGCCCGGTCGGTATCAATAGTCCTCCATGACCGTGTCAGCCAATCCTACGAAGTCCCTACCTTCTCTATCGCGGGACCTTTGCGCTGCTGGAATATACCTGTCTTCCCTAACACTTCCTCTGTTCCCATTACTCCCTCTATAACCATTACTCCCTCAGGGGCCTCCTCTACCTCTCGCTCTGCCTCTAAAGTTTCCGTAGCCTGCCCTGGGTAAGTCTCTCTCGTACTGCTCTCTTTGCGGACATTCGTTCCTCCAATGCCCTTCTTCCTTGCAATACGCGCACTGATTCCTACTCAAAGGCTCCCTACTCCATCTACTATCGCCTCTATCTGGGCCCCGTCTATCTACGCCTGCGATCGCTACCGCTAGCATATCAGCCTTTTTACGCATCTTGCGCTCTTCCTCTTTCTTACTTTCTGTTTCCCTATTCATATAAACCTTATTCGCTACCTCCATTAGTTGGGTGATTGACATACCTGCAAACCCTTCTAACTTTTGTAGCTTGCGCTTAATATCTCCGTAAGCTTGGCTGACAAAGGCGGAGTTCACCATTCGGGAATTGTCTGCGTCTTCCGGATTAAAGGGGGTATACAAGCGGTATGCCTCCAATAATCGGTCATAAAAGACACTGGGCGCTTCATCGCTTTTCTGAATCACCTCAACTGTCTTCGACATGTTAATAGCTTTCTTTCCTCCGGCTTTCATGCCAGCAATTATAGCGTCTCTATAGGCTCTGAGTTGAGCCATATCAGCACCATTTACGTTCCAATCGGGATCGGTGTTGGGATAATGTGTTGCGGCCCATGCTGATGGATTGGCTTGGTTTAAAGTACGGGCTTTATCCTCTAGTGCTTTAATGGCTGCTTGATTTATTCTTGTTCTTTCCTCATTGTTAAACAAAGTCATTAATAACTGCTGGCAATCAGCCCATGTCGGGTTATGTGTCTGTACTATTGAGGTGAACAGATCAGTCATAGCTTGTGGTTTCTCAGTATACGAGGAATTGTGGGTCTTCCAGTTTAAAAGATCGGTTGTCGTGAATGGGACGTATACAAAGACTGGGTCAGCATGTGCCATTTGGCCTGCGGCATCGATATAGGCTGGCCCAGGATTCAGACGAAGAGGCATCTGATAGTGTCTTAATTGTTGGGCACCGGTCAACTGTCGGGTCTGTATGGGGCTACGTGGAGGGGCGTCAGTCATAGGTTCCAGTCGGGGAGAAATAGGGTATGGGGATGTGGGAGCTTGGTTTTGGGAAAAGGTTGTAAATAAAACACTTCGAGCCGAGCTAGATGAAGCTTGACCGGAAGTCTGAAGTGGCGCCAAATCAGGATATTCGTTTTTAATGGGGGTTGGTTCTGATTCCGGAAGGGGAGATTTAGTACGAGGGGGGGTGGATCCTGTACTGGAGGAGGAAGCGGAAGTGGATGGGGGTAATGAGGGGAGGGTTGCAGGACTTCCTGCGTTTGCGTCACTTCCTCTTAACGGAAAGTAAGGGGGCGGCAAAGGGATCTCGGACTCAGGGGGCGTGTCCAAAATGGGCCTAACACCAGTCCTAGTGGACGAACAAGTCCTAGCTACCATAAGGCGACATTGCTCCTCGTGGCATGTCCGGAGCCATTTTGGCGAGTCATTTACGGCCTGTCTCCAACAATCAACATAAGGAAACTGGCCGTAAAGTTCAGGCCTACCTGATACAGCCACGTGTAAGCGCTGTACCAGAGTTGGATCCAAACTGCCACGTGGCGGCCATGCCGCAACCAAAGTAGGCCACTCCCTAGTACACAAAGTGACCAAACGTACAGGAGACATTTTAACCCCAAAATCACAAGTTTTAAATCCCTTTTTAAAATTCTTCACCATACAACCTAAGGGATCCGGAATCGTTGACTGCGACGCACCCATACTTATCAATGGAACGTCGTTGACAACGAATACTATGCACGCGTACTATTCAACAGTCACACCCGTTTCCTCTGGTAACAGCACCACGTGGTACGGTTACCAAGTGAAACGTACACAATAACAATAAACACTCAGGGAATTCCCGTACACACACAGCTGTTACACCAGTCACTATATAATCAATATTATGCCCTTTGGCGTAACTATACAGTCACCCACGCTATAATTCTCTATATACGAATTACCCGTCTATAACACACCCCAGTAACATCGTCTTTTACAAATAGCGGTTACAGTACGGTTAGCATAGGTCAAAGCACAAGTTAAGGTCACAATACAATTATTAGTGGTTATGGTGTTAAACATGCAATGGACGACAATGATTAGTACTTATATACAGTGTCAGTAAATATACAGGGTTATGGTACCGTGCACTATAATACAGCAACACACTATTAACACTCTCGCTAGACGGCTGAGCTCGCGCTATCTAACAAGATATA